>NW_020837955.1:35814374-35870071 GCF_003676395.1 Aethalodelphis obliquidens | reverse complement strand
ACACACACACACACACACACACACACACACACACACACACACACACACATGGACACACACACCTTATTGTTTCTCTGGAGAACCCTAATATGGGGAGGGAGCCAGGTCAACCAACAGAAGTGCTACAATGTGAAAAGTAGGGGAAGTACAAAGTGCCTTCAGAGCAGAGGACCCTCTAACCAAGCTGGGGGTCGGGGACAGCTTCACAGAGGAGGGACCCCAAGCCAAGTCCAGAAGGACACCTTGCCATCTTGCCTAGGTGCGAGCTGCTTCCAGGAAGCGAGTTTCTTTGCTCCCCTGAGGGCCCTGCGTGGAGCCCCATAATGCTGGATGCCCACGGTCACATTTATTGACAGTTGATCACTTCTCTAGCCAAGTTATTTAGCCCATGTTATTTCCTCCTCTGCTCTAGACAGGCATGGAAGGCAGCCAGCCTGCCTGTGGTCATCATTTGAATCTACGTAGTGAGGCTTCTCCTCACTGTGCAAAGGGCATCAGGAAAGGCTCTGCAAGCCTCCGTGGGCTTCCTCACCAGCACCCTCAGGGAGAGGTCAAGGAACGTCAAGAAGACCATTCATCCACGTGTGTCATCCTTCTCTCCTTCCCAGTCGTAGCTCCGAGTCTAGGTCTCTCCTCAAGGCTGCTTTGCTTCTCTCTGACCTGAATCAGGCCTGAACAGATGGGCTCAAGTGACGTCATGAAGTCAAGATCCGCTCGTTCTCCGAACTTAAATCCCCAGAGCTGACCTGGTTCTGGTCTTTTCCAAGATGTGAATCTTCAGTCTTTCCTTCAGTTCTGTTAGCAACTCCATCCTTCCAGATAATCCCATAAATCAACTGGAGCTGGTTTCTGTTGCTTGCAACCAAGGAATTTTATCAACTTTTCTTTGTGGACGGGGACACAAAGGTGGTGAGGATGGGATGACACAGGGACAGGGGAGCCTCTTGTGTGTTGAATATTCCTCCAGGCCAGGAAATGTGGCAAAGCCTTGTATTCCATGGATTTGAATGTGCACATTCCCCCAACACATGCACATTTTAACATGAAAAAAATCGGCATGATTCGATCCCAGCTGTCAGTCACAGAGCCAGCTGGAGGTGCGTGAGTATCACTCCTTGCAGGGTCAGCGGCTTAGACAGAAATCCCAGAGATAACGACGAGCAGTCTTTCAGGAAAAGCTGCCTTCTACCGGAATGAGGACTCTAAGAGATGCTGTGTCCCTAGCAGGCACAGAGGGTAATGCTGTGTGCAGAAACATGGATGGACAACTCTTGATTTAAAAGATAATTGAGAAGAATAGGACTCTAAATGAGGAGGGTCAGGGCTTTTCTGGCCAATTCAACTCTCTTAAATTTCTCATTTCATCAAAAACGCAATAGAGTGGTACGCGATTTTAAAAATTCTCTGTCCATGTAAGTCGAAGAGAGTTCTCTTAATAAGTATAAAATAAATATTCTAAGCCAGGGATGGGCAACATTTTTCAGGAAAGGGCCAGACAGTAAATATTTTAGGCTTTGTGGGCCAGAGAGTCTCTGTCACAACTATTCTGCCGTTGTAACACAAAAGCTGCCACAGACAACATGTAAACGAATGGGCAGACTGTGTTCCTACACAGGTATCAATATCCTATAATATTTATTTATGGATACTGAAATCTGAATTTCAAAAAACTGTTGTGTTTTTTTAGAACCATTTACAAATATAAAAGCCATTCTTAGCTCATGGGCCATACAAACATAGATGGCAGGTTGAGAGGTTGCCAGCCCCTGTCCTAAGTGATGGGAAAGCATTGTGTCATGGTCTAAATGACAGTGTTTTTCCTTAGTTCACTGATGGTTCAATAATGATGTACCTTAGAATCAATGATATAAACTTTACAGCAATCCTATGAAGTAGGTGACATTCCCAGATGGTGACAGCAAGCCATAGAGAGGTTTCATTGCTCAAGATCAAGCAGAGAGTAAGTGGCTGAGTTGAAGTTCAACCCTCGGTCTGGTTAACAAAAAAAAAAGAAAAGAAAAGAAAAAAAAAAAAAAGATGCCTCTTTAAGGATGGCAAGTCAGATGTTATAACTGACACGATGTCTACAGGTAAAACCTGGAATGGATCCAGTGACTCTAGCTGCCTTTCGTTCGAATCTGCCTCACCCATACAGCAGATTGTAGGAATTTGGGTCTAGATTTTGGGTGACCGTAGCATGAATGGCCAGGTGAGTCGTTTTTCTAACTGAAAGCTGCTGGTGTGGGTACCATGACTGACACCTGTCTTGGAGCGCTAAAATGTCCCTAAGGTTTATCAAGCTCACTGTGCTCTCTACCTCTTGATATTAAGAAATGCATTTTTCTGCCGAGAAAAAAGTGCAGGTAAAAAGAATAGAATCAAGACTAGCTTATAATATGTGTAATTGGCCTCAGCCGCCTCCCTGGTCTGATCACACACTCCTCTTTCCGTAACGCTGGCAGGGAATCCGCTGCCCCGCTTAGGTCCCCCGGAGGCCTGGAGGAGCGGAGGTGTGGACCGAGCCAGCCCCGCGGTGGATGGAGCAGGGGCTGGCACGGCCCGATGGCCCCAGAGCCACAGAAGACATTAGCAAGCATTCTGCTTCATTCTTCCAGGCGCCGCGCTCCTGGACCAGCCGTCAAATGAATTCTGCAAATGGGCTTCCAAAATCAATAGTCTGCAAAAATCTATCCGGCCTGCAAACTCTTCCTTGGTCGCCTTCGCATTCATCAATGCCTCTCTCTCCCCGCATGCGCACTTCCCTCCGCTTCACCCCAGCCCCTAGCGCTGCTCGGCGGGCGGGACAGGCCCGGGGGGGCTGGCAGGTCACTTCACAGCTGCGAACATGGGGACCTGCGAAATGATTCCAGAAGCGAGTGGCAAAAAAGATTGACCCAGTGCCTCTCGTTGGCAATAGCTCCAGGTATGCTTATTTCCTTGGCTGCCCTAATGGAGACCCTGCCTTCCCCTCTTCGGATGGGGCCCTGGAGTGTTGAACGTCTACCAATGACTGTCTGGGTCTTGCTTCATATTATTAATAGCTACCATTTACTGAGCAACTTCATGGTTCTCGGAATGCCAGAACCGTTTCTTCCTCTCCCTTTTCCTCATACCGGCCCTCAAAGTATTATCTCTTCACAAATGAGGAAACAGAGGGTCAGGGAGGTAATGAACGTGCCCAAGTCAAAAAGTGGCTTCCTGCCTTAGCTGGGATTCGAATTGGATTCCATCTTCCCTGGAAGCCTGTGCTGATTTCACTTTACAGAAGCAGAGAGTTTGAAAGCCAATCAGAACTGCCGTGTTAAGTTGGCCTCTGTCATGTTCCTGGGATCATTTCTCATTAGAATAGCCCTCCCCCTCCGTCAAAGACAACTTCAAATCACCAGGTGAGAGCATCCCTCAGCTTACCACGATTGTGGAGCTGCTGTGACATTATCCCATCCTTCATCCTTGATTTCCACGCTGAATTTGTGTGTGCAAACTCCAAGCTTGGTGGACACTTGGGATGGAAGAGAGTTCTTATTATATAGACGGAATGTATTTTTGAACTTACAGGTTCCCTTGAAGGTATTCTAATTCTTAGGGTTGTATGTTACCCTGAAAATAGTAGTGGGTTGTTGAGAGCAAGCTGCACATTTCTAAGCCGGCTGGTGATTGGAAATACCCATGCAGAGAACGCAAAGCTTGTTGCATTGTGGCGGGCGATTGGAAGTACCCATGCAGAGAACGCAAAGCTTGCTGCATTGTGGCTGGCGATTGGAAACACCCATGCAGAGAACGCAAAGCTTGTTGCATTGTGGCTGGCGATTGGAAATACCCATGCAGAGAATGCAAAGCATGTTGCATTGTTTACGGGAACCTGAGACACACTTGTGACTACACACTGCTACACGGACCTAACTGCTGGCTAGTGTGCTGTGGTTGAGGTGAAGAAATGAAACCAACAGCTCTAGAGACGCGGAGACCCATCCATCCCGCTCCTTCCCTCGAGGGAGCTGTAGACGTGCAAGCGCGGCTTTAGAAGGAAACTCCCCTATTTTGTCTCGTCAGTGTGACCTGAAAACGAGTTAAGAAATTCCAACCAACTTTATGTTGGTTTGGCATCCATCTGTGCTACGAGGGGACCTCAGTGGTAAGTTTTCTGATGAAAATGGCTCTGGAACATCCTTAAAAGAATTCCAGAAATTCACAGATATTTTAAAATGTCACATTTCGTAATAATTCAATTAGTCGTTTTAAACTGACTGTTCAAGTTATTAAATCTCAAGCAAAGATTTCAAAACCAATGGCTCCAGCTGTTGGCAGGACCAAGGACACTCGGAGATTAAATGTGGACACATCGAGACTAGCCCTGGAATGCTTTCTGACAGTGCCTCGTGGGGGAACCAGGACAGGGAGAGTCTGCCCCCCTGTCCCCCACCCATGGACTGACACCACTTGGAGAGAGGATGGAAGAAACGCAACCAGCGAAGCAGGCAGGACCCGCCCAGTGTCAAACAAGGGGACCTAGAGAGCGCAGGGTTTCAGAAGAGGGAGTGATTGCTGGGATCTGGGTCTTCACGTGGGAGCTGGAGGACGGGGCAGTCAGGACGAGAGTGGGGGGACACAGGGAGCGCTTGCGAGGGGCACAGCAAGCAGACAGAGTCGGCTGTGGCAGAGTATCTGCCTTAAGAGCAGGTCAGGATGAGGATGGGCGTGTGGGTTGGGGGGGTCGTGGGGAATTTAAAGCGAAGTGACAGGGTTTGGATTTTTATTCCGGGTGCACTCAGGAGCACGGCTCCAGGGGCCCATCCTGCCCCCACTTGCTCCTCACCCCGGCTTCTCCGTCTTGGTACTGTCATCCACCCAGTTGCTGAGGCCCCAAACCTGGAAGTAGCCTAAATTCCTCTCTTTCAGCCCTCCCCACCCTGCTCACCCTCCCACAGTCCATCAAAAGTCCTGTCATCTCTGTTTTCAAAAGATATTCCAAATCCAACCACTTGTCATCCCCTCTCTGGCTCTCGTGCTGGTCCAAGGCTTCATTGTTTCTTGGCTGCACAAATACAGTGGCTCCTTCCCCGGCCCTGACTTCCATCTCCCCAGCTCCTTACCCAGCCTGCAGAGTCCTGTGGGACTGGCCCAGCGAACCCCCTTTCTCCACGTCTATCCCCCCACCCCCGGCCTCCTCCAGCCAGACAGCAACATGCCCCTTTCAAGCCTACCTCAGGGCCTTTGCATTTGCTCTTACCTCTGTGCCTGGATCATTCTTCCCCAGCTCTTTGTACTGTTCACATTTTCAGTCAGGTCTCTGTTCAAATATCCTGACCCGCAAGAGCCCTTCCTGATTCCACCACCGAGAGTCCCTCCTCCACCAAGAAGTTATTTTCTTCACAGTAGTTGTCATGAGGTGAAATTATATTATTTATTCATTTGTGATCATTCTTTCTCGCTCCCTGGAGTGTAGTTCTGTGGGGGGTTCATTTGCTCTTGTTCATTGTCAGAGACCCACATCCTAGAGGTGGGCCGAACCCCAGGCAGTTCAGGGCTCCTCGGGCCATCTGGTGAACTTCTCAGAACAATGTTTTTAAAAGCATAAAATAAAGCATGTAAGGGACTTCCCTGGTGGTGCAGTGGATAAGAATCCGCCTGCCAATGCAGGGGACACGGGTTCAATCCCTGGTCCGGGAAGATCCCACATGCTGCGGAGGAACTAAGCCCGTGGGCCACAACTACTGAGCCCGTGTTCTAGAGCCCACGAGCCCCAACTACTGAAGCCCGAGTGCCTAGAGCCCGGGCTCCGCAACAAGAGAAACCCACGCATCGCAAGGAAGAGTAGCCGCCGCTCGCCGCAACTAGAGAAAGCCCGCGCGCAGCAACGAAGACCCAACGCAGCCAAAAATAAATAAAATTAAATCTTTAAAAACAAAATAAATGAAACACGTAAGATTGCAAAGAAAACCAAGAATGTTGGAAGTTCCCTGGCGGTTCAGTGGTTAGGACTCCCACTTTCACTGCAGTGGCCCTGGTTCAATCCCTGGTCGGGGAACTAAGATCCCGCAAACTGCATGACCAAACAACCAAGAATAAGAATATTAAAATATAATCGAAGTAGTTATTACAGCACTAAAAATGTGTAGTATAATAACACATGCTTCTTCATTAATATACTAAATAATGAAATTCTGTGTGGGTGTAATAACTACATTTCAAGGTGATGATGAAGGTAAATGCTATTTTACAATGTCCGCAGCAATTATAATCTGACATGAAACTATCTGAGCTTTCTATTGGTGACTAACGTCTAATACTACTATGTTTTACCATTCATCATTGATGAAAATACTGACTATTACCTATAGGTTAGTAAAATTAAAGATTTCCGTTTTTTTCTAGTCTATGTTCAGACTCCCTGAATTCAGGGACCCCAGGAGTAGACACTCTGTAGTAGGTGCTAAATAATAATTTGTTGGGAAACAAATAGATGAGAGGATAAAGGTTTTGGAGCAGATGAGGCATGACGTCTACATTTAATACACATCAGAAAAGATTTGTATTGCTTTGGAGAGCCAGACTCTGTGCTAGGTACTGGGTATAATGAGATGGAAAAGACACAGCCCATGACGAGTTTCCAGTCCAGTTGGACACAAGCAGAGAATTTCGGTACAGCATGGCGCATCCTATGTCCTGTACCAAGGTACTGAGTCCACACAGGGACTGCAGAGACAGCAACCCATGGAGCTGAACGCTGGAGAATAAATTACACTTGTCCAGACAAAGGAGGGGTTGGAAGTGTGTTGTAGACCCAGGGAACAGCATAGGTGGAGCTCAGAGTTTTAAGGGGGTGAGGGGAGCAAAATGCAAAGGGAAGGTTCCTTCCTTCCTTCCACAAATATTTATTGAGTAACTGGTAAGTGCGAGGCCCTGTTCCAGGGACTGGGAATTCTGTGCTGAAAGAGATAAATTCTCCGTTTCCAATGAGGTTGCATCTCAGTAGAGTCAGAAAACAAACAAACAAGTATATACTGTAGTGTCCAACAGTGATAAGTTCTGAGAAAAACAGAACAGGAGGTAAAGCTGAGGTGCCCATAAGCGCTGTGGTGTGGGGAAAACTCTGTAGGCCACGCTCAGAAACTTTGGGAGGTGATGGGGGACACTGGTGATGCAGAGAGATGTTGTTATGACTGAATTGTCTCCCCCAAATCCCTATGTTGAAGCCCTTACCCTCAGTGGACTGTATTTAAAGATGGGCCCTTTAGAAAGGTAATTACGATTAAATGAGGCCATAAGGGTGGGACCCTAGTCCAACAGGACTGGTGTCCCCATAAGAAGAGGAAGGGGGGGCTTCCCTGGTGGCCCAGTGGTTGAGAGTCTGCCTGCCGATGCAGGGGACACGGGTTCGTGCCCCGGTCCGGGAGGATCCCACATGCCGCGGAGCGGCTGGGCCCGTGAGCCATGGCCGCTGAGCCTGCACGTCCGGAGCCTGTGCTCCACAACGGGAGAGGCCACAACAGTGAGAGGCCCGCGTACCGCCAAAAAAAAAAAAAAAGAAGAAGAGGAAGGGACACCAAGGATAAGCTCAGAGGACACCGAGAGAAGGCGCCATCTGCAGCGCAGGAGAGACCAAACCTGCCGATGCCGTGACCTTGGACTTCAGCCTCCAGACAGTGAGTGAATCCATGTCTGTCGTTTAAGCCCAGGTCTGTGGGGCTTGTCCGGGCAGCCCCGCCTGACTGACGCTCACGTGCATTGTTAGAAAGACCGCCCCCCCGCCCCGGCCTCCTTCCCCGTTGGCCACAGGTAGAGGAAGATGAAGGAGCTAGAGGGACCACAATGCACAGCTGGGGAGTCAAGGAAGAGTCCAGACGGGGGACGAAGAAGGTTCAGCCAGGACCGCAGACAGGGACGTGGAGATGAGGGGACTGTGGAGGAAATCCGTTGGCGGGGCTGGGAAATGGGGCAGATGCGGGGTAAGGAGGCGGGCGGGCAGCAAGGTTTCAGAGGAGGTGAGCATGTGCGTGCAGTAAGAACCTGGCTCCCCGGGTCACTGAGCCACTGGGACCTCACAGCGCTAGATCACTTCCACCTCCACATTTCCACGCAGACTAGGAAATGGGGGAAGGGAGGTCATTGTCCGGAGACTTCCTCTCTGGTCTCCGGGGCTCTTGGGGACTGCATTGTTCCCACACAAAGGGGCAGTGATAAGTCAGTTGTTTGCCGTTTCTGGTGCCAGTGGGAGAGGCTCCCTCTTCACCCTGCGTCCTGCTGCTTGGGGTACCAGATGATACAAGGCCTCTGAGCTCCCTGGTGGCAGCAGAGGAGGGGCTGGGCTTGTACCTGAATCACAGACGAGGCATTGATGGGCTGTGGGGTGGGTGGGGGGAGGCCGAGGACAGAGCCGGACAGCACTGGGCTGGCACAGGCTGCTCCTGGGTCCGTGGGCAGCGTATCTGCTTCTCTGTGCTTCTGTCCCATCGTCCTTCAGTTCTTTCTCCCTCCCACCCTCCTCCCTCTCTCCTTCTCTCCTGCCGTCTTCTCCCCCTTCCCTTCCACTCCTGTTACTTGCACCCTTCCAGCCTGTGCAGAGGTGTCTACTGCTCCCCTCCCCCAGGCCTTCCCCCCAAGAGCCCCGAGCCCTCACACTAGCTCCTCTCTGGCTGGTGCCCCCAGCCTAGCACCCTGCACCCCTTGTCTTCAGATTAGTCCCCATCTTGTCTTCTTTTCCTCTCTCCCCTCATCAAAATGTACCTGTCCTGTGTCCCAAGGCCCTCAGAACCCTGCTGAGTAGATGGATGGCTTGGTGCGTGGCCCAAGGACTTGTTTACCGAACCAGTTATCTGGTTGATCTGAGCTCATGTGGGCTGATGCGGCCACTGGGGACAGTGACTTAATGTCTTCTCCCTCTCATGTCACGTTGGCATCATCAAGGCTCTTCCTTGCCATGATCCTGTGGCTGCAGGAAGATGCCCTGTGGCTTTGTGTGCCCCACTCCTCTCCAGGCGGAGCATCCTGGCTTTCCTAGGGACCCAGCAGGTGTTCTGCCTCTTTGAGCCCAGGACAGGGATGGACATTATACTCTGGCCCAGACCCCACGTCCTGGGCTGCCGCTCTTCTGCGTACCTCGTATGTACCTGCTTCTTACCTACCAGCACCTTTCTGCTTTCCTGGGTTAATCAATAGTCTGATGAACTAGTTCACACCAAGGCCACGGCTCCTAGTTTCATGAGCCTCTGCATTTTAAGTGACATAACCTGAGGGACACTGCTGGTCTCAAAAGAGTGGCATTTCAGCGAGGTGGGCAGGTGGATTGGGTGACTCCATGTAAGCACCCCGCGCTCCTCCCAGCAGAGCCCTGCCTTCTTTAATTAGCATAGAGTGGTTCCTCCTGCATGTTTGCCAGTGAAGGTGTGGGTGGGAGAGTGCAGAGTGATGAAGCCACGTGTTCATACCTATCAACTGCTCAGCCCTGGGATCAGAAGGTATGTTCCATGGGGGAAGGTCTTTCTGTCCATCTTGTTCTGTTTCTGCAGCGCCTACAAGAGTGCGTGGCCCAGAACTGGCACCCCAGATGCTTTCTGAACGAATGTACTTTTCAGTGGCATTCAATACGTTCACAATGTCATGCTATATAAGTTCCAAAATATTTTTTCATCCCAAAAGAAGACTCCACGCCCATGAGCAGTCCGTCGCTACTCCCCCTCCCCTGGCCCCAGACGACTGATAATCTGCTTTCCACCTCTGTGGGTTTACCTGTTCTGGGTGTGTTGTATTAATAGGGTCATTTAATTTGTGGTCTTTGCCGTCTGGCTTCTTTCACTTAGTGTAATGTTTCCAAGGCTCCCTGGTGTAGCAGGTGTCAGTACTTCATTCCTTTCTATGACTGAATAACGTTCCTTTGTATGGGTCACCACATTCTGCTTATCCTATCTAGCGGCATTTTAAAGAGGTTGCGTGAAGAAGTTGCACTTTCCTGGGACCTCACACTCCATGCAGATGCCTTCGGACCAGGTGTCCTGAGAGATGGCTCTTCGCCTCAGTCTGGTTAAAGCTCACTTCCGTCTGAAGGAGCCCACCGAATGGTCGCTTCCCTCAGGGACACTGAGAAGTCCCCGAGGAGGCAAAGTGAGGGTCAGGAGTGGGGGGAGATCTCACTTTACCACGTGCCACCCAGTGAACCCAAAGGAAACTGGACCTGAGAGGCCAGTGCGGGAACGACACCAGCGATGGAGCCAGGAGGCAGCTCTCCTCCCAGCCCGGCTGCACATTTCTCCGGCAACTTGGGGGAGACCTTTCCTCTCTGGGCTTTGCTCCCCTCCCTGTGCAGAGGAAGAGAGGCCTGGGCCCCGAGCCCCTCCTGCCTTTCACGTTTGAGGTTCTAATCTGTTCGTTCCCCTGTTCCACGGTTAGTGTCCAGCTTTGGGTCCAGGTTGTTTTTTCCTCCTCCTGCCATGTGGAACTCTTCAATGTTCATTAGAACCTTCCTCAGTTTCTATTCACTGGACCATCTTGGGGTCATGGGTTCATGAACAAGAGTTCCTGGGGCAATTCCACGAGTTCATTGCATGAAGTTTCTGGCTCATGGTAAGTGTTCACTGACTGTAGCTGTGAATACTATAATAATAATAGCGATAATTATTAATATTATAATTTAGTGCATTGGAAAAGGCAGTACAAAAATGTGACTGGCTTGTCTCATCTGCTGGGTAAATTTCCCAGTTTCCCTGCATTGGTTTGAAATGGGAACCGTGCACCTGTCTTGTACCGAGTTACGCATCACCACCTGTGGCTGCTTGGACGTGAACCACAGCGTTTGCACCTCCTTGTCAGCCCCAGAAACGAAGAGGAGCTGGCTCTGCGTGCCAGTTTGGGGTCCATAGTTAACAAGATTCAAACCAGAGACAGCTTCCTCTGCAGCGTACCCATCCCACATCCTACTCCCAAGTGGCTTTGAGGATGATGCCAACTGCTCACACGATGTCATACCAGGAGCTGATTGCAATCTTGGATGGTTTAGCTGAAACCCAACAAGCATCGTAAACTGGTGTTATTTTGAACTTTAAGGCATTTACAAACCAACCTTGTCAAGGTGTAGAGGTTGATTCGGCAAATCTGGGGTGGAGCCTGGGACCCTGCCTTTCTAGCAAGCTCCCAGGTAAAGGGGGGCTGCTGGTCCTCTGACCACTCCTGGGGTGCAAGGCCCTACATGTTTAATCCCTTGTTTAGTCTGTGTGTGTGCTGGCTAGGCCTTCATGGGAGCTTCTAGAAAATTCCTAACAGGGTTTCTCCACCGTTCTTTTGTACGAAAGCCTCATTCCTTGATGACATTTGGAGAGGGAGTCCTGGCAGCAGAGACCAGCCTGGCTGACAAGAGAAGGGGCTGTGGCCTTGCTGTGCTAATGGCCAGTGACCCGGCGCAGAAGGTGCCCTTGTGGTCTGTTCAATCTGCTGCTCTGAGCCGGAGGCCAACTCTCTTGCCCATGGGCACAGCCATCAGCCCATCAGTGAGGGGTCAAGCGCAGAGCTCCAGCGGATGTACTGGGACCGCGGGAGTCTGGGCCTCTCTTACCCGCCTTGGTCTCTGCTCTCACTCATATGGCGACTGTTTGTGTGACTCTGGGTGTCGTATTACTGCCACATGGGCTGCACCGTGCTGCAGGGGGCAGGGACAGGGTCCAGCTCCCCTCCTCGGGCCACCCAGACCAGATCCCACGCCACCTGGCCCCCCAGCTGGCGCTCTAGTGTCTACTGGAGGGTGGACACGTTGCAGAGACTATGAGTGCACTGAGGCATCTGGAATATTCTAAAAACAGAAGAGAACGTGCACCCCAATCCTGAGAGAAGGTGAGGCAAGAGCGCTGCACTTGCCCTGGCCCAGCAGAGCTGGTACCCGTTCCCTGTCACCCCACCCTTGGTACCACTGGCAGCCGCCAGGCCTTGGACCTCAGTGTCTACTCGTAATTTATGGGGCAACAGTCTCCTCTAGGATATGGGCTGGAGAACCAGAAATCATATATTTTGTTCTTTCCCTTTCTTTCAAAGGGAGTAAGAATGTTCTTGGCAAAGGAGTCCAATGTGTGTCCCCATTGGGGTTTCATAAATTTCAGACACATCTCGTAGGGTGAGGTGTGACTGGGCTGCACTGGAAATTTTAAAGTGTGAGTCGGGGGCGAGTGGTCCGTGGCGAAAAGAACCGCTTTGAAGCATCTTTCAAAGCTCCTATTCTTCAGACTCAGGACAGACGCGCCAGGGCCAGGGGCTGCCGGGCAGTCGGGAGTGTGTTTGGCTGCAGGGAGATGGCCGAGCAGAGGCGCTGCGGGGAGATGCTGACCCTGAAGGTGCCTCCTTGGTCGGTGGGAAATAGAAAAGGAGGCCCCAGAGTGAAGGCCGATGGGGGGCGAAATGAGGGGTTTCTTCTCAGAGCAAGAGAGGAAGGTTGGGAAAGGCTGAGGATCGGGAGAAATCACCCCTGAGAAGGAACTAGCTGTCACCAAGCATCTTCCCGGGAACGAGTGCTTTGCAGGCCTGTCGACTCACTTAATCCTCGGAGGACCTCGTCAGGTAGATGTTTTTATGCCCGTTTGACAGTTGCAGAAATGGAGGCTCCTTTAACGGATGCAGCCATTAAAGCCTCGGTGTAGCCACCGGAAGACAGAGCCCCAGGACTGTGTCTGTAAGCAGTCTGCGGTGTACCAAGGCCTCCAGCTGGCTCGGGGGCACGTTCAGCTAGAGCCACATGTCAGGGGTTGCGTGGCGGTGACCGTTCTCTAGAAAGGACCATTTTGACTTTAAAAACGGAGACGTCGCAGCTATGAAAGCTCAGTAGAGAAAAATAGCACGAGAGGACCTTCTAGAAGCATTCTGTGGATTCTGCAGTCACCTAATTTCTGAGCGTGGAGCAAGGACCAGAAGAGTTTTACAATTACTTGGAATTGGCATGTGGAGACGGAGCTTATTATCTTCTTGTTGACAGTGGATGGTGAGTTAAAGTCCCTCTGCTTTCGAGCAGAATCAGGACAAGCTGATAGTTGCTGTGTATTTGCTAATGTTCCCATAAAGACCTTTGTCTTTAAAAGATTTTATTGACTCAGGGCTTTTATTTTATTGCCTTATCTTAGTCTGTTGCTGTGCAGGACCTGAGCTAATACATAAATATTGAATCAATGGTGGATGTTTATTGAGTGCTGACTATGTGCCATGTATTGCCTCCTGAATCCTCACAGCAAGCCTATGAGGCAGGCGCTGTCATTATTGTTGTTTTATAAATGGGGACATTGAGGCCCAGAGAGGTTCAGTAACTTTCCCTTGCTCACACAGCCAGGGAGTGTTGGAGCCAAGATATGAGCCCAGACAGGTACGTGTGTTTATTTGTTTTTTTAAAGTTTTTATTTCAGAAAATTTCAAACACATACAAACGTAGAGAGAATTGCACAACGAATATCTCTGTGTTCCTCATCCACTTCGACGATGGTCAACATTCTGCCACCCGGTTTTATCTTTCTTCCCTGCATTTGTTGTTGTTTTCTGGAATATTTCATTCCTGGGTATCATATCATTCCACTTGTAAATATTTTAGTGACTTTATGTAATAGATAAGGACTTCTTTTCCTTTTTATATGACTGTAGTACTATAACCCCCCAAAAAATATTCCTTTATATCATCCAATACTTGATTCAAGTTCAGTTTTCCCTGATTGCCTCCAGAAGGCCCTTTGGCAGTTAGTATGTTTGAATCAGGGTGCGACCACCACATATTGCATCTGGTTGATGCTTTTTGTCTTGTAACCTATAAATTTGTCTTGTAACCTATAACTGTGGCCCACTTTTACCATTTACTGGTAAAATATTCTGGATTTTGCTGTTTATATCTTGGTGGTATCATTTAACATGTTCCTCTGTCCCTTATATTTCCTTTAAACTGGGAGTGAGAAGTGGGATTCCATTCAGGTTTAATTTTCTGGGAAGAACCCTTCATGGGTACCTCTCCTCCTCTCTATCACACGGGCTGTCTGGTGATTCAGTTTTTAATGATGTGATTGTTCTGTGGGTTCAGGTGGTGTCAGCCTGGTCACTTCATGACACAGCTCCCGTCCCTCTTTCATCTGTCTCAGCGGCCTTCGACGAATGCTGTTAAGGTCCGTTGTATCATAGGGGATAGCAACACATTGACTTCTAATCCTGTCTTTCTGATCTGTATTCATTAGCTGAGCTGCTTCTCTGAAGAGTTTTCCCACATAAACTACCCGCTAACCCAGGCAGTTTGACTTGAATTTTTGTACTCAGTCTGTGCTTCTCAAACGTTCACGTTTGCACAGGTCACCTGAGGGTCTTGTTAAAATGCAGATTCTGACTCAGTAGGTCTGTGGTGGGGCCTGGGATTCTGCATTTTTAATAAGCTCCCAGGTGATACAGATGCCCCTGGGTCTGCAGACCACACTTTGAGTAGCAAGGCTGATGGATCACCTGTTTTGCCTCTGACTGGTTCTTTCCTCTACAGAATTATTGGCTCATCTTCACATGGGCAAGCTACTCTGATGCTAAAGGGTGGTTTTGCATTTTCCCTTATAAAGGCAAGGTTAGTGGGTTTTAAACTTCTCTCTCCCTTCAGAGTTGCTTCCTGCTTTAACCTAAGCTGCAGAGTGTGTTATTCAGACGATCAAATTTTATTAAAGCTTAGAATTTTCTGAGAAAAGTTGACCCATCACATAATATCATACTAAGAGTGCAGTTTTATTGGTGTGTGTGTGCGTGTGTGTACGTGTGTGTGTGTGTCATTTCATTAAAAGTCACCTGTGTTTCTAAGAGAAAATGGCCTGGTGGTGTTGCACCAGGAGAATCATCATCTTCTGATACTGAGTTTATAAACAGCCGAGGATTCTGCCTGCCCTGCATCCAGGGGCCCTCTTTTTTTTTTTTTCCTTGTCATACGCAGGCCTCTCACTGTTGTGGCCTCTCCCGTTGCGGAGCACAGGCTCCGGACGCGCAGGCTCAGCGGCCATGGCTCACGGGCCCAGCCGCTCCGCGGCATGTGGGATCTTCCCGGACCGGGGCAAGAACCCGTGTCCCCTGCATTGGCAGGTGGACTCTCAACCACTGCGCCACCAGGGGAGCCCAAGGTGCCCTTCTTTTTTAGCAGAAACCTGGTGTTGCTTTGGAGAACTATCTTCCCAGGTACTCTTCTCTTGCTCAGTCAAGTGATGGACCAAGCAGACCCTCTCTCCGTGACCTTAAGTCTTGAGTAGAGTGACACGGGGACTGGCTGGTGCTGATTTATTTCAACAGCAACGCCGAGAAGGGCCCATCCTCTGTGTCCTCCCTCTCAGGTCCCTGGAGCTGCCTTGGTCCTCTTTTCTGGGTCTGGGTACTCAGTCTTTCTTTGAATATGTGGGCTACCCCATAATTCTATGTGAATTCTTTTTCTGCTTAAGTTACCAGAGTGGTTCTCTGTTGCTCACAACCAAGAAACCTTAACTGGTAGAGCCTCCGTCCTAGAATCTCAAAATGCTGAGACTTACCTGCTTGTGCTTCGGCAGGAAAGCTGACTGGGTGGTGCTTTGGTCATTTGACTTAGTAAGATCAGAGCACTGATCGTTCCTCAATAGCAGTGACTCATCAAAGGACCTGCAAGCAAAAGTGAAGATGGGGGCTTCCCTGGTGGCGCAGTGGTTGAGAGTCCACCTGCCGATTCAGGGGACGCGGGTTCGTGCCCCGGTCCGAGAAGATCCCACATGCCGCAGAGCGGCTGGGCCCGTGAGCCATGGCCGCTGGGCCTGCGCATCCGGAGTCTGTGCTCCGCAACAGGAGAGGCCGCAACAGTGAGAGGCCCGCGTACCGCAAAAGAGTGAAAATGATGGGAAAACCCCTTGGAATGAGGTTTCTTCCTCTTGACTTTTTCAATGAACTTGGTTTTACGGGAAGTACACTTTTTCCCACTGGTCAGAGGGGCATTGGCTTTATAGGCTAATCTCACCTTTCTGAGACAGAGGAAAAGGAACGAGAAACTACCAGTATCAAGGATTGGGTCCTGTCATAGGATCCTCACTCCTCTACCACCCTCCCATTAACCCCTGGAGTTGCAGACACATCTAAGGAACATTCCCCTGATTTTGATCTCAGTGACGTCCCTAATCATCGAAAAGGTTATGTTCAATATACAATATTTTGCTTAGGAAGGCAGGGAGGGACTTCTAGCTGAAGAAGGTAGAAGGATATACATCTTGCCCAATTCCTAAGGAAATAAACACATTAGTAAACACACAAAAATTTAAAAAGCGAAATAACAGCAAATAAAGATAAATAGTAACCAAACGAGGAATTACCTTTGTGTCTAGAAAAGTCATGACTGTGTAAAGAACCGGAAAATTCTAATGTAGTGCAGCTCCTGAGTCCCAAACTCTCTCTCCAAGAAAAGAAAAAGGTTGGATAAAATTCAGCATTTTTACTAATACTCTTCAATTTAGAGAGAAACAGCATCTCTAGCAGAGAAGGCAAGAGTAGGTAACACTGTGAAAAGATCCCTTGAGTTTGGAAGGCCCTAAATGTCACCTTCAAACCTTGGGGGAGATCAGGAGTTGCCAAGGATTGCAACTGTGCAGGAAGCCAAGAACCACGGAAGTGTGATACAGCCTTGGCTGGATGGAGTGGACCCTGATTTATGATGTGTAGTGGCATCCCAGAAGAGGGAGCAGAGCCCTGACTTCCAAGAGAAAGCTACTGGCCATGCTCCCTACCCATGACTGGCCCCTTCCCCATCTCTGTATCCCCAGACTATAGGGGAGTGGAGAGTTTAGTAAAATCCGTCACTGCACTGTAGCCTACAGAACAGTGAGACCCAGATAATGTGAAAAGGGTGTAAAGGAAAATTCCCCTGGTATTCAGAGTAAACAGATTCACACAGAGCTGCACTCATTAAACTTGAACAGTGCAGCCATCATGCAAACTCGTGATAGCAAACAACAACAACAAAGGAAAGAAAGGGAACATAGCAGGAAAAAAAAATAGATGAAGGGCCTGTCCTGGATGGAAACATATTCCAGGAACTACCTATGAACATTTTGGATAATAGAACTTAATAAGACTATTAATTCAGTAAGACAAAACCTCAAAAGTGTGATGATGTGAAATAATAGAACGAGGTTTTAAAAGATTTCAGAGCAAAGGAAACACACTAAGTTTAAAAAACTATTTTGATGACTTAATACATTAGAAGTAAGGAATAATAAAGTCACCACTGAAAAATCAAATTACTGGCAAGGAAGAATTACTGAAATTATTCATGATAAATAAACAGGAAAAAGGCAAAGAGTAAAATAGGTTAGAGGAGATGTAGCAATAAAGGACAAAGATGATCTAATAAAATAATTGATGTCTATGAATTAGAGACTCAACAGACGAAACAGGGAACACACCACTCAGAGAGAGAAATCATCAGAAATAGAATACAAACCTGTAGATCAAAAGGGCACAGAAGAAAAACATGTAAGTACTGACATTAGGCTGTATCCTGGTTAAGATATTGAACTTGGAGGATAAACAAAGACTTCTCTGACATTCAGGCAGAAGAATCCTACAGGGGAAAAGTCAGGTGTCCCAGACTCATTAAGAGAAGACAATGGGGCTTCCCTGGTGGCGCAGTGGTTGGGAGTCTGCCTGCCGATGCAGGGGACACGGGTTCGTGCCCCGGTCCGCGAAGATCCCACGTGCCGCGGAGCGGCTGGGCCCGTGAGCCATGGCCGCTGGGCCTGCGCGTCCGGAGCCTGTGCTCCTCAGCGGGAGGGGCCGCAGCAGTGAGAGGCCCGCGTACCGCAAAAAAAAAAAAAAAAAAAAAGAAGACAATGGAGTGATGTCTAGCGTGTTCTGAAGGAAAGAAAAGCAAAATCCAAAAATGTTAAACCAGCGCGAGCCAAAGAGCAGCAACCAGGCACTGGAGTCTTTGCTGCAAATATTTTTTTCCCAGTCTTGTTTATATATGTTTTTATATGTGTGCATATGTCTTTATATGTGTGTATATGTTTTTATCATCAAAGTAATCTTTTTTCTTTATAAAAATACATGATGATTGCAGAAAAGTCAGATAATATAAATGGAGAAAAAGGAAAAAATCAGACTATTCCACCTATTCAAAAGCAACCTCCATTAACACCTTGGAGTGCACTTTTCCAGATGATTTTCTATATAGATACAAGTTGGGGTTTTTTTTTATACACAAACGTCACAAAACCACACTGTTCTGCCATATGCTTTTCTTCACTGGATTTACTGTGAACATTTTTTCATGTCACTAAACGTGTTCCTAGTTTAATGATTATGTCCTATTGTATGCTTTCGCTCTTTATTTTTAGTTAATTCACTCTTGGCCCTTTAGATGGTTTCCTGTCTTTCACTATTATAAGTCATGATGCAGTGAATGTGCTTTATAAATAAATTTTTGTGCACACCCATACGTCTTTCCATGTAACGTTGCTGGGACAAAAGCAAAAGATATTTTTAAAAGATGCTTGACATACATCAAAGGCTGCCATCTAGGAAGCTTGACCAAATTTCAGTCCCACCAGAAGTACATGGCTGCTTTTTTCCCTACAACTTGCTAAAAAGGCATCCCATTGGTTCCTTAGACCTTCTGATAGGTGAAAAATTGTGTCTGAAAGTTGCTTTAATATTTTCACATTCTTTGATTACTAGGGAGGTTGATTTTCTTTTCTTTCTTTTCTTTTTTTACTATGTATGAGTCATTTCTGTTTCTTCTATAAGAATTTCACCTTCATGTTTTTTGCCATTAAAAAAAATTGGGCATCTGTTTCTTCTTGTGTCGTAAAGATTGTACCCTCGGTTATATATTTTATAAAACGATTTCCTGATTTGACATTTAATTCTGATTATGATCTCTATACAGAAGTTTTATTTTTTTCTGCCACCAAATTTGTCGAAATTCTCCTTAAAAACATCAGGGAGGGCTTCCCTGGTGGCTCAGTGGTTGAGAGTCCGCCTGCCGATGCAGGGGACACGGATTCGTGCCCCGGTCTGGGAAGATCCCACGTGCCGCGGAGCGGCTGGGCCCGTGAGCCATGGCCGCTGAGCCTGCGCGTCTGGAGCCTGTGCTCCGCAATGGGAGAGGCCACAACAGTGAGAGGCCCGCGTGACACAAAACAAAAAAACATCAGGGAAGTATACAGTATAATATAGAAAAATTTCTGTTTAACCACAATGGAAATGGAGAAGCTCAAGCACTTGACCTTGCAAATTTGACCCTCCAGCCCTGCTCCTTCTGCTGAGGTTTCAGATCATCTGGTTCCACTGCAGTTTGCTTTCATCTCTCCCAGTGCCAGGTTGTTGATGACCTGCTATGATCCATTTCTCTTTTCTGGAGCACCTGCGGCTCACCAGGCCCTGTGGATGGAGAGATCAGAGATGAGGCCTGTGCTTTGGGTACCAGGGCTGTACACCAGGCTGGTGGAGCTTCCAGCAGGCACCAACACAAGTCCTGCAGAGGCAGCCGTTTCTTATGGGGTGCCTGTTGACATCCCCGCACATGGGAGGTGTAGGCCTGGGTCCCTGGGGCTTGTGGTTCTGGATCTGGACTCCATCCCTGGGACACCCGACGGGCGGGCAAGGGGACACTCTAACCAGAGAACTTGGGGGATCAGCTGAGAGCCCTGGGCCAAGAGAATGAGCTGGGGCCCTGCGCGGACAGCAAGGTGTGAAGAAGCCTGGTCATGAGGAACAAAGCGACATCCTCGGTCCAGAAACCAGGGGTGGTCAGAGTACAGTGACTGCCAGAAAAGGGCTCTGAAGACAGCTGCAGGCTTTAAACTGTCTTGACTTCCTCCTCCTCGGGCTTCCTCCAAAGCACTTGACCTGCCGCTCTCCAGTACACTTGGCATTGTGTTAGGGTTATCGACGTGCGGGCATTATCTCCCCTTGTGGATTGCAGCCCCTCTGCAGGGTCATCTCATCTTTGGATCCCATTGAGCGACCATCGCATTGGCTGGATTGCACAAGCGTTCCTGCAGTGAATGCCTTCCAGGATTGTGCGACCACGTTCATTTTATAGCTACCGAATTAGCAGCCACTGCTGCTGCTCCTCCTTCTTCTCTTCATTATGGTAACGACGGCTTCATTGATCATGTAGTTCATCCAGTTTGGAAGTTGCAATGAACTAGAATTACTGAAGAAATAGTTTTCCCAGCCATTCATTTTTGTCCCAAAGATGAAGTTTGTTGTAAATAAGAATTCTTGGTTGGTTACAAATTACAAAATACGGACCCAAGATTATATTTATCTGTAGGCTTTCCCGCGGCTCAAGCTCCAGGCAGGAGCTTACAATAGTACTTCCTTATCAGTTTCCATAGAACCAGCCGGGCCGTCAATCAAAAGTGATGCAACAGTTAAATGAAAATGGAAAGCTCGTGTTCTGCTTGAGCGGAGGCCTGGGGGACGCTTTGCTCCAGGGATCCACTTTATGATGTCACAGAGGGAAGGCCAAGACCCCGGGGACAAGCACCCTCCAGTTAGAGATTTGCTGTCTCGACACCTGGGGCGGGCAGTTGTGAAAAGGAATGAGTGAGACCACGTGGAAGACACAGCAAAAGATAGTCATGACTCTGCCCCTGCCCCGGGGTCTCTGTTTCCAGCTTTCGAAAGGCAACTGTTGAAAATAACCCTGAACTACTTATTTTCCTGCACATAAGCTCTGCCTGCCCTTCTCGCTGGCACTGACCTAGAAGTACAGGCCGTCGACTACATTCGCAGCCCAACTCAAGCAAACAGCGTGCTCTGGGCACTGCGCGGGCGTGGGCGAGGCCGACCTCCACCCTCCAACAGGGTCGCGCCAACAGGGGCTGCCTGAAGGAAAGCCCACGTGTGCGAGTTCTGGCTGACTCGGGGGGGAAGACAGCCGGGAGAAGGCTGGCTTTGCTGAGAACCTGGTGTTGTAAACCCCAGATCTCCTGGGCCACTAGAAAGGAACAGAGGAACGTTTGTTCTTCTCTAAAATGTGTCTCTTAAGCATGTGGCAAGTCACCGTATATAAAAGTAATGCATGTTCCAGTGAAAGGAGGGTTTGAGTGAATAAAGCTGACTCTTCACTGTCTGGCCCAGTGTGTTTGACTTGAATGACAGTCAGAAGGATGAGTGCGTACTTGACATTTCTTCTCAAACAGAGTGTCTAATGCGTTGCCAATCCGCCTCCAGGATGGGCGGCTGGGAGAGACCTCCTCTGTGTGTTCCCCAGCAACGATGTAACTGCTACTGAATCACTCAGCATGGAACCACTTTGGGGGAAAAACTCAGGGATCCGAACTTTACTTCTTTGTTCCAGTTACCAAACTTGGGGGTGTGGATTCCCAGCTTCCGATTTGAATCTGGTCACTTTGTAGCTGTGTTACCACAGGCAGGTCGCTCGGACTCTCTGTGCCTTAGCTTAGGGATTGGTAAAGAGCAGACGGTCAAACTTGTATTTGTGAAAACCTTCTTTAGATCAGGGGTTGGCAGACTGTGGCCCACGGGTCACGTCTAGCTTTTGTATAGCTGGTGAGGTAAGAAAGGGTTTACATTCTTCAATCGTTGAAAAAGTCCAAAGAAGAAGAATATTATGTGACATGCGAAAGTTGTATGAAATTCACATTACGCTCAGTGAAATAAGCCAGACGCAAAGGGATACATGCTGTATGATTCCACTTACATGGGGTACCTGGAGTAGTCAAACTCATAGGCACAGACAGTAGCAGCGTCATTGCCAGGGGCTGGGGAGGGGGAGGGGCAAGTTATTGTTTAGTTTTCATGGTGTTTCAGTTTGGGATGATGAACAAGTTCTGGAGCTGGATGGTGGTGGTGGTTGTACACAATGGGAATGTACTTAATGCCCCGGAGCTGTGCACTTAAAAATGGTGAAAATGGGCTTCCCTGGTGGCGCAGTGGTTGAGGGTCCGCCTGCCAATGCAGGGGACACGGGTTCGTGCCCCGGTCTGGGAAGATCCCATATGCCGTGGAGCGGCTGGGCCTGTGGGGCATGGCCGCTGGGCCTGCGCGTCCGGAGCCTGTGCTCCGCAGGGGGAGAGGCCACAGTGATGAGAGGCCCGCGTACCGCAAACCACCCCCCCCCCGCAAAAAAAAAACAAAAAAATGGTGAAAATGGTCAATTTATGTTCTGTCTATTCTACCACAACCAAAGTTATGTGAAATTCAAATTTCAGTGTCCATAAATCCAAGTTTTGTCGGAACGCAGCCACGCCCATTCACTTCAGGGTCATTTATGGCTCCTTTTGCTACAACTGCAGGGTTGAAACGTGGCAGCAGAGATCATACGGCCCACGAAGCCTAAAGTATTTCTATCTGGCCTTTTGCGGAAAACGTTTGCTGAGCCCTGGTTTAGAGACATAAAACCTGCTGCTTTTTTCGAGGGGAGCACAACTCTATATCAGAACATTAATTCACAGCCTGTATCCCCCCATATTCAGGCATCTCTGAATTCAAAGTGTCGTTTTTGGGGCAGAATGCTGAGACAGAAAGAGATGGTGACAATGGGGGTCTAGCTCCGCCACAGATGGTCTGAGTGACTTTGGACAAGTCCTTTCCTTCTCAGGGCCACAGTCTACTTAGAGTTGTGAGGGTGTGTGTGGCCCTGTGTTTGTCCCTAGTCAGAGCCACTTAGGAGCTGTGGGACATTGGACTAGTTACTGCACCACTCTCTGCTGCAGTTTCCCCATCTGTAATTGGGGATAAGGATTTAAAGAGTAGTTGTGTGTTGTTAGGGGTAATGAATGAGTTCTGAAGATAGGTGATGCTTGCTCACCATTGTGAATAAACTTAACACCAATGAGCTGTCCACTTAAAAAGGTCTAATATGATAAATTTCATGTTGTGTACATTTTACAATTAAAAAAAACAGTGGATGTGCATACAGTGCTTAGACTTGTACCTGGTATGCAGCAGGCACTCAATAAATGCAAGTCTGTGTAGTAAGGTTGAAACAGGATGATGGTGAAACATTACGGTAACACTTGTGATATGAATCAGCGTGTTCACTTTGGGTCCCAAATTTATCACACACAATGAATCCCTGGAAGCAGAATCTCTCTGCCCGCGGATCCTCACAGACAGCAGGGGAAATTGGGTAGGCGTTGGGGCTTTCCTCCCCACTGAAGGAAGCCAACCATCGAAGGCATGTGCTTGAATTCTTTCTATCATATGACACCCAGGTGGCCCAAATACGGCTTCCACCTCCCATAGCCCCACTCAGCGCATCCTCAGTAAGACTCAGAAAACAGCCGGGCCGAAATGACCCTGCATAATGATCTTAGAATGCGGAGCTAAGGCAAAGTGCTGGCTTGGTTTCTTCCAGTGCTGTGAGCGAATAGTTTCCTTTAGAGATGGTTAAGAACATTACTGCTGCTATGTAATTAATTGTCTTAAAACCAGCTCTTGAAACGCAGTGACTTACTATTTTTAGTAAGCTTTTCCAGTCTCTTCATTTTGTTTCCAAAATAATTGAGTTGCAGAGAAGTTAATAAGGCATGATTGGTTCACTGCTTGAAGAGGCTTTTGCATCGTCTTATGGAAACAGGCAGGGCCCCAAACCGTCATTTCTAACAGAGTCAGAACAGCAGGGAGGACATAAAGACTTCTCTTCAAGGTCAACTTTATCTCTGGTTTTTAAAACCACCATAAAGAAATGTTTGTGGAGAAAGGCAGTTGAAGCCCAGCCCTTGATGTTTCGTTACGCGGAGAGCCCTGGTGCTTGGAAACTGACCAAAATGCAAGGTCGTGCTGAGATGCGGGGTGGGCGACTGGAGCAGGCTTGCTAGAAATCACGAGGCGCGCTGCAGAACGGCAGCTCAAATTTCAGCCTCAGAGGTTTGCCACAGTCTGTGACCATGCGTTGAAACAGTCAGGTCGTAACTTAATTCTGTAAATCAGCGTTCCGCAGAAGGAGAGGTTTTCAGCTGCGGGGCTCTGCCCGTCCTTTTCTCGGCAGCCTCGCTTGGAAGTGGTGTGTGCCTGTCACCCTCATCAGATGCTTAAAGACGGAATTGAGAGCTGGGAAACTTTAGCCTGTTTAAAAGAAACTCAGTCCATATGTGGACCCCTGACAAGACCCAGGGCGCGCTGGAGAGTACAAAATGTGATGATCACATTTGGTGTGGGACGTGGGAGCGGCGAGTGGAGGGGAACTGGGTAATTTTTTTAGCAAGTAAAGGCCTGTGTTGGGCCTGGATCTGAAAGAGATTCTGTAAACACAGTTTTACAAGCAGCGTGCTAAACGGACTCATCTGATTCTGTTCTAGATGATACTTGTGTCTTCTGTAACCGTGGTATGTTGACTGCCCATAGTTACCAGGGAAGGGCAGAGGAACTGAGAGAGCTGGTAGAAATTTGGGAGGACTGAGTTGATAAAGAGCATGTGACGTGAGCAATCAGGCAGGGTTTGGTGCCACACACGCAGTGGTGAGCTGTAAACGTTAAACCACTGGTTCTCCGAGAAAAGAAAAAGAAAAAAGAAGAAGAAGCCCTGATTTATAGCATCTGCTGATTTCTGTGGTGCAAATACTCCCACCATGGCCAAGTTCAAGCCATCCACGTGAACTCCCTGTACACGGCCTTGGCAACAGTAGCACTAAGTTGGTTCCCGTGAGCCAGGCCGAGCCGGCCCCCTCACTTGTGTGAGATAAATGGTGATTCTCCCAGATTTAAAAGAGAAACGCAAATGTCCACAAGGAAAAAAGACCTGGATGAGGAAACCGATTAGGTGTAAACTAGGCTCAGTTATTCAGGAGGAACTCTCACCCGTCACTTTGCACTGGAGGTAGGTCCTTGCAGCAGGGATGCCTGGGGCCCTTTCTGAGAATTTTCGTGTCTTGAAAATTGGGAAAGTTGGGTCACTGGTAGTTCCTGTTGGACTGTCAGCAATGTGACAGATGCTGAGAACAATGACATTCAGCACACTTCTGTGTGAGAGGTAGCCTAATACCACTGTGGGCAGCATCCCTCTCTATAGAGTGCAGTCTTTAGAAACAGACACGGGGAACGGGTACGATGATAGATACGATGATAGAGACGTGTATGGGAGCGAGGTGAAGGAGCAGTGAATTGTGACTGGGATGTCTGTGTCACGCACCAATAATCAGGATGAATTGGTGAGCTCTGAAACACACCAAAAGAAGATGGGTGGACTCAAAGTACGTCACTGGTATCACAGCCGACATCAGCATGCTAACCACCACTCGTGCTGGTACAGACCACGCAGCGATGGCTTACACTTCAGTGGACGAGAGTCTGGGAGATGGCTGCAGTCCCAGCACCTGCACATACTTCTGTGTAGCCTGGGGCAAGTTTCTGAACTTCTCGGAGGTTCACCATCGTCCTTTGCAAGATGGGGTCTTGCAAAAATGCAGTGACAGTTAGAGACCGGCGCCTTACAGCGTCTCTCAGGACTGCTCATGTTCTTGAGGGCAAGGAACTTAGCATCTGCAGTGTGACCCTGAACCTGGGGTTTGCTAGGAGGCAGTGTCACTTCAGGTCACTCTTAACCTCCCCAGGGCTCACCAGCTCACCAGCTTCACGTGTCAAAGAAGTAGGTTGGATTTGATGATCTCTAAGGATCTCCTGTATCAGACAGGAACAGCCAGGGTGACCAGATGCCCTCACCTGCCTGGACAGTCCTGGTTGATGCCTGCTGTTCTGGTGTAGTTATGATAGCTCCCTATTCACTGCTAAAAGTGTCCCTGTTTGGGCAATAGTGTATTCGGTCACCTTTAAAAGCTAACATTTTTCAAGGACTTACTATTTGCCAGATACTGTGCTTTATAAATGTGGCTTCATTTAATATTGTACTTTCATCAAATCACCTAAGTTTATGAAGACACGGGTGTAGAGAACGTAAGGTCACACC
Organism: Aethalodelphis obliquidens; assembly: GCF_003676395.1. NCBI lineage: Eukaryota > Metazoa > Chordata > Mammalia > Artiodactyla > Delphinidae > Aethalodelphis > Aethalodelphis obliquidens. The sequence continues at coordinate 35,844,213 of NW_020837955.1, read as the reverse complement.
AGTAATGAACGACAAACAGAAGTGAGACCCAGACCCAGAGCCTAGGTCTGTCTGAAGGCAGAGTCTCAGTCCCTCTTAGCCACCATGCTTGACGGCTTCCACGTTGTCAGTCACTCAGCAAATCTTTCCAGAGCGCCTGTTATTCTATTCTAGTCCTGTGGTTCCGGAGACAGTTCCAGAAACCAGCTCAGAAAGCCCTGCCTGTGAAGTTGGTTCTTGCTAATAAGTAAAAGCATCAGTAATTAGGCCGTGCCCACGGCACACGCTGGAGGCTTTTGTGCACGTGTGGTGCGTACCAGGCCCGTCCGTGCCTCAAGGAATCTCGCAGTGAACGAGCTTTGCCTTTTCTACTCGATGCTTTGGGGAGGCCAAAATAATGTGAAATGTTAGCTTAAGTAAAGCACCAGTTAGGTAGGTGTGTTTGGTGCAGGGCATGTTCCAGGTTGATAATTGTTCTTTATCACACCCAGATGTGGGTCAGATTCCCAGAGATGACCAACCCTGATGCCAAAGAAACTCAGGGAGACCTACCAGGGGCTTAAAGAGACAGCACAGCTTTTTAGATACAACTGGATGGCTCAACCGGGAACATGGGGACTTTGAGACAAAGGAGAAAAATAAGGGATCCTGTAGGATCCGTAGGAGGATGCAGGTGAGAGGTGGGGACATGTTGGTTCTATGCTCATACACGGTCATTGAAGCAGAGCCCCCTGTGTGTGTGTCAGGCACTGTTCTAGACGCCCATTTTGCGTGATGTTTATACAAAGCTGCTCTATGACTCCCGATCGCTGTCTTTCTAACTGTTGCAGATTTGTTTGCGCTGCACCAAGTCCCCTAGAACTACAAGCCACTGCCGACTCTCAAGCACCTTCATTCAAATCCCCAACTAAGGATTCTGGTCTGTCTATTTCAAGTCTGGGTAAACGCTTCCAGGCTTCTAGACCTGACTGCTCGTTATGTTAACGATGTCTGTTTCCTCTGATGGGAAAGCAGGGCAGGTGATGTTGGCCCCTGTACAGATGGGCCACCGGGGCCAGGAGGTGGGATGCTTGTCAGTGATGTAGCCGAGGCTTGAGTGCCATCGAGTCCAAACTAGTGCTCTTTGCACAGCACCCTGGGGGACCCGGGGACTGAGCACAGCTCTCCAAGTCTCAGGAATGAAAAGAGGCAGAGATGTGTCTCATGGCTTCAGTCCACGCAAGGCAGTCCATCACAAATCCACCTTCCACGGTTCAGCTGTCCATCCACGCCACACACCCAGCTGGAACAGAATATTATTTCAGGCAAAGATAAATCTAATTAAGTTTACTGATGGTCCTGGCACCTGGTGGAGACCCCTCTGAGCTCTCCCACAGCCCCTGTGTGATGGGGGGCTGCTAAGGACAAGCTGCTTGGTCAGGGTTGCAGGGAGTACTCAGTGTTCTGTGGTCCCTGGAAGACAGGCAGACATGCAGCATCTCAGGCCCCATCCCAGAACAACCGAATCGGATTCCGCATTTTTACAAGCAGGCTCCACGTGCACACCGAAGTTTCAGAGGCTCTGCTGGGTGAGTGGAGACCCGCTCCAGCGCTGACTGCCCGCCCAGAAGGCTGAGGCTCGGAGGCCGACAAGGCCGACAAAGTGACTTTCATCACTTTGTTTTGTTTCCCCACCTTGTTCCAACCTGTAATTGCTGTTTATTTATTTACTTACTTATTGCTTTGTCTCCTCCAGAACGTAAATTTTAGGGGGCAGCAAAGATACTGTCTTATTCGATACTGGATCCTTCGTGCCCTTGGGCAGAGCCCGCACAAGGCAGGTGCGCAAAAATTATTAGTGGGTTGGCTAGTTGGTTGGATGAATGAATGAATGAATGAATATGGAGAGAGGGCAGTAAAGAAGGAAAGAGGAGGTGGGTTGGCTGACATTTCCTAAAGCAGGTCTTGTCAGCCGCTCTCACCTGTGAACTGTTTGTCACTATTTGTCACAAAGGTCCGTTGACAGAAACGTGTGGCGTTCACAGGTTAGCTGTAAGGGGTGCAGACTCGTCAGAAGGGTCCTTCAGTCACCCAGCGCCATGCTTGTCACGTTCGTTTTAGCAGGGAAACTCTTTGTAAATGAAGTCTGACGTGGAAACCCAACCTAGATGACACACGTAATCCGGTGTTCATCGCCCTGGGGTTCCAGATCAGGGGACACTGGTGCACCCAGTCCAGGGCCCCCCACCAGGTGTGCTGCATGGGGGCAGGGTGCTCCTCGTTAGCCTCTGCTGGGGGCTGGCCTGGGCACACTCTCACCTCGAGCCTTCTTGTTCTGACCCTCACCGCCTTTAGAACACAGCCCAAAGCGCTCTCGCTCCTTGCCTTTCAGGATGGGGCTCCACGGTCAGGGCGCAGAGTGATGCAGGCAGAGCAACCTGCCCCAGCCACATAGGCTGAGCTTTTTGTCCCACTAAACAGGTAACAACAGCAGAATGGTCCCTAGGACAACAGTGTGGCTGGGGGATCAGGACCTGCTCCCCAGGGGAAACCTCCCCTGCCTGCAGCTGCCTCCTTGTTGCTTTGAAGAACTGTTCAGTGAGAGAACGTGGTCCGCCAGTCCTTCCCCCACCCAATTTGCAGATAAGAAAACTGCAGCCGGAGAAGGGCAGTGACCTGCCTTTGGCCCCCAGTGGCTGAGCTGGGACAGCCCTGCCTCTGCCTCCCCAGGCTGGCCCTGTCTGTTAGCCAAAGAAAAATGCGAAGCATTGGTGAGAGCTATAGACTGAAGGTTTGTGTCCCCCCACCCCAAATTCATATGTTGAAACTTAATCCCTAAGTGATATTAGGAGGTGGAGCCTTTGGGAGGGGATTAGCTCATGAGGGTGGAGCCCTGGTGAATGAGATTAGTGCCCTTATAAAAGAGAACCCAAGGAGCTCCCTCTCTTCTTTCCCCGTGTGAGGACCCAGAGGGAAGACGGCTGTCTATGAAACAGGAAGAGAGTCCTCACCAGACACCGAATCTGCTGGTGACTTGATCTTGGACTTCCAGCCTCCAGAAATAAGTGTTGTTTAAGTCACCCAGTTGGTGGTGTTTTTGTTACAGCAGCCTGAGTGGACTAAGATGGGGTCATTGGAATGATGGGCTCTCGGGGTGGGTCATGGAGAGGTGGCTTGTTTTCCTCTGTGGTCAAGTGTCCACTTACTGGTATGAAATTCCAAATCTTTGTATGATATTTGGTAGCTGGGGGTCATTTCGTCACGTGTGGAACTGTGTCAATCAAAACGCAGCAGCAGACAGCATTAGTTCTGGAATTATTTGTTCATAATGTATTACTTGTTCAGATAGGACTTTGGTTTATAGCTGCAGAATCAAAATTGCTATGATTTTCAGTGATACACAGGGTGGATAACTGATTCAATTTTGCAGTAAGGAGCTGTTTTCATAGGCCCTGGGCCTTTCTTTTCTGTGGCCCTCTTCCCACTCGTAATGACTTAGTGATCACCTGCATTCCCACCTGACCACAAGCTCTGAGATGACAGGGATATCCTGCTCGTGTTTACTGCTGTCCCTAGCTCTGGCATCCCAGGTGCTGGATAAACGTTGATTGAATGACTGAATACACACAGCCACAAGTCAATGGAACTTGTCTGCAGTTTCTTGGTTATTTACTGCATGTTGGTCCACATGGTGTCTTTTTATCAAATGCTCCTGTTACCTCCCAGATATGCCTTGTTGTGGAGACTGACCACCTTTTTCGTTTCATTTGGTTTGATTTGAAATTTGCTTTGGGATAACCTTGGGAAAGGAAGCAGAAGAATACGTTGAAACAGCGGATTGGCTTACCACTTGGCACTGTGGAGGGTGGAGACGTAGAGCAGGGTGGCTGTCCAGCCCCTCTGGGCCGTAGTCTACAGCTCTGCCGTCACATGCTCTGGAATTGCCTTGGGGATGAGAACGCCCTTTCTGGAAATCTGGTGTGGTTTTCACACTACTAGTTTGGGGAGCATTTCAAGCTATTTCTGACACCCATACCTCTCCCCTGTGCTTTTCTAAGGAATTGATTGGACTGGCCTTCTGGGTGTGCAGGGGGCTCCCTAGGGGCTCAGCTCAGAGATCCCTGCTGGGCTGAAGGTGCCTTACCTGCAGTCTGTGCATGTGAAATCAGGAGGAAATGGGCAAAATGAATTAAAAAACAGAAGCAAGTGTGTAGCTCTCTCTTTCCTGCGGTGTTCTCTATCTGTGTTGATTTAAATTTACTACAGGTGAATTAAACCCTAGGCTTAAGCTCCACTTTCTCTAGATCCAGTGCTGTCACAGAGAAAACAGGTGTTGGAAATGTGTTTGGAGCTTGGGATTGAAAAGAACAGAGAGGAAGGGTACTTCCTAGTCTCATCTCACCAGTAGACCTAAAGTAGGCATCCGTGTTCAATGAGGGCTTCCTGTTTGAATCAGGAATGTTCAGACTCAAAAGGAGAAAAGAAAAAGATGGCCAGGCCGATGGGTTTCAAAGCCAAGCCGCGTTCCCCCTGCCATTTCTCACCCCCTGAGGGAAGGATGGAGATGTTCTGCCGTTTACATGACTTTGTGCCTCCAGCCTTTGGTCTCCCTGCCAGTTCCATGTCAACCCAGGAGAGGCATGTAACTGATCCTTCTTCCCAGGCTGTCGTGAATCTGAAGCCCACACACGGTGTCTTTTGCACCATAACGACAGGGCCAAAGTGGAGTGTCATTCTCCATCCCCATGGATTAAAGATGGGCTGAGAATTCTCTGCCACTCCTCCCATCAAGAGGTGAAGACGCTCTACTCTCCCCTTGAATCTGGACTGGTCTGACTTGCTTTGACTGATAGGATGTGATGGAAGTGATGCTATGGGACCTCCAAGCTGGGTCTTCACAGATGTGCAGCTTCTGCTTTCACTTACAGAGCTCCTGCTTGGAGCAGCGTGCTGTGCTGTGAGATGCTCGAGGCCTGTGGGGCAGCCACATGCATTGGGGGTGGGGGGGCAGAGAGCCCAGGTGCTTCTGTGGACAGCTCACCTGAGCACCCAGTCAATGGCCAGTACAGATGGCCGGCCACATGAGTGAATGACAGAGTGGTCATTCCATCCCAGCTAAGCTTCCAGATGAGTGCAGCCCCTGGTGACACCAGCGCAGAGCAGACGAACCCCCCAGCTGAGCCCAGCCAGCTCACACAACGGCCAGTACATTTTGGGATGGGCTATTATGTGACAGTGGATAACTGAGCGACCCGAAGATGGGCTTGCTGACCAGACTTCTGAAGGCTGGGAATGTGTTTTCCCCATTTCTCATAAAGTGCAGTGTTTAGCCAAGATGTGAATTTCTAATGAAAACTCCTCTGGTTGGCGAATTCTTCAGTGTCAGAGACCAGGAGAACAATGTAGACCCTGTCATCCACCTTTTACTACACAGGCAGCGATGCACCTGGTCCAGTGTCACCTGGCATTCCCTGTCCTCACTTTGGCATCCAGAGGCCTTTCTTTCCCTCGGCCAATTTCTCAAGCTATTTTTGTAATATGGATTACCTGGTATTTACATACCTTCCCCGCCTCGACCTCCAACCAGCCAGATGCTTCTTTAAGTCAAAACTTGGTACCTGTGGCCACAAAGTGCCAAAGGTGTTCTTTATTTGTGTTTGGCGTGAGGGAAGATCAGGAGGGGTTGGGATACCCAGAACCTCCATGCTGTTCCCCACTGTCTCATGTCTGCAGGCCCATTTTAGCAACACTCCAGATGTCTTTGCCAATCCTAGGGATGCCAGCTCAGAGCTAAATGGAGTAAAAGATTATCCACTTTTATGTCAAGTAAGCCTGCATTATCGGGGCAGGAAAGGAGGCACAGAGGGAAGAATAGAAGCCTCTCGAAGGGGAACAGTAGGCTAGGAGCCTCGCCTTCCTTCTCGTCCCTGGGAGAGCCTGGCTGTGACATCTGTGACTGCTGTCAACTAAAAAAAAAAAACGCACAACGTGAGAGTTGTGGGTGAAGTTTTATCTGGGGCAAAATGAGGAAGGACGACAGCCCGGGAGACAGCCTCTCAGAGAGCTCTGAGGAACTGCTCCGAAGGGGTGGGGGGAAGGTCAGTGTTACATAGGATTTTGGTGAAGGGGGTGCGTGCAGTCAAGCGCACGTCTCAGCAGAAGGCCGCTGCTGGTCACGAGGAGCAGATGTCTCCGTTCATGATCTTAGTGCTTTTCTAGATCTGAGGAGGTGCAAGACGTGGGCTCATAAAACCTCCTCCTGAAAATCTCTCTCTGAAGCCCTGTTCTGCCAGTTTTCCCAGAGCACAGAGGGCCTCATTCCTGACCTCCGCCCTGAACTCCTCTCAGGGAGTGTTGAAGGTCAGTGACTGCAGTGGCTAGTGACCTTGTAGAGGCAGACGGCGAGTGACAATTTTCAGCCGGCACTGCCGAGCCAAAATTCAACTTCTGCTACTATCTCAGGTCGGATCCCCGTGCCACAGACTCTGAGGAAGCTTACTGGACGTGTCCTTGGCTCCTGCATCCGTGGGGGAGCGATGGAGGTAGGACGGGGCCAAAGTGAGCTCCGACGCAGCCACGGCAAAGGCCTCAGCCAGCCCCTCAGGAGCCTCTGGGGCCAGAGTGACCCTTCAGAGCCGTCTCTTGCTGGTCGAGGGGCCAGGCCTTTGGTGCCCACCCCGTGCGACAACTATGGTGACCAACTCTCGCGGGACTGAGGGGCTCCTGGCACGTGGCCTTTCAGCCCCCAAATTAATGGGCCACCCTTCTAACGCCCAGTCACTGGACGTGGGCTGCCTCTGGAGGTGACATGACCTTGGGAAGGGGAGGGCGTGTGCGGTGGAGGCCAGCTCCCCACGGGGCCCCGGCTGAGAGCCATGACTGCCGACGCTCACAGCGGCCGAGGCAGCGAGGCCCACGGTCCCGAGGGGGCATGGGTGCTCCCCCGGGCCCACTGCAGCCGTGTGTTTCCTCGAGGTGCTCCTGGCTGTGTGACGGGAGCCACGGGGAATGACAGGAGAGGCAGCAGGCCCAGGCGTCCTTCCAGGAACCGGAGCCTGGTGGCCTCTGCTGCCTAGGCGTGTGGGTTGGGAGGCGTTAGGGTGCAAAGTTAGTGGCGAAGGTGACAATGCAGGTGAAAGGACCCTCGGAGATCCCTGGAGAAGGGCTGGAGACTGCGCCGTTTCTGTCAGTCCTCCAGCACCAGTCTGTCCCCAGGGCTGCAGCTGGCTCTACTGCCTTGGGCACCAGAGAGAGTGGTGGGTTTTCTTTTTGGAGCCATGTTGTCGAGAAGGAGAAGAAAGGGGGTTCACCTCAGGAGTGAGAGGCGCTGGCACTGTGACAGGTGCCCAGGATCATGATGGAGGGAACAGTGTTACCTGTCACCTCAGGCCTCAAATGGTGGGGCGTGTGGCCTGAGCCGTGTAAACTGTCTCCCCTCCTCTCTTCCCCCTCTTCTCTCTTTTTCTCTCTCTTTTCTGACCCTGTTCCCCCTCTTGACCGACTCCCCTTTCCTAACACAAAACCCTGTGGATAGGATGCGACTCCACTGAGTGGTAGGGGGAATCGGACCAGACTCTGGGTCTCTTTCTGTCACCTACTAGGTGAGACCTTGGCCCAATTCCCTGACACCTCTGGGTTTCCAGTTCCTGAAACCTGGCCTCTGGCTCCTCTGGACGGTATGCGCCCCTTGAAGGCTGCTGTCTTGCTCAGCATTGCGTGATGGGCGCCGGGACCGGGACCAGTCCTGAGCTGTTGTCAGTCACCTGATGCACTGGTGAGCGAATGAATGAATGAAAGAACGGCCACCCTGTGGGCCTCCCAGGGGCTGCTGTGCGAACGGGCTTTGTGGACCGGCACCGTAAGAATAAACGTGCCGTCTTTGTGACGGCTCAGAGCAAGGGAGGTGGCAAGGACATCTCCAGGTACCTTCTAGCCTGAGATGGAGAAGGAGTGAAGCCCAGAACCGAATCTTCTCCCTCCTTCTCCTGTCTGCGTGTCCCATGAAGGGATGGAGGCAGGCAGACGCCTGTCTAAGGTGCCTCGGAGTCCCAATAAAGCGGGGGGCGGGGGTTCCCAGCTTAAAAGACTTGGGTGGCTTCTCACCTGGCTTACCTGACCCCCCTGTGTTAGGCTGAGCTGAGGCTGGCAGCAGCAGATGCTGGGGGCCGCCTTCTGGGCTATGCGAAGGGTCGCCCGGCTTGTGCCGTGGGCCTGCCTGGAGATGTACTAGGTGGACCTGCTGCTCACGCCGTCCCTCCCCCACGTCCTAACAGGGAGCATTTCCTCCGAGCAGGACTTTTACACACAGGCCCACAGGAGGGATCCGTAAACTAGGTTTATCCACCAGCTGAAAGGCGAGTAGCTTGGGACCCAGGGCCCTGATGCTAGGAAGATTCAAACATCACCACGTCTGTTTATTTTTTTTTAAGTTTCTGAGCGAATGTATATTTCTGCATGCTTAGAGATTGGCAGCCCTGGAAAATGAAGTTTATTTATCTACCAGATACACATCATATAAACAGCTGCAAACGGTACCCCCCACCCCACCCCCCGCCAGCTGCCCCACGGGGCTGTGGCACTCGGCTCTGACCTGCAGGCCTACAGCTGAAAGGTGGCTGCATTTCTTGCCTGCTGTGCTCTGGGCCAGGCCAGGTGACGCCCATGGGAGGTGGAGGCCTGCATCCTGGGACTCAGGTGGGGCTGAGACCCATTCTCGACTGCAAGCAGGGGCAGATTCCAGAATCTTCTCTGGCTGCCTCGAATCCCAGGTCTTCAGTTTATTTGTTTCTTCAGCCAACCCATAGTGATCTTGCCCAGGCCCCATGCTAGATCCTCGTGATGCAGAGGTGATCCGCCGGGCCCTTGGGAGCCCCTCACCCCGCAGGTGAGAACCTCGAGGGGCCGTGTCTTGAGGGGGATGGTGACTTCCCTCTGGAGTGTCTTTCAGCCCCAAACAAGACTGCCTGTCTCTTCTGTTCCTCCGGCAGCGACAGCTGTCCCTCGTCCGCCCAGCTCTGTTTCCATCTGTGCTGGGGGAAGTGAGCTTAAGGATGTTTCCGGAAACGAGGAGAGGTCAGGACGCTCAAGTGTTTGGAAGTCGTTCTAGAGAGTGAGCGCCGAGGCCTGCACTCTCCACAGACTCTGCCGTGGCTGGGGACTGCTTTGCGTTTGCACATGTTCTAATTGATTAAACATGGAGGTACAAAAAAAAAATGGAGTGAGATTCCTGCACTGCTGATGGAATCCATCAAACCTTTCCTCCTTTGCATTTTAAGTCAGACCAACGTAATATGAACAAATGTGCAAGGGTGGTGATCAGCCGGTACCCAGTGTCTTGTATGTAGTGCAGACCCCCAAAGAATTACGGCCCTGGAATGCTAACTTGGCCAGGGTGTTTGGATGTTAATTGCTCTTCTTTCTAGGAAGAGCAGCTCGCGCTTACAAGACGGATTATTATCAGACCAGGAGAGGCAGAGGGTGCAATTTCTTGCCTGAAAATTACTCTTCTTCTGAAGAGTCATTTTCTGCCACTGAGTCAGCATCTTGCTTCATCTTTGTTTCTCCCTTGAGTTTTTGACCTGCATTGCCTGATAGGAAGGCTCTGTTTCCAGCCAGCTGAGCGGCGGGATTTTCGGGGTGGAATAGCCTTTCCAGTCTCCATCTTTAATTGGCCCAACCTGCCAATGGGTACAGCCACCTGGGGGGTGGCCTTCCAGAACAGGTGGGGCTTGAAGAGTGGCCAAGATGTGGATTTGGACAGCCTGGGAGAAGGGAGGGGGCATCACCGACAAGGGGGCAGCCTGAGTAAAGGGCTGGGGGGAGGGGGTGAAGCTGAACACAGGATTGGAAAGGAACGGTCAGGACACAGGACAGAAGGAAGTGTGATCTCTAGGCTCCTGCCACACATGCACCAGCCGGCCCCGTCCATGGCCGTGGTCACCCAGTGTGTCTGAGACTTCACTTGTGCATGCCAACTGCTACTATTGATTAAGCACTGGCCAGTGGTCAGGCCCCATGCCTGGTGCCTTTCTGGCATCACTTCGTGTTGGGGTTGAATTGTGTCCCCCCAAAATAGTTGTTGAAGTCCTAGCACCGGTATCTGTGAATGGGACCTAATTTCGAAATAAGATCTTAGCAGATGGAATCAGGTTAAGACGAGGTCGTTAGGGTAGACCCTCATTCAGGATGACTAGTGTCTTTTTAAGAAGAGTGAAATTTGGACACAGACATACAGGGAGAAGCCCACGTGACGAGAGAGGCAGAGATTGGAGCGACGAGCTGCAATGCAAGGAACGCCAAGGATTGCCAGCCACCACTAGAAGCTAGGACAAAAGAGAAGGGATTCTCCTATGGTTTCAGAGGGGGCATGGCTCGCTGACACCTTGATTTGGGACTTCTAGACCCCAGAACTGTGAGACAATAAATTCCTGTTGTTTTAAGCCATCTAGTTTGTGGCACGTTGTCACAGCAGCCCTAGGAAACGAATGCACCTTGTTTTACCCTACAAAATCACTACCCCAGCTGCGGTAGGCAGAATAATGCCTCCCCCCTCCCCTGCCCCAAAGACATCCATCGTCTAATCCCCAGAATATGGTAAAAGGACTTTTCAGATGGAATTAAAGTTATGGACGTTAAAATAAGGAGATTAACTGGGGGGACCCAATCTCATCATGTAAACCCTTAAAAACAGAGAACTTTCTCTGGCTTGAGCAGAAGGGATGCCAGAGGGGAAGAAATCAGAGGGATTCCCAGTGTGGGAGGGGCTTGGTGTGTTGCTGCTGACTTTACCAATGGAAGAGGGGAGTGGAGAGGGGCTCCTGGCAGCCAGGAAGCAGGGCCTGCAGCCATCGGGAGCCAAATTCTGCCAATAACCCAAATGAACCTGGAAGCAGGTTCTTCCCTCCGAGTCTCCAGAAAGGGACACAGCTGTGCCAACACCTTGAGTTCAACTGAGCCCCCCCGGACTTCTGAACCACAGACCTGTGGCTTAGCTAAATTCGTGTCGTTTCAAGCCACTAAGTTTGTGGTAATTTGTTACAGCAGCAGTAGGAAACTAATACGCCATCTAGAAAACAGGTGTAGCAACGGACACACAGAGAACTTGTCCAAGTTCAGAGAGTGGTTCAGTGGAGGAGCTGGCCTGGGAACCCAGGTCTGCCTGAAACCAACATCCATGGCTTGCCTGTCGGAAGCTGAAGGCATTGGTGACAGAGGCAGATGACGGGTAAAGTGAGCCCTGATGCATGACGTGACATGACAGGGGCTGGCAGAGGGGATGGGAGGGATGGCCAGTGGAATCCATGATCTCTGGGGCTGGTGTTGGGGTGATACACACAGCAGACGGCTGACACTGGTGGGGTCATGAGAAAGTACTGGGAATTCAGCAGGCTTGAGCAGAAAAATTGGCTCTGAGAAATGGAGTCAGGTAGAGTAGCAAGGGCTGGCACTGGAAAAATGGCCCAGGTGGGTGGGGACATATTTGTAGCAGAGGTCCTGTCTGCTGCCATCTTGGACCAAAGTTGTGTTTTGCCCATCAACTAACTCCCCGTAGGATGACAGAGATCAGGTGAGGAGGCACGGTAGCTGAGAGGCCCGTCATCACAGGCTTTGTGACCTGTGGCGAGCTGCAGTGCCCAGGGACTGTCACACACACTTGATGGCAAAACATCATGTCTTCTCCAATAGTGCAGTCAATACCGTAGTTACTACTTCATTCAAGAGGAAGCATGGTTTTATGATAGATTATTATCTTTATCTCCAAATAGCACTCTCAATGCATAAATTAATCAGGTCCAGGATGGGAGGGGGAGGCAGTTCCCAATGACCTCTGGAAAGAATGCCCAACTCTCTTGGACTTGCCCCAGTCAGTCAACTTGTGGGAGTGCCTTCTACCCAGTGTAGGGTTGCCGTATAAAATATAGAACATTCACCACAATCGGAATTTCAGATAAACAATGAATACTTTTTTAATAGACGTATGTTCCATGCCATATTTGTTCATGCAATATTAGGGAATACTTATACAAAAAAAGTATTCATTGTTTATCTGAAATCCCAATTTAACTGAGTGTCCTGTATTTTTATAAATAGCTAAATGTGGCACCGCTAACCCAGTGGTGTTCTGAAGTGGTGTCTTGTCTTATTTGGAGGCTGACAAATGTCTTGATTCCTGTTTTGAAGCACACAGAGGATTTTTACAAAGAAGTGAGTGGGTTCTTTCCTTGTTCCCAGAGGCTGGGACTAAATGATGCCTCAGTTGGATGAAACCAAGAATCGGCTGTTGGTCATGATGAGCCAACACTGGAATGAATTTCTATGTGATACTGAGAAGCCCCTTAGAAGAAAGTGAGCAATAATTTGCCCTAGACAGCTTGAGCTGCTTCTGGAATCAAGGCTATTCGGAGTGAAACTTGAACATGGTGACATCCAATGCTCACCACCTATAAATAAGGACACAGGAGGCTCAGAAAGCCCAAGTAACTTGCCCATGGTAACACAGCAAAGAGAAGTAGCAGGAAACAAAGCGAGGGTTAGGACAGAGCTACAGAGAAGGAGGTCTGAATGCCTCTTCATTCAGACTGGAGATAATAACACCAGCTAACATGTATTGATCATGGTATTAGTGTTACTTCATTTTACAGAGGAGGATGTGGAAAGAAGGTGCAGATGTGAGGCCCACAGCAGGCAGAGCTAGACTGCAGGGCCCACGATCCCAGCCACTCCAGGACAGCAGAGGGTGGGTGCAACCTGCAGGCCCACAGGCCAACTGAAAGAGGGGTCAGTCCAAAAAATTGACACAACTGTCATAATCTGAATGGGATGGCCAAGCTCTCTGGAAGGATCAGAAGAATCGGCCCCATTGGCCTCCATTTCCATCCACCAGCTGAGGCTGCTGCCCCACCCTGGACCTGATGTGGCCCCCACCGCCTGCTCAGGGAATCCTGGCAGCATAAGGGACAAGCATCTGCCCCAAAGCCAGGCTCCCTACCTCATGACTGTATGACTTCGGCAAACTCTCCACGTTTCCACTGCTTGATTTGTAAAACGGGGGTCAGAGTGGTGCCTACCTCACAGGATCCTTGTAAGCAATAGGGGGTCACCCATAAGGCCATGATCACATTTGCTTGGACCAGAGCAAGTGCCTATTAAATGTCAGCTACCAAGCACCCGCTCTGTGATGACAGAGCAGAGGGTCATGGTTCTAGCAGATGCGTGAGCCGCCAGGGCTCTGAGTGATGAAGGAGCAGGGCGGTGGTCGCCACCTCTGGGTAGAGTGGGTGGCGGAGAGCAGAGGCTGGAGGGAGACGCTGGCCCAGAATCCTAAGGGACTGGGGATCCAGGGCAGCTGCAGTGATGCTAGGAAAAAAACAAACCCGAAAGGGGGTCGGGCTGTGCATGGTTTTCCAAAGACAGCCCAGATCTGGGCACGGACGGGCTTTGGTGGGAGGGGAGCTGGAAATCCCCACCCTGGAGGGTGGCAGTCCGGGTGGGCCCTGGGGCCGGAAGCCCAAACAGTGGGCGGGAGGTCGGAGCTGGTGTAAGGATGAGCGTGCAGACGTGGTTCTCAGGCTTGATCCATGTGGAGAGATGTGGCCACAAACTGGAAGTGTGGGGGAGAGGCCACGCTGTGGACAGAGGAAGCCGGAGGTAAGGACACGCCAGGCCAGGCCAGGCGCGGTGGAGGCCGGGCCGCCCGCTCCCCTTGCCGCATCCCGAACCCCAGACATCGGGGCAAGACATCCGTCCCAGCAGGATTCCTGCTGCAGACACGCCTCGACGTTAATCGCTCATCACCTGCCCGAACGACTTCCGGGAGAGGCCGGGCGCAGGCGGGATCGTCCCTGCTCCGGGCCGGGCTGCACCCCTCGTTCACCCGGCCCCGCGGTGCCGGGGCGCCACCGGCCCACCCAGCCACCCTCTGCGCGCACGGGACGCGCGCGGCCACACGGGGGCGCTGGCGCCCGCCGCCTGCCTCAGCGCAGAGTCCGGAGAACAAAGGGAGCTCTGGGGACCTCGGCCTCAGTCACCTGGAGCCACCTGCTCCCGGGGCCGCGGGCCGAGCGCCACGCCGGCATCCGGCTCCCGCGAAGGAGTTAATTTTGGTTCAGCGCCGCTCTTAGAAATCTGTGAAAGAAATCGCTCCCCCCTTGATGGTCTTTCTCCCCAGCCTGGGGACAAAATACAAGAGCTCTGGGACTCTAAAAGTGTTACTGGGCTTGTGGATTTACGACTTCTGCTCTGTATTCTCCGTCTCCTTCCCCAATTTTACCAGGATCCTGGCCGCATCATTTTTCTCCCCTTCGGTTTATTAAAGTGAACTTCTTTTCTCGTTTGGACGAAGTAGACACACACCCTCAGGGAAATAGCAAAACAAACCAAACGCAGACATCAAGAGGAAAGGGGGAGGAAGGCGCTGTGGAAATCGCGTCTTGCGAAGAAGGGAACTTCCACTGCACAGCTAGGTGGGCCTTGCCGTAAAACGGCTTTTATTTTCTAACTTCTAAATATACTTCATGGACTAGCTGCAAAACCCTATGTAAATGTTCCCAGACGCCTTAATTAGGAAGCCCCAAAAGAGGCTAAGTTCAGTCACCATCAATCACCAAGTACCTGTTGAGGGCCCGTAGGCACAAAGGCAGCTCATGAACTGCCCACAACCAGCCAGGCAGTGTGCCAGGCCCTGGACCGCGAGATGGGAGAGGCAGGCTGGGCTTTTTATGCATGTTATGATCTAGCGGTCCCCAATTAACCCTTTTATCCCCAAATTGTTGTCCAAGGTCAAATTCGGCCGGGCTTTCTCCCAGGGCATTGCCACCTTGGTTCAGCCGGCCTTTCTCCCTCTGATTCACGGCCCTGGAATCAGAAGGTGATGCTACAGGCACCTCATCACTTTCATTCAGCCAACGGTAATATTGTATTTGTCCATCAAAGAGTATCCTGGGTCTCTCTGGCACTCTTCCCATTCCGAAGGGTAGAATTCCTATCCCTAAACCCTGCTGGTAGGGATTTCCCTGGTGGTCCAGTGGTTAAGAATCCACCTTCCAGTGCAGGGGACGCGGTTTCGATTCCTGGTCCGGGAACTAAGATCCCACATGCCGTGGGGCAACTAAGCCCACGCGCGGCAACTACTGAGCCCGCCACCACAACTAGAGAGAAGCCCGTGCGCCACAATGAAAGATCCCACTTCCTGCAACTAAGACCTGATGCAGCCAAAAATAAAATAAATAGAAATTATAAATAAATAAAAATAAACCCTGCCGGTAGCACAAGACGATGGAGAGCGAGTGGGTGTTGGGGGGAGAAAGGCAGGAGCAGGTCCTGGGGACTCCCCTGGCTAAGGAGATCCTCTTGGAAGGCAGGGAGCCTCTCCAGGGAAGTCCATCTGATACAGCATTCTGCCATGATGACAATTTCCTCTAACATCTTCACTGTCCAATGTGGTGGCCCTAGACACATGTGGCTTTCGAGTACTTGAAATGGGGTTAGTGTTAACAAAGACCTGAACTTGAAGTCTTATTTAACTTTAATTAATTTAACTTAATCACATTGGCTGGTGGCTGCTGTATTGGACAGCACAGCTCCAGGCAGCGACAGTGGGCGCGGATGGGAGGGGGCAGAAGGTGGCAATAGGACACCATGGTTGATCTCCTTCTAATTTGTCCTGCACCAGCTAAAACCACCTGCATGTTTTCTCTCCAGTCCGCTTGGAGGCGTTGTGGTAGAGGTGGTGGTTGAGGGCGGAGTGGGAGTGGAAGGAGAGCACGGAGTCTTGCAGCCAAGCAATGACATGCCGTAAATTGCTCTTAAGCAGCAATGGGCCGGGGATTAGAGGACTTTTCCGGCAGATACCATTACTAGCAGACAGGGGTCAACAGCAGGGTTCCTGGACTATGGTTTCAAAATACTTTAAAGTGGACGTTGACTTTCTGTAACCAGTTCGCTCTTCAGTGATGGGTAAATGACAACCTCTCTGTTTCTCTAGAGGCAAGGAATGCTCTGAGCTGGGAGGGGCTGGAGATCATAGACAAATTTGTCTTTGCAGCTAGAAGGGGGAGACCTCAATTATGCAAAAGTGGGTGATGCCAAGGGTTGTGGGGCGGGCACATTCAATGACTTTGCTGTTAGTCCCTGACAACGTTGGGATGAAAACCCAGGTCTTGGGTGCCCTGGCCTCGTGCTGTTTCTGCTGCACAAGGTTGCCTGTCAAGTGCCCTGTGACTTTGGGCTTCATAGATATCACATCTGGCTGGTTTGGCCAACCGTTGAATCGATCAATCAAATTTCCTTCACGTGTTCAGACTGGCAGACGCCAGGGAGGAACTTGCAGCTTATGGGGGTGACACTAGGGGACAGTGTTGAGACCAGAGTAAAATTTCCCCAGTTATGCCCTCTCCCACTATCTTTTACAGCGATTTTTGCTTTTCTTGAACCAGAACACAGTCAAGGTTCCTGAATCGCCCCTCAATTGCATTTTGAGTAACAGACCCAGTTACCCAGATGCAAATAGCAAATGTGGGGTGGATTTGTAAGCCTTCGTTTTTCAAACGCAAGCCTCAGCGATTCTTCAGAATCTTCCATTTCCATTTGTTTTTATAATATCACTGATAAGAATCATTTTACGAACCAAAAATGTTGGCCTTTAATTCTTCCCCCGTTTTGAAGACTGTGCAAATTCAGCTAATGAAATTGTAAGCATGCAAAAGAGATGTCAGACGATCTCATGCACCTGAACTTGAAGGTTCTTTGAAACATAACATAACAGCAATGATAACCCTTACACAGATTCTTCTTGGAACACTTGAAGAAGGAGAAATGGGCTGGACCCATGGGGAGTGGGTAATTTCTCTGGAAATATTAACATTTTGGGAGGCAGTGAATTCTACTCAAAATATCTCAGTTCTATACTGAGCGGAATCGCCTGGCGTAAACAGATGAAAGTGGCTGACTTGTTCTCGTGGCCACTGAAAAGAATCCCAGCCTGATTGGGAGAACAGATTTCTGGGTTTCCCTGCCATCAGCCAGCATGGTGGCCTAGAGCCCGTCACTTCCCCTTTCTGCACCCTGATTTCCTCCCCTGTAAAATTCGGGAGTCAACAGGATGGTTTAATACACACTTCCTCACCTTGGGCCCAGTCTCCCTAGGAAGACCTACCAATGTCATTCAAGCCATTTGGAAATCTAGCAAACCATCAGAGCAGGGCAGAGTGGCAATTTTTATTCAGATGCTCCTCACGTTTTCAAAGAAGCTCTTTCTTAAGCTGTTCACTGGTGTTAAAAGTGTCTTCTGCCCAGCACCACCCCCTCTATCTTCCTTGCCATTCCCTGGGACCGCTTCTGGGCAGTGGGTACCAATGAGCGTTGTAATGCTTTCCAGTTGGATGGCCATTTGTATGACGTGGCTGCCTTCCAGACATTTCATCTTAGGGGGGTCTTGGGTAGGCACCTCCAGGCCTTTCAGCTGGGGCAGAGGAGGATTGGGGAATCCAGCAGTGTTGGCTCCAGACTCACTTTAATTTTTCCAGTAGTCCCAGGAGGTGGGAAAAATACTAACAGCTAATAATAATCATAGCAAACACATTGCATTTCCCATGTGCCCAAGAGTTGCTCTAGAACCATGGGGTATCTGGATAAAAAGGTCTAAATGCTTGTCACACCTTAATTCATTTAATTCTTTGAGTGACTCTATTAAATTACAGCAAACTCCCTACATACGAACGAGTTCCATTCCGAGAGTGCGTTCGTTAAGCCCGATTTGTTCGTAAGTCCAACAAAGTTAGCCTAGGTACCCAACTAACACAATCAGCTATATAGTACTGTACTGTAATAGGTTCATAAGACGTTTGCGTCGTTGAAACTTTGCAACTTGAAGGTTCGGATGTAGGGGACTTACTGTACTACAAGATAGGTACCATTGTTTTCCTAATTTTATAGCTGAGAACATGGAAGACTCAGATAACTTAAGTTTTTCTCCAGGGAAGTCTTGGCTCAGAGATTCAGGCCCTGTTCTAAGTGTAGAATCATTGGTGATGATCAGTGCTGGGATTCATGATGTTGCTTCAGCTAAAATGTCATAAGCTCCCCGAAGATGGGTCCAAGCTCTCCGACCCCCTGCCTCCACCAGCCCATCCTAGGATTAACGACTGTCACCATAGTCCTTGGACTATTGTAGATTTCTCCTTTCGAAAGCTTCTTTTATGCTACAGACATTCTTGAGATGTAGCTTAAAGAATAAAATTCATAGTTTTGCAGGGCGCTCAGAACCACGTTAAAATGGCTCATTAGCACTTAAATGTCAGTAGCCTTTTTATTCCTCTAACTTTTCTATCGGGTGAAGGAACAGCCACCCATTAAAAAACAAATTATTAAAAGAGAAATTCTAAATCTTTAAAGGAGAGAGGCCCATGGCAGCTAGGGTTCCCACCCCCTCCCCTTTTCTCTTCGCAGAACCAATGGGCGAGCAGCAGTTTGTCCCTTGAAGCTTATGGGGCATTGGAGTTCTGGTGTCCTCATTTTCCTTCCTTCCATTGATGTATCATTACTGGAGTGAAAAAAAGAAGGGCGTCTCGAGGGCTTTTGAAAAAAAATGGGTGACTACTCAAGACATTTTGTAAAGGGGGGGGAAATTGTGAGGAAAAGGGGCCTCAGTGGGGGGCGGAGGGGCTGTGAATGGGGCCTTGTCTGGCGGTTCTTCCAGCTGAAACCTGGTGCTGGCGTTCGTGGTTCAGTTCAAACTGTCACCTTTAGTTCTTTCTGGCTTCTCTGCCCTCGGCCCTGAACCTCAACAGACTGGGGCTTATTTACCTATTCACACTCGGCTGTGGAAGCTCATTAATAGGCTTATTAGCTACACCATTCACGGGAGGCCATTGACAAAAGGGGTTCCAGCCACTTGAAGAGGGAAGAGAAAAAAACTGTAAAGAGATTATTTTCTCATTCAGAAGCCTCGCTGGTGTGAAAGCTTTCCTAGACCCTCTGAGGTCACTCGAAGCCTAAATATGATGACAGGATTGGTTTTTTTTTTTTTTAAATTCCAAACATGCTTTTGCTTTTCAAAAAACAAGTTTGCTGTTGTGGGCTTGCGGGCTTCACTCACTTAAAAACGGACACTCTTAAGGGAATAAGGGGCTTTTGATGGATGGGTGTATTTTCATCCCTTTAAAGAATAAATTCTGCAAACTGCATCTGGACGTTGAAGTAGGTGTTCTTATCTGTCATTTTCAGCGGAAGGCTTCCTTTTTATTTGACGTACATAGAGCCATTGATGAATGGGGGATAGGGACGGCAGCTTCCTGCACCACTAATTTATGTGAGAATGTGTTAACAGCATTTTCAATGGCTGATGGATTCCTTGCAGGATGGGAAAGGAATCTGTACTGAGACGCTTGAGTTCCCCATTGGCAGGGAATATAAAGATGTAAGTGCCAGTCTCTGAGCAGGCAGACGCTCAGCCACGTCTCTTTCCGTGACCCCTGATCTGAGATGCTGAAAAGGTACTGATGTGGTCATAACAACTCAGGTGTGGTGGATGGCTGAGGGTCACCTGGCTGAGGTGTCCATGAATTAAAAGGTTCTGGGACTGATCCAGGTTTGAAGACTTGACCAAAACACATAGCCCTCCCCCAATCATATACATGAACTAATTGTTTTACTTGAGAGTCAGACTATTACTTTTGCTGTCACGTTTCCAAAATAGAATTTCATAGCCATTTGCCTGAAGCATTTCAATGGATCTGTTACTCCTGGCTTTTAGGGAATTTTACATAAAAGTTCTCTGAGATGTATTGTGAAGAAAAATGATTTTCTAATGATGTGGCACCTTGAAAAAATATTTCCGTAAATGTTATGAAGTGTGCAGTGTCAATGACCCATGAGCAACTGCATTTCTAAATTCAGGAAAAGTCGATTTCCCAGGTCACTTTGGTACTGCTGCTTCATCCATCTTCAGGACTCAAAAGCACTTCTGGGTTTAATGACCTTTTTCTAAGGAAAAATAATTAAGGTTTTTATCTATATTGTCTTGGACTTAAGGCACCACTGCTTAGAGCTGGATGAGTGAAGAAGAGAAAGTATATTAAAGAATAAATTATCCGGTAGATACAGCCTAGTGGAAAAGGTAAATGGAAAATATGAACTTTAACCAGTTACAGCTTGGCATTTGGTTGAAGAATCTTAAGATTGAGAGAGAGGAATTGATTTGCTCAAGGTCGTACAGCTATTTACAGTGGAGTTGAGTCTTTAGAATCTTCCGAATTTATTGATCCAAATATATATTACCAAACAACACTTTTTTCCCTCCAGTTTTGAACTTTTTCTAAGAGATCCAGATTCAGAGCCAGGCTCAGCTGCTGCCTACTCAGTAACCAGTTGTTTAACCCTAGACAAATAACCTCTCTCATCCTCAGTTTCCTTACCAGGAACTGGGACTATTACTCTGCAGGGTGGCTGTGTCAATTAAAAAGAAGACTATTCCGTGTGTCCCACCCATAGCAGGGCCTCCATAAATATTCGTTTCTTTTCTCATTGCTCTCGTTTTGAAGGACAGAGCAGTGTAGCGTCCAGCAACCATTCCCAAGTTGCTTCCTCTCCTCTCAAAGTTTCAGTTGCATTACGTTTCTCCCCCCAATACCACGCAGACGCATATTAAAGTCTCTTTCGGGGGTAGAGCAGGCATTCTGTCATTTGTTTTGACTTGAAATAAGAACGTAACACAACCGCCCGGCAAACCGTCGGTCAGGCCAACTCCCGAAGAAAGGGGGCGGGGGCGGGGGCGCGGGACCCGGCGTGATTCACCGAGGATGCTGATGCCTCTCCGTCCCGGCGCTGGCCGGGCCCCTCGCCTTCCCGGCCGGGGTCTTGGGGCCGCTCGCAGGCGTCGGGAGCCGCGCGGAGCAGGGGCGGTCGGGGCGCGCGGCGCTGATTGGCAGAGCGGGCGCCGCCGTCCAGGAAACGGCTCGGGTTTCAGCGGGGGCGTGACCCGCCGGGAGGGGGCGGCGGCGGCGGCGGCGGCGCGGGCGGCGGCGGCGGCAGTGGAGAGCGCCGCGGAGAGCTGAGCGGGCGGGCGGCGGGTGAGGAGCGGGCGGGCGGGCGAGCGAGCGAGCGAGCGCGGCCGCCACAAAGCTCGGGCGCCGCGGGGTCTGCGCGCGGCGTAGCTGGCCCCGCGCGGCGACTCCTTTCCATGCTGGCTGGGCCCGGCCGCGAGCCCCGGGCGCCCCGAGGCCGCGGCTTTCCTGCGCGCTCCGAGCGTTCGCAAGTTGCGAGCAAAGTTTGCTGGAGGAAACGCCAAGCCTGAGTCCTTTCTTCCTCTCGCTCCCCAAATCCAAGCGCAGCCTGCGGGCGTCATGCCCGCGCGCCTCCGCAACCTGGGGTGCGCTTGAAGCCTCGGAGCCTTGGCGCCGGCGAGGACCCAAGGACCACTTTTTGGGGGGAGCTCGTCGTTTGCTCCGTCCCGACCCACGCCGGGCGCGGGGACAGAGCCGGTCGCCGGGGATCGTTGCCATTCAAGGTAACCTCCGTGGTGGGCCCCTCGGGGAGCCTCGCGGGACTGGAGAGTGGGCCCACGGGAGAGTGGGCGCCGTGAAAGCCCGGGACGCCGGGTGCACGGTCCCCCGAGCGGAGGGCTGGCACTGTGGAGGCTGCTCCTTGTTCTCCCTCTTTGGCTGCATAGGTGATGGGGGAGCTGGGTGCATGCTGACGGCTGGCGTTAGGGAAGTTCTGCCTCAACCACCCCCATCCAGATGCTGACATCTGCCTCTGGCGCTCACACCCGCCCCCCTGTCAAACTCCGGCTGGCGAGATCCTCCGACCCCAGAGCTGGCGGGCGAGCGGCGGGGCTGCCTCGCTGGTGGCACAGCCGCGCAGGTCCGGAGCTCGGAGGGGCATCTTCGGGGTGCCTCGTTCCGGGGCCCGGGGAGCACCCGTCCCGTTCCATCCAGGCCCCGACGGGGGTGCCCTTCCCCGGGAGGGAGCCGCTGGGGTGGGGCCGGCGACACCTCCGTAGGGTAGGAGGTGCTCGGGGGTGGCACATTTGGGGAGGGGGCTGCTCCGGTTCCCCGATTGTAGTGCCGGGCGCCCCTGGCCCGCAGCCGCCGTCGGCGCTGGAGGGAGCCCGGCGCGCCTGGGGCTAGGGGGCGAACTGGACCGACTTTTTCTAGTTCGCTGCCTGCTCCGCCGGCAGCAGCTCGGAGATGTCGAAAGCGCAGGCGAGTTCTAACTTGCGCGCTCATTCTTTCGGCTGCCGGACCGCGCCGGGGAATCAGCTGGGGGCCGGGCCAGGAGCTGGCTCCGACCCTCGCGGCCAGAGGGCCAGGCGCAGAGGTCCGGCCCGGGGGCGATGAGTCTCCGCCGCTCCCCTCGCCGTCCGCTCCCTTGCAGGCTCTTCTCGCGACCTTCCTTACTCTCGCCCAATTCAATAAAACCTACCCTTAAAGGCAAACCTGCTTTCACCCATTATGTGTTTGGTGTGAAACGCTATCAACATTTAAAACCCCATTGTCCCCGTGGTCCCAAATCCCTGTAAATCTTCCACTGGCCTCGACTCATTTTCATCTGAAAAGACTGTTTAGTTTGAATAGAAAAGAAATCGGGAGCCCCTCTCTCTCTCTCTCTCTCTCTCTCTCTCTCTCTCTCTCTCTCTCTTTCTCTCCCCTTGGAATGTCAATTAAAATGCAGATTTCTCTGAGCTCTTTAGCGCCCAGGGAAGGGGGAGAAAATCAGATATTCCAAGCAAACAAATGAAAGAAGTGCTACAATGAAGCCGGGTTGGTGGTGTTCAGTTCTCCCGAAGCGGCGGCAAGTCCTCATTGGCTTGCCAGCGTTAACAGGGAAGAGAAGGTGGTCCCAGGTCAGCCTGTATTTTGCATTTTTTGAGAATTTCAGTATGTTGAGTAATCCCCACACCCACCGCATTTGACCCCTTGAGAGGCCCCTGCCCTGTTAGCTGTGGGGAGAAGGGGAGCTAGGGAGGCTCTGAGCCAGGAGGTGGGTCTGCCCCCGGGGGACCTGGGCGCCCCCGCACCTTGCCTGGCTCTCTTGACTGATGTGAAATATACTGGGAACAAAACACCCAAGTGCTCGTCATGGGCGGGCAGGCAGGCAGACAACCTCTTAGGGGTAGAAACTCAGGTAAGGCGGGCGCTGCATGGGCTGTCTTCTTGGAGCGTGGTGGTGGTGGGGTTGGGAATGTTCTGGTAAACCGAGGAGCCCAGCATCGACCTGCATAGGGACCACTCCCCAGCCAAGCCCACTCGCTTGTCACTTTGCCTGTCTTTGGGGGCGGGCTTGTGCCGAGGTGAAAATGGACCAGGGGGACGGGTGGCCATGAAGAGCCATCCATCACTGGGAGGGTGACAACTCCTCCCGCGCCCAGGCGGAGAAGAGAGTTCCCTTTCAAGGGGAAAAATAAACACGCTGGGGCTTTCACTGAGGCTCAGACTCCAGGAGGGATTATGGTATTGAAGGCAGGAAGCTGGGATTGTGGCCGCCAGTGGCATGCTGGGCCTGTGTTCCCAACACCGAGCCTGGGGACCTCATTATCCTGCCTAGGAGGTCCCTCCATACTTTTGTCCAGTCCGGTGAGGAGTTGTGCAGACCTGCCGCCCTAGGCCTCCACCTTCCAGAGATTTGGGAAGGGGGTGGCCGCGGGGCCTGGACCTGGAAATGGCTAAAAGTCAGTTTCTGGTGCAAGCTGTTGGGATGAATGAATGGTTTGGGATTTAGCTGAGGTCACTTACTGTCCACCTTTCCCTGCCTAGAGCAAAGGAAGCTCCTCTAGGCTGGGACAGGTGGGCGAGGCGGCTGGGGAAGCAGCCTGGGGCCCACTCTCCTGCTAGGATTTAAGATTGTTCCTGTGAGGCAGAAAATTCCCATGCATTCTGGAAATGCTTAGTAAGTCAATGAGAATGTTTGTGTGTTTCCCTCCCACGTGTATGTAGAAATAGATATGGAATTATCTTTTGAGGCTCTTAACTTGAAGAGGAAAGAAAAGTTGGCCAAAAAATCCTTCAAGCAGACTGAAAACAGGGTGGGCACACATGCTTTTCTTGCTTGTGCCGTGAATCACACCACTTCACATGTGCTTTCTTTGAAGCAGAGATTTTCTTTATTCCTCCTCTGGAAGTGGTGCAGCATCCTTTTTTCCCTTACCCACTTTAATCCTTAGTTAAAGCTAAAAGTTTTTTCTGATGTAGCTTTGGGGAGGCTCCAGCAGTATTGAAATCGTAGTCATAATTCGAAATATCAAGTCATGCAGAGAGCGTGGGGTTTAGAAAGTTCTCACCCCTACCCTCAATCCTATAAAATGTGGTTCATGCATGTATAGTTCACAGAATCTGACTGTGTCGATCAAATTCTCTAAAGTTTGTGCATTTCGGTTCTATACTTAGTAATTGATACCGAGCAAATTTAAAGTTATTTGGAATATCTTAAGTGCGGAAAATTTTCTTTGCCTTTGGATCAAATGAGTGAACAGAATAGCAGGTTGGGCACCCCCTTGTAATTTCTGCTCTGAAATTTTAGCCAGTAGGTTAGCATACTGAAAGTTAGTGGCCCAATCACATACCTTGATAATAATTTACGTATCATCAGAAGCAGCATCATTAATAAATGCCTGTGATATTCATCAGAATTTGCATTTGCTCCACTTCTTAACCCACTCTGTCTGAAGACATTCACTAGGCCTGGGTTGCCATTAGTCATAGTGGAACGGGATTCAGCCTTCGAATCTCTTTTTGGATCAGCTGCTTTGAATGTATTGCAGTTCCGTTCATTCTTTGTAAGTGGCTGCTTGGCGAAAGATTGAAATACATTTCTGCATTTGAAAATGAATCTCGACAAGTGTAAACTGGTGGGAATTTTTGGTCGCCTTCCTGGGGTTCTTTTTACTTTGCTTGTCTCCCTTCTTCCTGAGGGCTCCAGCCCCCAGAAGCAGATGCCTCTGAAGCGCAGTTGGCCTGAGAGAAGTTAACGAGAGGCTGGGTCTGCCAGCCCGAGCATCATTAACTTGCTTTTGTAGTTGCCCTTGAAACTAAGGTCACGTTGCTTCTGCTTCTTGAGGGCGGTAGAGGTGACAGTGGGTAGGAGAAGAGAGTACACTTTGCCTAACTGAAGTGGCCGCACGTATCTGTGTCCTGTAGCTCCTCTTTTTTTATCTCTGTTTCTTAAAAGTAGGCTTTCTAAACGATCAGCCTAACACCTTTTGTGGACGGGTCTGGTGGAAACCCCTGGGACTCACGTGCGGATGGAAGGCATTTGCAGATAATGAAAAAGAACTGGGTTGAAATGAGTTGGAGTTGGGGAGGATTTCACTGACTTGCCGACTCTCTCCTCTAGAGGCTACAGCAGCAGCAGAAGTGGCTGCAGGGCCGGCAGAGGCTGTCACAGCACCTCGGTTCCCGAGCCCACCGCCGGCTGAAGGCGTTGCTGCAGGCAGTCCATGCTCATAGAGGAAGTGTGCAGATGGGATTAACGTCCACATGGAGATATGGAAGAGGACGGGGGATCGGCACTGTAACCATGGTCAGCTGGGGGCGCCTCGTCGGCCTGGTTGTGGTCACCATGGCAACCTTGTCCCTGGCCCGGCCCTCCTTCAATTTAGTTGAGGATACCACGGTGGAGCCGGAAGGTAAGTTGTTTAATTTCACTTTCAGGGTACCAAGTTTGTTTTGGGATCTGTCCGGGGAAGTGGCACTTAGGTCGAGGCCTGTCTGAGAATCAGCTGCCCCTTATGTTGTAAATGAGTCTTCCAAGAGCAAGGGAGAGTGGGCTGTCTGCTCCCCGCAAGCCAGAGATTACGAGAGCAGGTTCCCAGCTGGGACACTGCAGGCAGAGTGGTGTAGTTTGGTGGTTTTTTGGCATGTGCGTTTCTCTGACCTGGGTGAGGGAGACAGCGGGCAGTTTATCCAGTGCCCAGGAGAGCCGTGGAAGGGGAGCTTGTAGCTGAATGCCATCTAGGGCTTTCTGCAGGAGCATGCTTACCGGAGAAAGTTTTGCTCACAGTGTAAAGAATTGCTGTTTTCTGACAAAAGGAGTCACTAAGGGAAATTGCCGACATCTGAAATGCTGACATTTTATTTTCATTGTCTAAGGAGAAAAAGCAGCCTCTGAAGTTCAGCACGGAGATGCTTGACACGTTACATTCTTTTGAGCCATTGTAATTCATAATACTTAAGCAGTACGTCACAAAGCGGCAGATTCTATTTTAAGTCAATTTGAAGTGTACCTGGGCCTTTCCTGAATCTCTGAGAACTTCCAGATCTAACAGGGCGTGCGTTGGTGTTTCAGCTTTGGAAATTGCATGAAGGCAACACATTATGCATTTTGGAAGGTACAGAAAGGCGTGAGGCCAGTTGTGAGCACCGAACAGGGCTGAATTATCCCGCCGGGCAGATTTGGAAACTCTTCCCCAGGTCCTTCTGAGATGTCGGTAGCCAAGCCTTGACTCAGTGCAGCCCTGAAATCTGTCATCAGGAGGGAATATCGGTAGCTGAGCTATTTTTCAAGTGGTAATCTGAGAATAAAACGGCAGATCCTAGCACTCATCGCCACTTAATGAACCTGTTTGCTGAGAGCCCACCTGGTGCCTGCCGAGCTCGGGGGCCTGAGTGGGCTGGGGTCAGCTCAGCTGTTCTGGAAAGGCACCCAGCACAGAAGAGGACCGCAAGCCCATCTAGGACCACGCGGGAGGGAGGGCTGTGTCCCCATCTGAGGGGGGCTCCCGCTGAGACCCCGACTCAGGAAGCATAAAGGCATATCTTTTTCTAAGACGGAGGGACTTCTTACCGGAAGCAGTCCAGCAGTCGTGAGATGAGGCTCATGCCCTTTTTCTTACACAGAGGTACGGAGGCTTTAAAATGAACAGGTGCGGTGACATCGCCGAGGTTTCCAGATCTCCGGGAAGGAAATCTTGTAGTAGCTTGTGTCTGTGACTACCTCCTTGTGACATAAGCATGGCTGTAATGTGCAGTGGTGATGATTTTTTTTTTTGCGGTACGTGGGCCTCTCACTGCTGTGGCCTCTCCCGTTGCGGAGCACAGGCTCCGGACGCTCAGGCTCAGCGGCCATGGCTCACGGGCCCAGCCGCTCCACGGCATGTGGGATCTTCCCAGACCAGGGCACAAACCCGCGTCCCCTGCATCGGCAGGCGGACTCTCAACCACTGCGCCACCAGGGAAGCCCAGGTGATGCATTTTTAAAGGGTTTAACTTGAGGGAAAAGGGTCCTGGTTTCTGAAAGTCATGCCTGTACTTCTTTAATTTTGCTAATAATTAAAATGGATGTTTCTCTAATTGCCAGTTTTCCCCCGAGTGCGTGGCTCAGCCCACACGGAGGCAGCTGAGCTGGGATTTCCCAGGAATGGCCCAGGTTAGGAGGAAAATGTCATTTTTCATTTAGACTTCCAGGGCAGCATTATTGGGAGTTTATTTCAACATAAAGTGTAAAATGGTCCTGGAGGACTTCTTTTTATCATATTTAATTATTGAAGAGAGTTTAAAATATGTGTGCACATGCTGGAAGAAAGAGGTGAGGCAGAGAGGGGGAAAAGCAGTGGACAGGGATGGAGTCCGCACGGTGGTTCTTCGTTAAAAATGTGCCTCCAGCAATGTGAGTATCGTTGGAAGCAGGTCTTCCCAACTTGGCATCTGTGCGCTTGCGGGTTGAGGGGAGGTGCCTGAATTCCCTGAAATGGTAGGTCATATTTTGCAGATGTCCTTCTGTGCATATTTCGGGGTTCATAGCTTCTATGAGGTTTGTGTCCAGAGTTGTGAGAGGTTAAAAAAAAAAAAAAGATTTAGTGGACCCCACAAAACCCTGCAAAGAGGTGACTTTGGAAAAGCTCACAAACCCCTGGACCTCAGTTTCCTTCCCTTTCTGTCGTCTGAGGGTTGGCTAAGACAGTCTTCAGGGTCTCTTCATTCGTGCTAAATGAATATTTATATCCTCAGAAGCCTTCTGATGACCTGCCTCAAAAGCTTGCTGGGAGATTTAGGTGGGCCTGGACGTGAAGTGCGCTTAGCACAGGGCCTGGCGTCTAATGAGCACCTGGGATGTGTTGTCATCATTGTTCCCAGTGAGCTGGGCACATGCATCTTCCTGGTCCCGTGGGCTGGCTGGGTCAGTTGCCACAGTGTCAGGAAACATCTAGGCTTTTGGAGACAGTTGAGTAGAAAGTTGCTCTCTAATGGAGGAGGCCCTTCGTGTTTCCAGGCAGCTGTGTTTGTTTGCTTTCTGTAGGGTCTGTACTTCCCCTTTCAACTGATTTGAGCCCTAAGATGAGTTCTTCCAATGCCGGAGTTTTGCTTTGGTGTCAGAGGTTGTTAGGAATGTAATCTAATTATAGATGAGGAAGAGGAGATTTTAGCAACTGGAAGCAGACTAAGTAGGGCAGCTCCAGTTTAGGCTGTGGTACCAACGAATTGGAGAGAGACAGACAGAGAGTCCCCCATCCATGTGTGTCCATCAGTCCCTGTCTGTCCTCCATGGTGAGTTTAACTGTAGCTTTGGTTAAAATAAGTTCAACCTTGACCTTCTAGTGCACAAGGGCTTATCTTATTTTTGTTTTGCTAATTGGGAAGCTCAGTTTAGATAATGTGTATCGGGCTGGACCAGAGGAAAATTTGTGCGGAGAAAAAGGTAACTAAGTTCCAGGAAGGAGCCCTAATGCTAGAGGGTCCTTTTCCAATTGTCCCAGCTTTGTACAGTATCATGTCATCTATCATCACCCTATCCCATCCATCATCATATCATGTATCACATCATCTCATCTACCATGTACCATCATATCATATATCCCATCATCTGTCATATATCATTTGTCTCTGGACACATTCTGAAGTGGTGGCAGTAGGTTTGGGTCTACTCAACTGACTTAAGAAGAAAATAATCTCTAGAAGATTTTAGTTAATATTCCAGACTAAAAATGAATATTTTCAACTGGTCATTCATTTTTGTAGGTGACCAGCTGCGAAGGGTTTAAACTCAGTTGACTCAAAGGGGCCAGTAGTCCTCAATGCCAAGTACTGCTCTGTTGATTAAGATTGTAATTATTTAAAGTATAGTCAAGCTTGATTACCTTGGGGTGGAGGCGACTCTTACTTTCAAGTTCTTCCTGGCATTGTCACCTACTCTGGTTAATTAAGTCATTGTTGACATTAACCACATCTTTGTTTACATCAGCCCAGTAGGAGCTAAAATAAAAGGGCTTTTCCAACCCAAAACCCTTTATTACTTTTCCACCCTCCACAAAGTGTCATTCTGAAAAGCAACAACCTGGGAAGAAAGTAGTATGCCTTTTTTTTTTTTTTTTTAATCAATTTTTGGGCAAGGTGATCCTGACTGATGTGAGTTGGTCCAAAGTTCAGTAGCAGAGAGATTGAGCATGGGGTCCACACGGAGACCTCCTTACCTCAGATTTTTCCAGTATGGTTTAAGTCCTGTGTTAGAAGTATTGTAAATGCCATGATATCAGCCATACGCATTTAATTGCAAGTTAAAAGAAAAGAAAAAAAGAATATATCCGCATACCAAGAATGAATGATTTAAAATAATCTTCTGTTTTGTATTATCTGCATCTTTGTTCCTCAGTATGTGTTAATATTTAAGAGTTGACTGTAACTTGATAGCTTAGGAACAAGGACTTATTCTTGGTAAATTAAACCAAACGTAGGCTTATGCAGTTCAATACACAACGAAGTACACGTTCGTTATTAGTATATAAAGTATTTCACAATTCATAGACAAAGAGCTGTGTTTAATATTACTTCTAGAGCAAAAATTTGGCAAGCCCAGAGAATTGGTATTTGTATACTTTCTGTACTGGCTCGCTCTCATCCAAATTCCAAGTGTGTGTGTGTGTGTGTGTGTGTGTGTGTGTGTGTGTGTGTGTGTG
>NW_020837955.1:35758026-35814364 GCF_003676395.1 Aethalodelphis obliquidens | reverse complement strand
TGTGTGTGTGTGTGTGTGTGTGTGTGTGTGTGTGTGTGTGTGTGTGTTTGTATTTTGCCTTTTTATTTTAACCAGTTAAAACACTGAGTACCTACTAGGTGACTAGTCCTTGCTAGGCCATAACTGAAGACTTGTTGCTCTCAAGTGTTTCCCACTCAGCTGAGGGTGAGAATTCAGATAACTAGAGCAATCCAATATGAGATGTTTCCAATATCAGACTTAATGAATAATTACATGGTTATGAAATAACTGGGGTCGTGTTTAAACAGGAAGAGTTTTGTTTAATGTTTGTGTTCTCAGTAAAATGTGTCCAGGAGCCGTCCCGTTTGTAGTCTCTTGTTTGGGTATTTACTTATCCAGGGTAATTGTTAAAAGGCTGCCCCCCTCTTTCATCAGAGTCTGGCTTACTTTTACGTTTCCATTAAAAATGCTGTCTCATCTTAGTCTTTAAAGGAAAATGTGGGAAATTGATTTTTGGGTGCCGGCATCTTAGGCTCGGTAGGAAATACAGCTAGTGTGCTCCTTTCCGCTGTGTCGGTTTGACTCTTAGCAGGGTGCTTGCCTTGGTAAGCAGTTCAGAAGTGATTGTGTGGAAGTTTTTCAGGCTGTCCCACAAATGATTCTGATCCAGTGGGGTTTATGAGGCTGTGCAGAAAGGCCCATGGTCTTTATTATTATTTGGTTTTCCTGGAGGGATGACTTTAGCCTTAGGTTTTGCATCCTTCTTGTGCTTTTGCTGCATCCAGGTGGGATTTAGAGATGGCTCTGCTTTTCCGGCTTCCCTGGCATTGCAGTGCCTGATGCCACACCCTCACCCCACGTCCTTCTCTCTGCCTTACCATCTTAGCAGTAATTTCTTTTAACTGATGGTGACAGTGCTGAAGGCCATATGTGGCTGAATCGTGATCCTAATGTAAGGGCTGAACGTTTGGCCTTAAGCCAAAGAGGTGGGTTTCTGATCATTAGATCCAAGATGAACAAACCCCGAAGAATTCAGCTTTGACTCCTTAGAGGCTTAGAGGCTCTTGAACTTGAGTTTTTAAAGCTACGCACAACTCGTGTTCCATTTTGCGGACAGTGTTTATCTTCATGGGAAACCTTAAGGCTTTCTGGCAGCCCGAGAGTCTGCACAAACTGGCCACTTCCTCCTGCTTACCCAGATAGACCTGGAGTGACCCAGCCAGGTTCAGCTCTGGCTTTCCTGGATCAGGGAATGGGAGGAGGTGGGGAAGGGAGCTGAGGCCGAGTTCTGTGAAGAAGTCTGGTTGAACAAGCTGCTGGCCTTTTCACTATGATGGGCCCCCATGTCTTGGAGATGTTTCCTTTTGAAATTAACAAACGTCACACTTTTCCCAAGTTCTTTTTCCCCCGTGCTCTGATTGTTACTACCCCGGTTTTGGGCATGACAGGAAACCCAAAATGGTAGCCACGTCAGTGGTAGATGGTGGTTGCAGGCTTTCACTGGCCTCTGTTTGTGTAACTTCAAGCTTTTACCGTTTATATAATCATGTAAAAGGATATTTTAAATCATCAGGCTAGACCACTGTTGTCCATGAAGAGTGCAAATGAAGTAGAATAGGCATGCTTTAGAGTTTCAGTAATTTTGGTTTTAGGAAACTTGTACCATGATGGAGTTTTAAGATGTTGGGTGTGAGCTGTTGTCATTTATTCCACTTTGGAATCCCATAAGTAGTTACGTCCCCTTCTGGACTTTTGCCATTTCATGTGAATATTAAAAATTTCAACTTCTTTTTGACTGTACTGAGTCAGGGAGCTAAGGTGTGGCCTACTCTTTGCTCTAACCCCTGTCCAACCAAAGCATGGTAAATTCCGAGTCGTGTCTGAATGGAATGCACATATATAGAATGTCGGGTCGTGGTGAACGTGTTTTATGGGGAGGTCAAAAAAATAGCTTATAAGGAAAAGACTGACAGATTCAGAATTGAGGTCAAGGGACATATATATTTTATGATTTATATACAGCACTTGACTTGAAAGAAAGAACCCAGTTCTGAGCTCTGACGTTAATACGGTAAACTCTGTATATATTGTCATGATTATTTTCTAACACTAGAACTTCTTCTGAGTTACCATGTGTGACCTCTTTTTAAAGGCCAGTTTACTGTTAAGTTTTGCCATACATAACCAGCTGTAATGTTTTAAGAATATCAAGACATCAAAAAGTCCAACTTTGTGTGTTGCAGGGGGCAGGGGGGGTAGGAGGTGGGGGGGTGCTATAAAATGTATAGAAAGATCTTTGCAGTGGTGAGTTTAGGGTTTAAACTCTTTGAAAACCCTTACACTTCAGATTGTGAGTAGACAGTGAGTTTGCCCCAAAGGAGTGTGGCTGCCTTCAAGGCACCTCCTTCCTTTGGGAATTCCATGGCGGTCCAGTGGTTAGGACTCTGCGCTTTCACTGCTGAGGGCCCGTGTTCAGTCCTTGGTCGGGGAGCTAAGATCCCGAAAGCTGGCTGCACAGGTGGCGGCCACCCCTAACCTCCGCCCAAAAAAAGGCACCTCCTTCCCATCCCACTAAGCCTCCTGGATCTTGACCAAAACTTGTTGCCTTTTTAGCTGACCCAGGCAGGTGCACAATTAACTATACACCCTAGGGTTCAAACAGAAAATCACTGAGATCTCTAAAAGACCAGGAATACTCTATGTTATTATCGTAAATTCTGCATCTAACTTTTTTTTTTCCGTAGAAATGAATAAAATCATTTAAAATGGTATGTAATGTGCTTTCTGGGGACCGAAACTCACAGAAGGAACTTGGCCTTGGGAGCTAAACAAAGCAGATTTGAATCTTTCCATTATCTACTGGTGCCGTGACCTTGGATAAGTTAGATAACCTCTCTGAGCCTCTCTTTCTTTATCTAAAAGTGGGTCTGATAACATCTATCTTGAAAGGGGGACCCTGACGATCAAATGCAAGTGTATGTAAAGCCCGTACAGTAGTTCCTGGCAGATAGTAGGTGCTCAGTAAGTGCTAGTTTCCTCCCTGCCCCACCCCACTTCCTTGTAGAGGTAAAAACCTGAGATAGGATGTCAAACCAATATTTCTGGGATGTTTACCCTACGATATACAATGACAAATATTCTGATGAGAGGCATTTACTTTAATTAAAGTAGAAAGGGAGCCTGTCCAACCCTTTGTATTATCCTGGGCATTTACAAGTCTGGACCCTAGAAATGGGGTCCTCTTGCTGCTTGCAGTCCAAATGGTTCAGGGTTGACATTTTTTTTCCCTGTCGAAAAAAGTCAATTGCGGCTGTGTAATAACGGCTGGATATGTGCTTCATAAGGAGCAATATATTTTGGCAAGGAGTTCTGTGCTTGGGGCTTCCAAACAAAGGATTGTCAAGAGGCCCTGTGAAGAAGGATGGAGAGGGACTTCCCTGGAGTCAATGGTTAGGACACTGCACTTCCACTGCAGGGGGCACGGGTTCGATCCCTGGTCAGGGAACTAAGATCCTGCATGCCACGCGGCACAGCCAAAAAAAAAAAAAAAAAAAGAGAAGGATGGAGAGAGGTTTATGGGATGGGTTGGCGGGGAAGGGGGGTGTCACATGCTCTGCTTTTGTCCTGGCCCGTGAGGGGAGCTCCATAGCATGTTATGATAGGCTCTGCCAGGTTGGCCTGTGGTGACTTCCCCCGGGCACTCTGCTGGGCCTTCCTTAGTTAACAGGTGGCTGGGCTTCCAGTCTTCG
The DNA here is from genome assembly GCF_003676395.1 of Aethalodelphis obliquidens. Classification (NCBI taxonomy): domain Eukaryota; kingdom Metazoa; phylum Chordata; class Mammalia; order Artiodactyla; family Delphinidae; genus Aethalodelphis; species Aethalodelphis obliquidens. The sequence continues at coordinate 35,810,654 of NW_020837955.1, read as the reverse complement.
TGGAAGGGAGCTCAAGGAGATTGTTATGGTACCCATGGTACTGGGGGTGTGAGTGGGAGTGGGCAGTGTGGATGGGGTCATATTCTATTAGCCCATTCCTTGAGAGGCTGAGGATGCAGGTGGTGGTAACAGTAATTCTTATTACCATCTATTAAGTGCCTGTTGTGTGTTGGACATTCTGCTAGGTGCCTTGACATGTTATCTCTAATCTCTTTCCCCAGTTTTATTGAGATATAATAGGCAGCACTGTTGAAGATGTATGGCACAACCATTTGAGTTACATATATTGTGAAATGATTACCACAATAAGTTTAGCTAACATCCATCATCTCATACAGACACTAAAAAGAAAAAGAAAAAAATATTTTGGGATTAACTCTCTTAATGACAGTCACATATACCAGCCACAGAGCCGTGTTAACTCTAGTCATCACGCTGTACATTATACCCCTGGTACTTATTTCCCTTCTAACTGGAATTTTGTACCTTCTGAACCACCTTCCTCCAATACCTCCTCCCGCCACCATCTCTCATCTTAGTGATGCAGCTGACCCCAGCTATCCACATTCGCCTTTTATGGCTGAGACTCTTGGAGATGAGACGATTCCTCCAAGGCCCCGTAGGTAGTGAGTGCGTGTCCAGGCCTTGGGGTACATTGATTGGTGCAACAAAGATTTCCCAGTGGCCTCCTCTTTCCTGAGCAGGTGGCTCTTCTGTGGAATACTGTGGGGAGCTGCTCATTCTTAAATCTGTCATTTGACTCTTAAACATGTAAGGACAGTGCTGGTTGATGCAGTTTCTTCTCATCTGTCCACATCTATTCCCCTAAAGCTATTTGAGGAAAAGTCGTAGACGATAAAACCATTCCAATAATTACCACTTCGTGATTCTTCTGGAATGGCCTCTGGTGGTATGTCGCTTATTGGTAAGAAGCTAACCCTCTCTGCTGCGCAGGAGACCAGAGGGAGACTGCGTGGAGTCCCAGATAGTGTCATGCGGCAGGAGTCACAGCAGGAAGGGCCGGCCCGCAAGGCAGCAGCACGAGGCCATCCCGTTGTCCTCGTCCCAGGTGCTTCAGGCGGTCTGCCCTGGGACCTACTCAGTGTTCAGTTTTGGTCGTCAGTTTGACATTGTGTCAAGCTTTTCTTCAGCATTTCTGGTTTGAGGTTGGGTCAAGGCCTACCTCTGCAGACTGGTATACCTGGGGCTCCTGCAACCTGTGGTCATGGACAGATACTGAGCCCTCTAATGTCAGAAGCTAGGAAAGCAAAAATAAATAAATAAATAAAAGGTGGGGGAAGGGAAAAAAATTGCCAGAACGAAAGGGCAGAAGCAGCAACACCTATATACTTCCTGTAGCCTTGGCCAGGAAGGGTGTCCCGAGGGAAAAAAGAGGCCGGGGTGCAGAGCCTGTTTTTAATGCAAACGAAGTTCAGTTTGGTGGTTTTTTAAAAAAAAGAAAGTGAACTCTGAGCGGTTCCAGCCCGACGGGGAGGTGAATCAAGCCTGGTTCAGCCAGTTGCACTCCGCGCCGGCCACCTGCTCGGTGACGCAGAAGACGCAGGCATCCAGAAGGGGGGCTCCGTGTGGGTGAGAGGTTGTAGGATGCTTGGCTGGAAGGTGACACTGCGCGGTTCCCTCTGAGCCTCTCAGCCCTGGTGCGGCCGCAGCTTCCGGAGCCAAGGTCATTACCACGGCACACCTTTCAGATTGCAGCGTCGTTGCTGTGACTCCTTTGAGTTTGTCCCCCAATTATGTTGAGACCCTGCTATGTCCTACTGTGTGCCGGGCTCTGTGGGGATAGAATGACAAGCAGAGAAGTCTCAAGTCCTGTTGAATTGGGGGGCACGGGGGGCGGGGAAGGGGACTGGCATTTGTCAAATACTTGCAAAAAACGAAGGGGCACCTTCCAATCTGAGGTGAAGGTCATCCGAAGTAAAAGCATGGTGTGTCTCAGAGGGAATCGGGGAACCCCGAGGAGGCCAGTGTGCTAGAGATGGGGCTGCGGAAGCAGGCCAGGCCGGGCGGGGCTGGAGCCAGCCTACGTGCCATGTTAAGGGTTTTTCTGGGTCTTCCAACCGTGCGCCTTCCTGAGGCTGGTCTTGAAGGCAGTGGCTGCCGCCTTGATTTGCTGGTAAGTTCACCGCGTCGGCCCTAGTCAGCCCCGGCCAGGTGTGCCAGCTAGGTTGCTCTGTGCCCACTTTGGGAATCCTCCTGACCTCTCTGCTGTCCGGTAAGAGGTACCTACCCTTAAAGGTATGGCGAGTCAGGAGGTCACGGGCAGCCCTCAGCCGCCACTTGAGTGGGGCATCTCCTCGCTCCTTGACAGTCTGGAGCTGCAGTTCCTTACCAGACCCACGTGGATGCAGGGAGACGGCCCCGGGGAGCCAGGGAGACCTAGTGAACACGATTCTGGTCCCCTCTCGGGGGCCTCACCTGGGCACTCAGGGATTCAAACAAGGCTTCCTCCTCTTTCTGTGGAGAGGGGTGCACAATCTCAGCTTAAGAAAGGACCTGGTACGCCCTGTCCACGTCTTGGGAAGCCAAGACGCTGGGGAGCCGTGCACAGCGCTTCCAAAAGCAAATGCTCCCGAGGGTTTTGAAAGGGGCTCTATTAGGAGGTAGGGGCTCTTCAAAGTTTGTTTCCTTGAAGTTTTTACCTCTCTGCAAATAGGCGGCTTAGGGTTGGGGAGAAAGGTTAACCACGGTGGCGCCTATCTTAATTTGGAATTTCCTGAATGAATGTGGTTTCAATCCTCAGGCACAGGATTCCCCTAGGGAGATGTTTTCTCTGCATATCACGGGAGAAAAGTGATCCCTGTGGCTTGTCCTGCCTTTCTGGGTCCTGCCGGGCCCGGGCCCCGGCTGGGAATGGGCCCTGCCCACCACAGAGGCTCCCCGCCCCCTCTGACTTCAGGGAGACCTCTGCCAGGGGCCATTCTGATCGAGCTGCTCGCTGAAGACCCCTCGGGCTAGGAATCTGTGCCTTCGCCTGCCCGAGCCGGATTTCAGCGCTGGCCGGGCCTGAACTTGCTGAGGCCCGGGCTGCCAGATCAAACCCATTCAAATGAGGAGGCCCATCTGTTTCCCAGTATCCAGCTGCTGTCCCTTCATTTGCAAATGGCTGGGATGCTGCTGGAGGGGGGACCAGTCTGGGGACACATCTGCAGGCTCCGAACGGGTGTTGGAACTGGGGTCCTGCTGAGAGAAGAAAGGCCGAGCCCTTTAAGTAAACTTGCTGAACAATACCCCCATGAGGTCCTGAGCTGCAGAACCCGAGGCAGCCTTGCTCTCAAGGAGTAACTCTTCACCTCCCTCTCTCCTCGTCAAGCTTCCTGTTTTTTTCCCCTCTCATTTGCAGCTGGGGCCGCTTTAAAAGTATTCACGTATTGAGAACGTACTCGCTGAGGGAGGGGCTCGGGAAAATGTCCAATAGGATTTGGACATTAATCTGACCTTTACGGGACTTAGAGGGCAAATGTATCCCCTGGAGTTGGCACCGTTTATGTCAGTAATGGGGCCATGTGAGCCACAGGTAACACTAAGGTGGAAAGGCGACCGCCCCTGAAAACTTGCTTCTGAATGTGGTCAGGCTGCTGGCTTTGCAGCATGCTCTCTGGAACGCAGGCCAACTACCCCGCTCCCTGGAGCCCAGGTCCTCAAGCTAGTGGCCTCTGGGTCTGGCGTTCAGGGGGTTTCATGACCTGCTGTCGGGTTGCAGTGAGTCATCCCTGAGCCCAGCTGGGATCCTCTTTTCTAGGGAGTTCTTTGGGGGGTTACCATGCCCCCCATACAAATATCAGTTATCTCAAATTTGTTGGATGGATGAATAGTAAATGGTATTTTAATAAGCCACAGGCTTCTTCCCTTACAAAAGTAATCAAGCAGGTGTTGTACATAGCCGTTGATGACGACGACTCTCACAAGATCCTTGGACGTTTAGTTCCATTTGGGAACATTCCAGAAATCCCCACTTTGGTAACTTACATATATATGATGTGGCAGATTTGTTCATTTGAAAGAAAACCCCTTTTTAAAATCAGACAAATTCAAATTGAGGTTCCCATGTGATTGGAAAAATGTAATCTGCTGATCAGTTAATATATTACTCAGCCATAAAAAGGAACAAAATTGGGTCATTTGTAGAGATGTGGACGGATGTAGAGACTGTCATACAGAGTGAAGTAAGTCAGAAAGAGAAAAACAAATACCGTATATTAACGCATGTATGTGGAACCTAGAAAAATGGTACAGGTGAACCGGTTTGCAGGGCAGAAATAGAGACACAGAGGTAGAGCACAAATGTATGGACGCCAAGGGGGGAAAGCGGCGGGGGGTGGGGTGTTGGTGGGATGAACTGGGAGAGTGGTATTGACATGTATACACTGATGTGTATAAAATGGATGACTAATAAGGACCTGCTGTATAAAAAAATAAAATAAAATTCAAAAGTTAAAAAGAAAAAGTATCAAGCTACAGCCCACAAGCAGGAGCCTGGCCTGCTCTGGCCAGTGCTGAGGGGTAGGCAGGCAGGGCACCCCTGCCGGGGTAGAGGCTTCTCTTAGGTGTGCCCCCCACTTTACAAAAGCCTTCCCAGGCAGTCTCTGGTTTTGTCCCCGTGGTGACCTTGACCTAGCCTGGAGGTAGCCTCTTCTACAGACCAGGACTCTGAGGCTCAGGGAGGAGAAGGGGCCGCCCAAGTTGACAGGGTTCATCACTGCCGCAGCAGGTCTAAAGCTTGTCCTTAGACACTGGAGCTGAACTTCTCACAAGGCGGCCCTTGGACCAGTAGTATCAGCATTCCCCGGGAACTTGTGGGAAATCCAGAATCTCAGACCCCACCTCAGGCCTCCTGACCTAGAAACGTTGGAAGGGGCGCCCTGGAAGCTGTGTCTGGGTGATCTTTATGCAAAGTAAAGGCTGAGAAGCAGAGCCCCCCTCCTCCACTCCCCCCCCCCCGCCCCCAGCTCTCAATTGGAGTGGGTGGGTGGAGGCAGACTGTATTCTGCTGGGAATATACTAGATGGATAAACAAAGACCTGATGAATTGGAGATGGGAGCCGTGCAGTCTGTCTTAATGGGAATCAGAGGAGATGATATTTGAGCTGGGCTTTGAAGGCTGAATAGGAGTTTGCCGTGCAGAGTATCGGGACAGGGATGCAGGTAGAGGGAACAGTGCCCATGTGAACAGACAAGCCTCGGGTGTGAGAGAGAGGGTAGAGCGGGATCTGGGGCCAGGAGCAGCCAGGGCCTTAGTGTGGGTGATGTTCTTTGGGTTTCACCCTGTCGAACTGTGGAGTGGTCTGTGCCTTTTTTTTTTTTTTTTTTTAAGTGGTGGTAAGATTTGCTTTTCAGAAGATTGCTCTAGTGGCTCATGAAGGACACAGGGGGCGGCCCACGGGTGATGGGTTGGGGGGTGTTGCAGAGCTCTTTCGGAGAGATGGTAGAGGCCTGGAGTAGTGGGCCCGTGGGACCGAAAGCCGCCCTTGCTTTATCTCCAGAGCTGTTGCAGAGACAGACTGAATAGGGGAGGAGATGTGGGGACTGACGAGGTGGGAGGCGAGAGGGAGCAGAGGTGCTTTCGGGTGGATTTGGAGCTTGCGTTGATGTCACGTGGTGACTCCATTCAGCAAGAGGCCAGAGGAGGAGGTTGAAGGTCATCTGCCTGCTTTAGAGAGGACCTCTGTAGACACCCAGGTAAGGTGTTCCCTCGGGCAGGTGGAAATGTGAACCTGCAAGCAGGGGCTTGAGTGGCATTGCCATGTAGGGGTGGGAAAAGCTGCAGAGATGGAGGAGATCAGAATACAGGGAGAAGGACCAGAGGAGCTGGGGGTGGAATTCAGAGCGTATCCACAGGTATGCGGGGCGGGGAGGAGATTCCCAGAAGGGCAGGCAGGTCTCCATGCACGTTCCTGTTCTTGAGAACACATGTGCACACGCGTGTGCGCACACACACACACGCCAGCAGAAAACAGCATGCCGCTGTAGGCAAATAGGCGCTAAGCTGTGTTAGGGGCTCTCCCTTTCCTGTCATCGCCAGCCTTCCACGCTGAGAAGACCTGGTCAGGGGCGTTTCCTCCGTTCACGGTTAGCCAACTGCAGCCCCGGAACAAGGCTTTCAGCCACAGGTTCTTCCCCACGGCTGGTACTTTTGAGCGCTCGCTAAGTGCTGGGCACTGTGCTCAGTGCTTTCCGTGCACTGTCAGTTATGGTTGTTCCTGGTTTGCAGGGGAAGAACGACGAAGTGATTAGAAAGCTGAGGGCCCTGTCCTGGGTCACACAATTTCTAAGTGGCAGAGTTGAGACTCAGGCCTGTTCTGAGTCTGGTCTTTTAACATCCCCAGCCTGTCCTTGCCTTTTCTGAAGAGTCACCAGGGAGGGGACAGAAGTGAGGCTAAATGCTAAGGTACCACAGGGAACAGCTCCAGGAATCGAAGGAGCATCGGATGAGGAAGGTGGCCTCCCACTCTGTACAGTGAGGAGGGCTGCCTGGGGTCAAGGGCTGCCACGAGGACTTGGGGACAAAACTGTTTTGGGGGGCAGAGGATGCGTTTTTCAGGACCGGAGATGATGATGTCTGTTCATTTTACAGGCGATGCCTCTGCAAGCCCACTTCAGGCAGATCCTGTTCATTCCTTCATTCCTTCACCTCCTCGCGACACCCCCATCCCTGTTCCCCCCTTTTCCCTTCCTGGTTGTGGTGATACAGGGAGTACAAAACCTTCTGCTGAGAAAAAGAGACAGATTTTCCAGTGGTCTCAGTCAGTCGGCAGGGCCAGCTTTTTGATGATGTGGTTTTTCCTAGAACAGCATGCCCTAGGAAGCCTAGATTTCGAGAAGGGCCAGCCTCCTCCACCGTGTCTAGCAAGCGTGTTCCCAGAAGGCAGGCTCAGGGCCTGGACGACCAGGTGGCTGAACGCATAGGCTCGCTGTATATCCGACCTGGGGCAGGGGAGCTACTTTGACACAACTCTTAGCGCCAGTTTCTGCTTCCTGGGCACTAGATACCCTGATGGCTTGTCTCTCTGGGAATTGGGTTTTGAACAAAGGGCTCAATTTTGAAGTTCTTCCTCAAGCAAAGCTACCAATATCTAGGGATTTTATGCAGGTGCTTCTGTTCCGTACCCTCCTCCTGGTGGTCCCGTGGGAATTTTGCTCTCCGAACGTGAGTTCGATGCACGCGTTGTGACCGGGGGAAAACCTCTTTTGTGTCCCTCTTGCTTCCTTTTGGAGGACACTGTCATTCATAGCCTAAAACCTTGGATCAAAAGAAGATGGGATGCTGACAAAATACGGGGTGAATATTTCCGCATTTGGGGTCCGAATATTGGGCGATAACGGTGGCTCACTCTTAAATATGTACTTTCTTAGGCACTTTACTATTTCCACATTTTTATTTTCTCTTAGGTAACAACGTCATTTCTTTTCAAACTTGGAGAGCTGTTCACCGGGTTTCTCAAAGACAGACCTAAATTATATGAGGGGTGCGCCTAAATATATAATTTTTAATGGTTACCATATTGGAAGCATTAGCCATCATCCCATCTGATCACCAGGAATGCGAGCCAGGCTAGAGTTTCTGGAACAGTCAGGCTACTGTGGCAGAGACAGCTATGAGTGGTTGTCCTGGCCCCCGTGATACCGCCAAGGAGAGTTTTAAGTCCTGACGTGAGTCTGCAAGACACCCCGACAAAGGGTTGGAAGAGAAAACTGCAGCCTGTTTACTTATCTGTGTTCCAGGGCTTTGAGTTCTTTGAGGCCCCCATTTTTATGCTGGCAGTCTTTCTTGAGGTAGAGAACTTTCATCTTTATATTGTGCAGAGTATTTGTCTCTCCCTTCCCCCCTTAAGGAACAAGTAGTACCCAGGCCTTATAAGGCCTCTGTTTGAGGCCCGGATTTTGTCTCCTGCAAGCCCGTTCTCGTAAAGGAGAAGCTTCGAGCCTGTCTGAGCTGGAAACAGCCACCTCTGCTGCTGCCATCTGGGTGTCTGCGGAGCCCCGTGCTAGGGCACGCGAGGGTGGTCATTTCTGACTTCATTGCAGGGACACCAGGACCTTTCAATCTTTCTACGGCTAAGCTTTGATGCCACCTAGATGGAAACTGTGCCGTAGAAAAGTGTGGGCTTCGCTCTTCCAAAGCCCCTGTGCTCTAAGACACCATGGATTACGGAAAAGCAATGCGATATAGATGTCTGTCTGTCCAGACTCCCTCCGTTCCGGCTGGTAGAAAGTACTTTGGCAGTGCTGTGTATGTGAGGGATTCTGTATTCTGTTCCTGTGGACAGGAACTGGGGGGTTGGCCAGTTGAAACTTCTTGCCGGGACTGGAGTGTGGCCTCTACGGGCCATCGTAAAGACCAGGAGGATGAGTCTGCAACAGACACTTACCTGCTCTGTGCCCTGTGACATTGCAGTGACGTGTGCAGCTGCGTCCTGTGTATTTCTTCTGTCAAGACAGTGGCAGCCCCACAGCAGTGATATTTATTCCTCTCGTGCGAGGTGGCGGAAGGTCGGGAGGGCACCAGGAAACCGGGGCTGTTTTACTACTCTTGCCTCACATGCTGGTGTTGTAGTTCCCGGGGAGGCCTGCCACCCATACCCCCTAGCAGGACACCCTTTTCCCTGTCTCTTCCTCCCCTCCTCTCTTGCTGAGGAATCTGTTTAGGGATTTCTTTCTCCATTTCTTCCCCTTCCTGGAGGAATGTCTTTAGGGCTTGGATGCCCCTGACTTTCTCAGACGGAGAGACCTCAGGGGGGATGCATTCCAGGGGGGACGCCCCTGCATCCTTGAAGCCGGGGCTCCCATTTCTTAGCTGTGATCATCTTGACCTTTGAAAAGACACTGGTCCCTAGGAAACCCCAGAAAAGGCTGAATTTGTGTAGTTAGTTGTCCCCTTGGCATATGCGGCTCTTTTCTTCCTTAACAGTTTAAATCTGTCATCCATTCTCCACGAAATGATTGGACAGGGCAAGACGCGGGTTTCCCATCTGTTCTCTGTTTGCGTTTGGGCGCCATTTCAGAAACCACACGGGAAAAGTTTATAGGCAAACATTATAAAAAGTGACAGTCTGAAGTGCTGCTATGGCTGGTACGGCAGCATCAAGTGTTACCTGAAATAGCTCCCTGTTCCAGATTCTCTCCTGTTCCAATTCTCTCCAATTGTCTCAAGACGGCCTCCCGATGACACCAGGGAAGAATTCAGCTGGTCATGTACAGCGAAGTCCCAGAAACCACAGCCTTTTCTGACTTTTACAAGACTTGCCCCTCCCTGGGCTCTGCTCACCCCCAGCAAGGATTGGTTTCACTGTGTTGATTTCCTGTGAAGTAAAGCTGGTGACATCAGCGTGATGTCACACCTCTGCCCTGATCCACTGCGGGACTTGGGGTGTCAGGCAGCCCTCACCTCCTCAATCTCCTTTCCGCAGTTGGAGGCCCCTCAGTTCTACATTCCAGGAGCTCCCAAAGCATCCCGGCTTCAGAGTTTCTTAGGGGTGGGAAGGAGATGCAGCTCCGAACAGGAATCACACACCAGCCGTGTGCAGTGGCGGCTGTTAGTCACACCATTCACTTTTTGATGAGCTGCAGAGATGCCCATCTCTCATTTTTTAATATCAGATTAGTCCATTTATTGGAAAGCAGCTGTGTGATAAGATGCCACTGGTGCTTCTCAAGTGTTTGAAACTTGTGGGGAGAAAGTTCAGATTGATGCAACCGAAGATCTGCACAGCCGAGCTGCCCCCGCCAGGCGTGTGGCCTCAGCAAGTAGAAACACGTGCCTTTTCGTCCTCCCAGAAAGTAAACTCAGCGCCTTGTTTGTTTAATGCTTTTAGGTACAGAGACAAAGAATGTCCAGCACTGGTGTGTGCGCTCCAGCCTTCTTGCTTCTTTGTGGATTGTAATTTATATTATGAAAGATATGAGGACACATTTTCTGTCCGTGGAAGCCTATGAAAGAGCAGTTGGTGCATAGCAAAGTGGCTTCTGGAGCCTTCTCCTCGTTGTGTTTTGGTGAGAACAGATGACGGAAGTGTTGGGCTGTGTGTGTGCTCTGCATGGATTTCTCCACTCCTGTCTGTAAGAAGGAGTAAAAAGTATGCTACAGTACCAGAAAAAATAAATGCAGGAGATATTAATATTGCTATAAAAGGTATCGTTTAAATCTCTCAGGGAATACTTTGCCCCGTGTCGACCATCATATTTTATAGAGCAGGCCGTGCAGCGTGGTGGACTCAAGGGGAGGCACTGACCTGTGACACTGGGAGGTGATCCCATCACAGTTAGAGGGGTGGGTAGGGTACCGCAGATGCAGCATCACCGATGTCAGAGGGAACCGGCCCGTTGTCTCCGTGGAGCAAAGTGAGGTCGGTACCACTGTGGAGGTGTCCACAGAGCACTCGGGAGCACGTGGCAGGGAGTCACCTGGAGGATAGCGGCACAGAAGAGAAACCAAGCCCCAGTGGCCACGTGGGAGGGGCAGGGACAGAGCTGCCTCCACTGAGCCAGTGGTTTGGGTCTCGGGCTAAGTGTCCGTGCCCTGGGATGTCTTCGATGCAGGAACCTACGAGCTGGGCCACGGGAGCTGCTGGGTGGCCTGGGATGGGTGTGTCGTTCTGCCCCTCACCCCTACCATGTGCCCCACTGGTCTTCCCCGACTTTTAATCCCCAACCTCTTCTCCCTTCTTCCCCCCTTTCTATTCACTCTCCCATCCTCCCTAAGTTGCGCTTGAAGTCCTAGATCATGCAGGAGTATTGCTGGGTTCTGCCGGGGTTCCCCAAAGCCGCCACAGACCCCCAGATGAGCCTGTTGTGAAATAATCAGCTGGGAAGGGGGGAGCACACACTTTTAGAATCTCCCACTGGTAGTAGTTACTGGTTTCAGACCTTGAAGGTGGATGGCTTAATGTTATGAGTGAACATTGTTATCTTATTGATGTATTTGGGGGAATTATTTTACTACCCTTGAAGCTTATCATCTAATTGGAAAACTGGGTGACAGGTTTTTTTTTTTTTTTTTTTTTTTTGTGGTTCACGGGGCTGTCACTGCTGTGGCCTCTCCCGTTGCGGAGCACAGGCTCCGGACGCGCAGGCTCAGCGGCCATGGCTCACGGGCCCAGCCGCTCCGCGGCATGTGGGATCTTCCCGGACCGGGGCACGAACCCGTGTCCCCTGCATCGGTAGGCAGACTCTCAACCACTGCGCCACCAGGGAAGCCTTGGGTGATAGTTTTTGTTTGTTTTTTTTTTAAAGAAATGAAATCCTTTATTTATTTATTTTTGCTGTGTTGGGTCTTCATTTCTGTACGAGGGCTTTCCCTAGTTGCGGCAAGCGGGGACCACTCTTCATCGCAGTGCACGGGCCTCTCACTATCGCGGCCTCTCCTGTTGCGGAGCACAGGCTCCAGACGCGCAGGCTCAGTAGTTGTGGCTCACAGGCCCAGTCGCTCCGCGGCATGTGGGATCTTCCTGGACCGGGGCTCGAACCCGTGTCCCCTGCATCAGCAGGTGGACTCTCAACCACTGCGCCACCAGGGAAGCCCTGGGTGACAGTTTTGACCTGGTTTTCCTGGAAATTAAAACCACTCTTAGTACCTCAGGTCACCTTACCAGTCCTTTTGACCTGGGAGCCAATCATTAGTAGCATCACTCTGTATCCATGGCGATACAAATCCAAGGAGTCTCTCTGATGATCCTCCGAAAAGAGAGGCGCTCGAGATCGTGGTAGTGTCTTCAGCCTTGAAGAATGATGGAGATAGTGACCGTCATGGGCCCAACAAGGTATAGTTGGAAGGTCAGGTTCATATTGAATGGCTTGTTGGATTCTCAAGATAATATCCTGTTTTGGGGGCATTCTTGCTTCTCAGGAGATGAGGAGCTGAGGCCGAGAGCCTAGGTAGGAGCAGAGTGGCCTTGGACCTCAGGGCTTCATCCTTTTCCCAGGCAGGCCGCACGCACTTAACCAGCATCTCCTGTGTGTCCAGCCTGAACAGGACGTGGTCCTTACTGCCCCGTGTTACCTCCTTCTGCAGCAGCAGGTGGTAGTGTCCTTTCGGTGATGTTGGTCCAGCATCTCAGATACTCCTGGTTTCAGCAAGACTTTGTGGTTTACCCATTTCAGATGAAGGGAAGGCTTCTCAGTCAAAATGCTTTCCTTTAAAAATGGAGAAATCATAATTCCACCTTTGTCCGGAGGGAAATTTTTCTGCATCATAACTGCAAGTGTCTTGCTTTTTTTTCTTTTTAAACAAACAAAACAAAACAGAAGCAAAACAGTATTAGAGCTTTCCAGTGCCTCCATGAAATAGGGACATGGCTTCCCCTTATCCGAGGGCCAGGACAGAACAGGTTGGCCCTACGGGTCCTGGGCTCTCCTTTAAGGGAGGAAAGTGTTGCAGATTCTGACCAGCTGGCTTCTTGCTCAGTCATCTCTTGATGACCAGTTCTGGCTCAGAGGAAAGCAGATTCCACAACATTCTTGGTAACTTGCTGATCATACAATGTGGTTGTAATAAATATCGATTATTTTATGACCCAGGCTAAGCCACTGGCAGCTCATCCTAACATTGTGGGTGCTGTTTCTGTGATCAGTTGTTGGAGACCCAGGACCCAAATGACATCTGATCCTCGCCTTGACCAGCTGTGAAAGGGGTGGGCCAGGTGGCCTTTGGGGGCCCGTCATTTCGGATATTGACTGGCCCTGACTCTAGGAGGTGGGAAGAGGAGATGCTCTGAGATTACGGGCCAAGCTGATTCCTTTGTTCTTTTCCGTTTCCCCTCTTACCCGCATTCCTGCTCAGGATCCAGAGTTCAAAACATTTTTATTAGTCCCTGAATTCGGCAGCATTATGACTTAGCCTTGGGAGGCCGCATCTGAGGACCTTCCAGCTCAGTTCCCAGCAACATCTTTTAAGCATTGCTTTGCCCTTCACTTCTCTCCAGAGAAGACTTCTCTGACTATGCTATACAACAGGAGTTGGTGAACTTGCCCTAAAGGGCGAGACTGTAACTATTTTAGGTTCTGCAGGCCATTAGGTCTCTGTTTCAACTACTCAGCTCTGCCACTGTCACATCACAGCAGCCCCAGACAATACGTAAGCATGGCCGTGCGCCTATAAAACTTTGTTTACAAAGACAGACGATGGCTGGGTTCGGCCCGGGAGCTGTGGTTAGCCAACTCCTGCTTTGGAGCCCGGAGCCTCCATCTCTGGGTGTGCCGCTAACCTGCTGAATCTTCTCCCTGACACTTAGGACCACCCTGCATGCTTTCTCATTTTGTCGATGTTGTATTTATGTCTGTCACCCACTGGAGTTAATATCCCATAAGTGCAAGGACTGTTTTTGTTTCCTGTTGCTTCTTGAGCATCCGGAATGAAAAGCAGCGTGGCCCGTAGTAGGTGCTCAATAAATAACTGTTGAATGAGAAAAACAAACTTTTGAAATGTAACCTGCTTGTCATTGGGGCTTTCTGCCCTTGCTTTGGGGTGTGTTTTTCCATGTTAAACATGACTTCTATTTTCTCCTCTTTGTGTGGTAACCTCCTTATGTTCCCATCCTGTTCAACGTCTGGGCCCTTCTTGGCGTGGATGCCTCGGTGAGGCTAGGGGTGCCCCTTTGGGGGGCCCTGGCCCTCCATGTTGGCTGGCGGTGGTGGTGGGGAGAAGGATTTTTCTAGAACCAGATGCGTGCGGCTCTTGCTGGTCCTTGGATACAGGGACTGAAACGTGAAGTAGCTTTCTTTCAATCTTATGTGGGAGATTGGTCCAGGCCACATTCAGAAGGACAAAACAATTGCCTTGTGATGTTGCCCAGCTTTGGAACCGTCCCAGAGCCGGGAAGCTTTGTGTTTTTCTGGGCCTGGGACTCTGGGTACCATTCATAGTTCTCCTTGTGGAGGATGAAAGCCGATTCACAGACCCTCGTGGGTCCCGGCTGGCAGCTCCGGCTGTTCTTGACGCACGGCTCCTTGTCAGTCCTTTCGCGGAGGCTGGATCCTGCCAGGTCCCATCTTGCCCTGTTCGAAATGATCACCTTCCATGCGTCTGCCTGGGGCAGGGGAGGGGCTCACAAAGAGCCACAAGACCTCAGCCCTCGCTTCAGGATCTTGGCATCTCCTCTGGACAGGACAAGTCCCTCAGGAATGTCGTCCGTCCCCAGGAGCTGGGGAAGAGGGGAGACCCGCTTCCCTCTGGGCCAGGGTGGCTGGTGGCACCCCCTCATCCGGGAGGGCACGAGTGATTTGGGCCTTGAAGGGCGGGTTGGTGTTAGCATGGAGGCAAGGGAGGAAGGAACAGCCCTAAAGGAGACAAAGGCCGAGGCCTGAGGAGGCTGAAACCCAGGGTGTATGGCAGGGGCTTTTGGGCAGGGAGCGGTCCAGCTTTCCGAACGGAGCGACAGTCCTGCAGCCTTCAGCAGCTTCATTTCAGGATCCACTTACGTGTAATGGGGGCTGGGGACCGCCTCTTGGCTCCCTGGGGGCATTTTTCTCTTTTCTGTTTTGACATTAACGCCTTCAGGCTATTATTATTTTAAGGGAAAGCAGTGTATCCCAGCTCACCCAGCGCCGAAGTAAGACTCCAGACCAGCAATGTTCCGATCTGAGCCTGAGAGTTTGAGGCATTTCTTTTTAAGAAGCTCAGATTTATGACAACAGGCAGAGCCAGCACAAATAAATAGGGGTGTGTGTGTGTGTGCGTGCGTGCGTGCGTGTGTGTGTGTACACAGCCATGCAGTCATGTGGAATTAAACCATTTGTAAAACACACGATCTCACAGATTAAAAACGCCACGATGATAGACTTTCCCGGGGGTTACAGTGTAAGCAGGCTTTGGATTGATAATCGACTTTAGAGTTTTCTTGCACAGTGTCTTTCCAAGTTGGGTTTGGATTTGTGTTTAACGCTCTACAGTTTGTGGAAACTCAGTGGGGCAGCTTTTGCCGGGTGCTTCCTCTGGTTGGTTTTGGATTCTCCTCTTCTCCTTGGTGAGGGCAGCTTCTGGGGGTGCGAGGAGAAGCAGACACCCTGGGGCCATTTGCAAAGCATGAACTGCCTCTCTTGGGAGTCAAGGGGCCTCCACTGACCTTTGTTGGACGTTCTCTCCTTTCCCTCTTTCCCATCTGTCTCCGTCTTCTCTCTCCCACCTTTCTGCAGAGCCATCAACCAAATACCAAATTTCCCAACCAGAAGTTTACGTGGCTGCGCCCCGGGAATCGCTAGAGTTGCGCTGCCTGTTGCGAGATGCCGCCATGATCAGTTGGACTAAGGATGGGGTACACTTGGGGCCCAACAATAGGACAGTGCTAATTGGGGAGTACTTGCAGATAAAAGGTGCCACGCCTAGAGACTCCGGCCTCTATGCTTGTACTGCTGCTAGGAATGTAGACAGTGAGACTGTCTACTTCATGGTCAATGTCACAGGTGAGTTGGCCTGCCAGCTGTCTGCTCTCTCTCTTCTCTGTAGCCATTTTTCTGGGTAAAGTGTTATTGGACAAGTGAAATCATGGTGGGATCTGCTAATTGGATGCCAGGCACAGAACTTCACAGTTTGTGATTGATCTGTTGTTGAAGTTCTTCTACGGGACCTGGTATATCAGAGAGGCTGGTCGTTAAAAATGACGGGATTCTCATGTGCACAGTAACATTTTTCATTTAAGACAGCACACTTTCCTATAAGTAAAAACACATCTTTTTTTTTTTATTTTTTTTAACCCCCATACCACCGGCATCCTTGGCATTTAGAACATAGAATTGAAACTTGGATGCTGAAGATTTCTGCTTCCTTTTGTTAAAATTTGAGTTTCTCTCCTTGACTTTTCTTCCATGTGGTGAGGAGGGACTGCACAGGACCCCTTTGCAGCCAAGTTTAAAGTTCCGCTTTCAGAATATTAGTAAACGGTCAGAAGGCCACACGGGGGCTAAGTTTTTCTAGCGACTAATTTGCTTTCTTGAAGTAGACCCCGAATGCTGAAAGCTTGTGTTGGAAAGAATCTTTGGATATTACACAATCAGTAAGTTCGTTGGGGATTCGAGTACCATTTGAAGCTTAAAATCCAGTTTCAGTATATCCAATTTTATAGCATGTTTAAATAAGGTGAAAGCAAAAAACGTTGAGAATCATAATATAGACGAACTATCATCGTGGAGTGAAAATTTAAGCCATTGAAACCATCTTAACTAAACACGGTCTCAGACTTCTTGCCTGGGTTCCTGGGTTGTTGAATCCCCTTTCCAGAAAGACTAAGTTGTAGATGATTGCAACCTTTGGCTCAGCAAAAACACAACCATGGATATGTTCTTTTGAATACAGATGCCATCTCATCCGGAGATGACGAGGACGACACAGATGGCTCGGAGGATTTTGTCAGTGAGAACAGTAACAGCAAGAGTAAGTAATTGCTGTCTCTGAAGGTCCCCGAGAGAGGAGAGCTGACTCTAAGCTGTCTCCCTGTCGACTCTTCGGGATGCTGTCGCCCGCGGTCCCCACCTCTCTCTGCTGTGTCTCCTCTCTTGACTTTCAAATCTGAGAATAAACCAGTGTTACTGTACACCCTTCTCTACTGTTTGTTCTCTCTTATTGTGTCAGTAGCCACTCTTCTTTTGAAAGCGGTTATGACTTTTCTTTCCTTGGTTTTCCTTTTTCCTCTGGCTTCTTGCTGTTTGGAGACGTAAAGCCAGCAGAGCCGTGTAACATCCTGGTCTCGTTCATAACCGTCGACGGTGCTTGGCTTGTCCCAGTGGTTCTCCACGGGGGGTGATTCTCCTCCTTCCCCCTCCCCAGGGGGACACTGGGCAATGTTTGGTTGTCTCAGCACAGGAAGTTGGGGGGATGCTAGTGGCTTTGCAGAGGCCAGGGATGCTGCTAATAAACATCTTTACAAGGTACAGGGCAGCCCCATAACAAAGAATTATCTGGTCCAAAATGTGGATAGTGCCAAGGTTGAGAAACCATGGCCTTGTGAAACATTAGTGCTTGCTGAGCAGAAATAAGGGAAGTGTGTCTTACGTTGCAGATAGAAAAGGGGGGCAACAAATGCTGTTTGCGCATTTAAAGGCAGTTAAAGCACTGCCGTAACTGACACTAGGAGGCCTTTACATGGTGAGTGAGAATGTGGCCCCTCAGAGCTGGGCAGCCTCGGTTCAAATGCTGCTCCACCACTGCCGAGTTGGGTAACCTTGGGCAAGTAATTTAACTTTTGTGCCTCAGTTTCTTTATCTGTAAAATGGGAATAATCACAATATCTTTGGGGGTTATGAGGATTAGTGAGTCCATATTTGTACATTGCTCAGAAAAATATTTGTGAGTGTTTATTCAATAAAGAAGATCAAATATTTCCAATAACATGGTTGGAATATTTCCAAAGTGATCTTGCATTGGTCAGTGGCATTCTTTGCTTAGATGTTATATGCTACGTTTTCTCAAAAGGATATTACTTTAATAACTTTAAACAAGGCCTAAATAATAAGATAATTCGTTATTAAAATAGACCCAGGGCTTTTTCAAGGAAGAAGAGAAAAATCCATGTTGTCTGGCACCTGGGATAATGTTTTGCTTAAGTGGGGAACTGGATTTGTCTCTTGAGTCTCCTAGCAGCTTAGGCAAAAAGGGAGGTATTTTGGCTCATATAGTTTTCACTCTTTGGCAAGAGAAAGCTTGCGACCACTAGCATCAGCGTCACTTAAGAACTTACTGGGAATGAAAATTCTCGGGGCCCACCCCGGACCCACTGAATTAGAAACTTTGGGAGTGATTCTGATGCACAGGAAGCGTAAGAACCACTGGCTTAGGGATTCACACATGCAGATCTGCTTCCAGAAGGAGTTTATTGTTAGCGATCTCGTTGGTAAAACAGTGGGTAATAAGGCGAGTGAAAGTGTCTTCCGCTGTGCTTTGTACCAGCCTTCTAATGAGGTGGTTGTTATCATTGCGATTTAGTAATAAAACACTGGTACGTTACAACATGCCGCTCACTTCTTATTAGTTCTCTGGCTCCGGCAGGAGAGGCAGTGACCCTGACAGTGATGAAAAGGGTCTGCTCTGGGCCGACTCTGGGCTGGCTGCTGGTTCAGTCAGTGCCCCCAACGACCAGATAAGGTGGAGACAGGAGTTGTTTGTGTTTTATTCATTGGCAATCTGTGATTCAGTGAGCCAATAGCCGAGCCGCAGTTCAGTCAGAGAGGCCTGTTGCATGTCTAATCACAGCGCCCCTCTGCCAATACTCAGGGTGATGACGGGGGTGAAGGGAGGATGCTCGCACAGCTGTTTACAGCTCTCAAGTGGTACCCGTGTGTGGGAGCCATTGCTGGTGACTGGGACATCAGATTCAGCGCGGTTCTGTTGGCATGCCTGGGAACCGTGTTGTTCTGGTGATCAGTCCCCTGCCTAATAACACGTTACCCGGAATATGCAGGAAGTTATCAAATGTAACGGCAGGGTAGGCTGAATGAACTGAATCTCTCTCTGATGACTCTCTTTTCATCCTGAATACTAGTCCTGACTGCTCAGTGCCCAGGTAGGGCCAGGTAGTAGAGTGTTGCATTTAAGGCACGCCAGCCCACGTTGAGTGAATGGCCGTGCCTTCCTTCACCTTGCAACCAGGGTTCTTTGTAATTAGCTCTTGAATGACACCAACTCTGCCCCGAAGTGGGTGCTCTGCAGTGATTAAGGGCTGGTGTTAGCTGTACCAGGCAGATACTGCTGTCGGGAATTGCCTCTGTTTGGTGCCTGTGAAACATTAGATGCGATTTAAAGTGATAGCAGTTCTTAGCTGGCTCCTTGGCCTCTGCCATCTGTTAGTGTGATTAGGCCGGTCTGATTCACAGGTGCAGCCTGGGGCAGCTGAGATTAAGCAGCTGTGGCCCGTGTGGACAGAGGAATGCCATGGCCAGGGTAATTGGCAAGGCGGGGAAGGGGATGTTGCCATTAAGACAATTTTTTGCCACCTCGAGTGTCAAATGCCTGACCTGATTAATAGGGAAAATTGTAGAAGCACTGAATTCTTTGCATTTTCAGCCACCTGGAAACCACTCATGTGTCCAAATTGATTCCTTCGGTGCCTTCTGATTGCCTGGAGATGCCACTGGGGTGTGTTTGAAAGTTCCCCTTCAGTGAAGTTAACAAATGATGCGCCAGTAACCCTGTGCTGACAGTGATAGCTCTGAGCTTCTCTGAGAAGGGTTTTTCTCTTTTAGGATTGGTCTACGTTACTTCTCCATCAAGTGATTCCAAAAATAGATTGTAGGTTACTCTCATTGCTGGTATTCCTGTTTATCTAATTTTGTCAGTTAACTCTCAGAAGCCAAGCTTATCTGCCTGGTAGAGTTCTTCTTAGATTCTGTACGGAGTACAAAAAGTATGGTAGTCAAATATAGTGGCAAAAAGAACAGTCAAAACTTAAGGCAGGATTGTTGCATTTTGGCCGTGAAACTGGTATCCGTTAACCTCCAGGTCCGATTTGAGTTTTATAGAAACGTACTGCAATGTTCGGGTTGATCTGAACTCTTACCTCATCCTGCGAGACCCAGCTCAAAAGTGGGCTCCTCTGTAGAGGATTTCCTTGTTTACACTGGGCGATTGAGTGGCTTTGACTGTTGTTCACGGGTTCTGTTGTATCACAGGTAGTGTACATTGTATCGCGTGTAGTATCACGTATCTCAGACCTGCCTTTTCTGGTAGATTGCTTCTGGAGGGCAAGGACTAGCCTGGATGTTGAATGAATATTTTGTGGAACTACCGTCCTCACGTATATCTTTTACAGATCCCATTAAAAACAGAGCAGCGTTCAGGTTTGGTTTGTACATTAAGAGAATAAGCTGATGTTTCTCAAAGAGTATCCCTTGGAACCCTAGTTCGGCATAATTCTCTGCCAAAAATGACTTGTATTTTGAAATGAATTTGGAAAATACCTCATACCGTGACCTTTCTTGAAGACTTACAGTGTCCATCAGCCTGTTACAAGCTCTGAGAAGTTCTGTAGTAAGACATCTGTTTCTTTTTGTCCTTTCCCTGGGTTTTCCAAACTTACTGACCGTAAGACCCTTTTTAAAATATAGCATCTATTCACATCCTGCTGCACGTGCTTGAAAATCCCCGCAATGGGCTGCTTTGATTGATCTGACTCTGCCTCCCCTTTAAGGCAAGTTCTTCCATCACAGATGTGAAGGGCATTCTCCGGTCATATTTTAGCAGCTGACTAGCTGATGACCTCACACTTGACCAGTGCTAGACGTTTCCCTGAGTGGAACAATCTTGTGATGTCACTGCGAGCCCGGCCGCCAGGAAATAATGCTGCTACACATGCCCTTTGGTGAAAGAGACTTTCTCCGGACAGAAAGTTGTGATTCCAAACGCTAATTTTTGAAATGCGTCCAGGTTGAGGATTTTGAAAAGGTTCAAGCTTTGTGCTTTAGCTTAAAAAAGCATAACTTAACTAGTCCTTGCCTTCCCTAGGTACTAGGTATCTTAATGGGTTATCTGGCAGCAAATAGATAGACGTGTCTGTCCGTTTTTTTCGAGGTACTTTTTATCACCTCCGGCTTGTGTTTAAGTGATTCCTGTCTCTGGAGAACTTGAGACTGACTTCTTGGGAAGGGCATGAGTGACAGAAGGTTCAGGTTGGCTGCTTAACTAGAGGGAATTGATAGTAAGACAGCCGTATCAGGTGGAGTGGTTCTTTCTATCGAGTAAAGAGAGAGAAGGTAATTTTCTATTTTGGCTTTATTTTCGTTCAGACCTGTGTCTGCCCATCCTCCATATTAGGGAGAAAGGCAATTTTTTTTTTTTTTTTTTTTGTAAGCAACTGGGGAAAATGAGGGTTCTTGGCCTGAGATTCTAAACGTTCATTGATAGACCTGCTGATCGTAACAGTTCACCGTCTCCTTGGCTCTAATTGAGATTTTCCTTGGAAGAGATCGTACCTAAGTTGGTAAATGCTGGTTTCTTAGTTGTGTTGAAGGTTCCAGGAACTGAAGAAAACAAATTTTTAGAAAATGTACCAGCTGCCTAAAGTTTTTGAAACACCTTTGTGGTGAAAACCTCATTACAAGTTGGTTTGGGTGTTTTATCACAAAGGCCGGGGATGGTGTTCCATCCATTCGGCCAGATTGAGCGTCTTTTCTTTCTCGGCCTCCCCTCTGGTCCAGCAGCACCACCGGCCACTAGCGGGTTCTCTTTTGAAGGCAGAGCCTGGGAACTCCCCCAAGCAACCGGTCTCCCAGTGGACTTAGGCGTTTCACATGTCGGTTGCTTGCCTGGTTTGTTTTAATGTATTTCTTATTGAATGCCTTGTTGGTCAGCAAGCTGTTGTTTTAATGAGATTTCTCCAATAAAGCCCCCCTGAGCCCCACAGTCACACCTTCACTGACATCTCCATATTTTGTTAGATTTGTTTTCTGTTTCTCTGTGCAAAACTGAAGACAGATGAACTGCAGTCTACTGCAAAGATGGGGTAGAGCTCTCAGAGACGTGCCTCCTTCCCTCATCAGGGGTCAAAGCATTGAAATGTCCTGATTAGTGATATTTTTAAAGGCACTAATTATAGACTTAAGACAGAGGCCTTAGTGAGGCTTTAGAGAGTTTGTGAGACTTAATCTAAGAGCTGAAACAGGCTGTTGTTTTTTTTTTTTTTACATCAATAAAAATACAGTTGGCAGTCATCAGCGGCCACAGCTCACATAAATCTTGAACTTTTGACTTAATTACCATGGGAGAGTTCAAAGGGCAGCATGGAGTGGTTGAAAGAGCACTGCTCAGGGAGCTGGAGACTTGGGTCTAGCCTCAGCCCAGCCTCTGGCCATGTGACCTTGATCAAATCACTTAACCTTTCTGGATGACATTGATCACACCAGCCGTTGGGCCAGATGGTCACTGAGGTCCCTTTTGGTACAGTGGTAATTTGAGTCCATGTTTTTCCTTTAAACCACCAGGCTGTATTCTCTCTATTTGGTGAGAGAGAGAGAGAGAGAGAGAGAGAGAGAGAAGACCATAAACCTTCAATGTCAGGGTGGGGATACGTAAGAGTTTTTGTGGGAGCTGGCTCAGCAGCCCATGTTTTCTCCTTGGGTTTAGGTTGCAGGGTCAAAATAAATCCTCTGATCCTATCATTTGTTGACAGAATCAATATCTGTGTAGAATATAGATAGATACCTGGAAAGAATGTTAGAACCGGGAGGGGCCTTATCAGAACATTCAGTTCAGCTCCCTCATTTTATAGCTCAGGCTTTTAACAGTCGTCCATCTGGTCTGTCCATCCATCCATCCATCCATCTGTTCAATAAACACTTGAGTGCCTGCTTCGTAGTCTGAAGGTGGCTCGAGCTGCACACTCCAGGTGATCTGCCCTTATTGGCCAGCAGACATCGAGAGGAATATATTTCAGTCTAGAAACGCTCTGGGCATGGAAACAGACATGAATAACCAAGAAAATGGTGGACCAGAGAAGGAATGATGAATCTTTATTGTGGGTTGAAGGGGGGTTAAGAAAGGCTGTGTTGAGGGAACCTTGAGGGAAGTTTCTGTGGGGTTATAAATCTGCTTAACCAGCCACAAGTTAAGAGACTTCTGTTGTATTAAATTAAAATTCTACTTACCTGGTATTATTACTAACATACAGTATCTGTTTCAGTGTAGAAAATGATAATGAGTCAATACGCTAAACCTTGATGATGGGCTTGTATTTATTGATTTATTTTGGCTAGGTCTTACTGTTCCCTTAACTTGGTCGTTATTAGTATTTAATGACTAAGAGAATGTCGTTCTTTTGCTACATACTACAGCAGAAGATTTGAGAGTGTCAGAGCAGAAGGGGCCATACCTATCATCTAGGTCAACTTATTTCCTCTTGTTTTAAGTATAATTCATGTTTTATGCCATCAGGGGCTTATACCACAATTCCATCTCTATTAAATATATCCCTAAGGTTATGTCAGGGCAGGTGTACAAAGTGGATGCCGTACACCTCTTTCAAGCAACATGATGTGGCCTTGGCCATCCGTATTGAGCATCTACTGTGTGCTAGAGTCTTCTCTGCTTTTGTAGATCATTAATTTGTTAAGTGAGTTCCTCCTCCAAATGAAAGTTGTTAATGCTGTTCACAGCCTTGGGATAGAGAGGCCTCATTAGGTAGAGGAGCTTTTTAGGAGCCTGGTCCCTGTTTCTCTGCAGCTGCATTGTAGTTCTTGGGGTGGGCACCCTGGCATTTCCATGTGTCCAGACTGCAAACATAGCAGGAAATATTGAAGACAGGAAGAGTTCGCAGAGGACATAGGACATTGATGATGGAAACACAGCAGGGCCATTCCTACAGTGTAATTATTTTTCTGGACCTTCCAGATTCTTCAAGTTTTCCATAAAACTAGTTTATTTCAGAAAGAGCCTTTGTAAAATAATAAAATAACTCCTCCCCTCCAGCATGTGTTCTTAAAAAAATTCGTGAGCTTGACTTCTTAAAGGAAGGCCTCATCGTGAAAGCACATGGTGCCTGTGTGACGTTAGCACCCGGAGTGGTGTTGGACACGGAGTTGGTGGTGACCCATCACTGCCACTCAGGGAACCTCGAGAACTTGGCCTGACGGCCCTTTTTGTTGAGTCAGGCTTTGCCGTTATTCAGAGAAGGCGAATGTTGTGAATTCGGGTTTCCAGTGACAGTCACGTAGGTGATTGGCTTCTACTTTGTTGATTTGATTTCACGGCGCCTCACCCACCTGCGACCTCTGAGCCTTTAGATGAGACACACGGTGCCCACAGACTTTATTTAAAAAGATTTTTTTTTCTGGTTTCTTCTCTTTTTTTTTTAACATCTTTATTGGCGTATAATTGCTTTACAATGGTGTGTTAGTTTCTGCTTTATAACAAAGTGAATCAGCTATACGTATACATATATCCCCATATCCCCTCCCTCCTGCGTCTCCCTCCCACCCCTCTAGGTGGTCACAAAGCACCGAGCTGATCTCCCCGTGCGATGCAGCTGCTTCCCACTAGCTATCTGTTTTACATTTGGTAGTGTATATATGTCAGTGTTACTCTCTCACTTCATCCCAGCCTAACCTTCCCCCTCCATTGGGTCCTCAAGTCCATTCTCTACATCTGCGTCTTTATTCCTGTCCTGCCCCAGGTTCATCAGAACCTTTTTTTTTTTTAGATTCCGTATATATGTGTTAGCATACGGTGTTTGTTTTTCTCTTTCTGACTTACTTCACTCTGTATGACAGACTCTAGGTCCATCCACCTCACTACAAATAACTCAGTTTCATTTCTTTTTATGGCTGAGTAATATTCCATTGTATATATGTGCCACATCTTCTTTATCCATTCATCTGTCGATGGACACTTAGGTTGCTTCCATGTCCTGGCTATTGTAAATAGTGCTGCAGTGAACATTGTGGTACGTGACTCTTTTTGAATTAGCCCATAGACTTGAGATGAGAAGCATGGCTGTGTGTCTGTTTTGCACAAGCAGATTTTATAGGTGCAGGTTTGATGATTGAAATTTCACCCCAGGGAAGTGGCTATCTGCCAGAAATTCCAACAAAATTCTTTCACCCTTGTCCTTAAATAATTCCTCAGGCTCCAGGAAAAAGATGCTGGTTGCCAGTGTGCTCTTGCCACAGGCCAAGACTGTACAGGCCCATGTGGCCTGGGGATCCCCATGTGGGTTGCAGGCTCACCAGCAGCTTAGCCCAGTGACGGAGGAGTAACGCAGCGTTCCTAGTTGCTAAAGCTGAGTCCTGTTTTTCCACATAGGGAACATGGAAATCGTGCCTCTTGGTACGTAAGCACACGTCTGTTGATTTCTTTTTATATAAAAATGCAAAGACATTCCACGGGATCAGGGCAGCTGTAATTGATGGTATCTGAAAGAGCCACTACATTAATATTTAGCTAATTCGTATGAATAGGCTATTGTGTTTACTTAAACAGATAACATGAATGCAGACACCTGACAGCATGAGGTATGCTTTTCATTTAGGGCAGATTTGTAAAAGTCTTTGTGTAGCGACAAAGCTCATTATTTATTTTGTGCTCTCAATGCTTTCTTTTTTAGTGGCTGTGGATGGAATTTTCTAAGTAGGAGCTTTTAAAATGAAAGATGATTGAAATTGTTGCAGTATATGCCAGGCCCTGGGAGACTTACGATAAACAGGAATCGAGTACTCCCTGGGGAACCCTCAAAAGAATAGGTGTGTTTATGGGCATTTGACACCCCAAGTCAAGTGGCTACCAAGTTGCCTACTCATTACAGATGCAACTGGATTCAGAAGAAAGAAGGGCAGCTCTATTTTCTCCCCCAGCTCCCCTCCCGCCCCTCCCACTGGCCTTTCTCTCTCTGGTGCACATGACTGACAAGTTTTGCCTCCCTTTGCTCTGCCTTGGCATCATGTCGATACCCCACCACCTTGACACTTAGATAAGCAGAAGGATAAAGACGATACAGCGTGTCCCCGTTAAGAAATCCCTGTTTCACCTTTTATAGCAGGTTTCAAGAGCAAGGGTGAGTCAAAGAAGGGTAGGTGTTTTGGATGCAGTCTTTCCACTTTCTGATTCCACCACGACAGCCTGGCTGTTAAGTGAAGGGCATTGTTACCTCGCCAGGAACGAGCTGTGTCATCCACAGAACAGAGGAGGAAGCTTCTAAGTCTGCATCATAGACAAAGCCCCTTCCTATGCCCGTTTTTGCTTCTGGTTTGTGGAGGGTGTGTGCTGCTGCTCAGTCTAACCCTTGTTAGAAATAAGCACTTATGGATCAGTCTTCAAGAGTTTTAGTGTTCTAGAATGTTCTAGGATGTTAAAGACCCTGCTGATGGATGCTTTGGGGAGGATACAGGGATTTTGGTTACCTGTTTGCTGAGACAGAATCACGCATGTGAAGAGTTAAATTGCTGTATAAGATTTCATTGGAAATCCTGGGCAGTAATAACGGAGGCAGTGTGCCTTCAGCTGAGGCTGTCCTGGACGCCAGTCCTGCACATTCAGAGAGGTTAAAGGTATGGATTCCAATGCTTTGGAGAGTAGGTAGGGAGACAAACAGTGGACTCTGCAATCAAACTGCCTCGGATCACATCCTGGTCGTGCTTCTTCCTAGTTTTGTGGCTGTGGGCAGATTACTGCTCCGTGACTCAGTTTCCCCGTCCCTAAACAGGGATTATAATTGAATTGTGTCAGGATTAACACAGTAAACACGTGAGAGCTTTGGGGGCTTTGTCTGCAAATAAGAAGCACCCAGTCAGTAGTGGTCATGAGCCATTTATTAGCAGGCTTGAAGAATTTATGGCAGTATTCCCGATTGATGCTGTGACTTTAATTTAGAAAAAAATGTCCTTCCTGTGGTAATTGAAAAAGGTGTCTCCTTCTTTGAGTTTAAAAAATCACTAGTGTTCCTGTCTTTGAGGGCTCCTTAGAGGGCACGACTTTAATGTTTACACGGCAGCTTCCTATTAAGTTACCTGCTTAGACACGCTGGTAGAATTATGGCATTCATAACCACCATTCGAGAGGAAAGAAACCTTTTTTTTTTTTTATTTTAAAAATTAAAACATATTTAGTAACATGGCTTGTTGACTTGTCATATAAAGTGCTGGGAAATTAATGAATCCTCCCTGAGCTATTCTACCCTACTGAGATAAGTTATACTATTGATTACCCTTTGAAGCGCCAATGGATAAATTGATGTGGCTTTTGGGCACAACTTGTTTATGCGTATATGTGATCCTTTCGTAGGTGTGGTGATCTAAAATGATATATTGGAGGGGGACTCAGCTGTTGTTACGGTATGTGTCGTCCCTGTGTGTCTAAAGTAGCATTTTAAAGCATGATTCATGCATTTATATTCTGGCACGAAGAACAGGGAGAGAAGCTTCCCTGTTAATAGACATAAACTCTAAACTATCAAGCAGCCCACCTCCAGGGACCTTCTGGGAGGCCAGCTGGAGCAGACTTCAGAAAATGTTTCCCTGATGTAAATATTACCCAAAGGTTTTGAAAGCGTCGGATCATTCACCTACAAAAGAAAATGATCTTACCTGTTAGGATTTAATGATGGAGATGAAGCTATCCATCTACGTACATTATAATGTCATTTTCCAAAACAGGGGCACCGTATTGGACCAACACAGAAAAGATGGAAAAACGGCTGCACGCCGTCCCAGCAGCCAACACTGTCAAGTTCCGCTGTCCAGCTGGGGGGAATCCAACACCAACGATGAGGTGGCTGAAAAACGGGAAGGAATTTAAGCAGGAACATCGCATTGGAGGCTATAAGGTAGAATGAAGCTTTCAAAATATTCTATTTCTTCAATTTTTATTTCTTTATTTTTTTAAGTAGTCAAAAGTTAGCAGGAACTAGAAGGAATATTCTTTTTTTAAAAAATCAATAATTATCATAATTGATCGTTTCCATGTTTGATATTTTAAAAAATTTACCCTGGACTTGCATGTAATTTTAAAGTACAATCCCCATTTGTGTTGTTCTTTATATGAAGAGAGTTTAGTAATAGAAGGGTCGAAAGTTGAGAGTCTGTTTTATATATGTTTTATGGTCTGTAAAACTAAAACTGAAGCAGAATTTGAGAAGTGTTGTAAGTACAGTTGCCCTATCTGAGCAGGATTGTATGAACAGTGGATGGACTTGGATGAGAGACTGGGGTATGAAATACTACTTATTAAGAGAGAACACTTCCCGGGACTTCCCTGGTGGCGCAGTGGTTAAGAATCCGCCTGCCAATGCAGGGGACACTGGTTTGAACCCTGGTCCGGGAAGATCCCACATGCTGTGGAGCACCTAAGCCCGTACGCCGCAACTACTGAGCCTGTGCTCTAGAGCCCACGAGCCACAACTACCGAGCCTGCGTGCCACAGCTACTGAAGCCTGTGTGCCTAGAGCCCGTGCTTCGCAATGAGAGAAGCCACTGCGGTGAGAAGCATGTGCACCACAACGAAGAGTAGCCCCTGCTCGCCGCAACTAGAGAAAGTCCGTGCGCAGCAATGAAGACCCAACACAGCCAAATAAATAAATAAATAAAACTAAAAAAAAAAAAAGAACACTTCCAAGATGACAGAGGCAATCTCCCTGTCCTCCATCCTCAAGGATTCTGAAGAGCCCATTACAGAATGTGGTGAAATATAGTCTCATCACTCACTGGGGAGGTTGAAATTGACAACCATTTCCCTGAAGATGCCTCTTCAGGCGTTTGTCCATCCATTGAGCAAATGTTGATCGAGTGCCCTCGTAGCAGGCACCGTCCTAGGCTCTGGGCAAAGCACGGCCCTAGCTTATCGGGGCTCCTCATCCAGCAGGAAGGCAGACAGAAGAGCTGGGAATCAAGACACTGATATGGGTGAAGTTAGAAGAGTAGATTGTGCTGTGGATGTGCAGAGAGGTGATGTTGGCTCCTTGGGAGACTAAGGTAAAGGAGATCAGGAAAGGATTCTAGGCTGAGTTTGAAGGAAGGTTGTCTCAGAAGAGTGATGTGGAATCTCCAGATCATTTAGTGTGGAAGGGGAGAACTCTACGAATTTAGTATATAAGGATGACTTAAGGAACCTTACTGTGAAATTCTTTGGTGCATTTGGAACGTGAATGGGTGTATCAGTTACCCATTGCCTTGTAACAAATTACCCCAAGACCTGGCAGCTTTTATAACAGCATTTATTCTCTCACAGTTTCCATGGGTCAGGAATCCAGGTGTGGCTTAGGTGGCCTTCTGTCTCAGGGCCTCTCACAGGAGGGTAATCGTGGTTTCAGTTAGGGCTGGGGTCTCATCTGAAGGGTCAGTGGGGAAGGATCTGCTTCCAGACTCACTCACGTGGTTGTTGTCAGGATTCACTTCCTTGCAGGCTGTTGGACTGGGGGCCTCAGTTCCTCACTGGCCGTTGGCTGGAAGCCACCCTTTGGCCACATGGGCCTCTCCATAGGGCAGCTGACAGCATGGCAGCTAGCTTACTGAGGGGGAACAGACAAGACAGAGGAGAGTATGAGGAAGATAGATGTCACAGCCTTTGTAACCTAATCACAGAAGTACCATCCCACCACTTTTGCTGTTTTCTACCATTAAGTAAGTCACCAAGGGTGGTGATTATTGAGGGCACGAGTATCAGGAAACACAGGGATCACTGGAGCATCGGAGGAACCTGCACAGTGGATGAAGCAGGATATGCATCAACTCAGGCCCCAGGTCCTTAAGAACCATGTGGGAGAGGATTTCTTGGTGGCAGCAGTGTGATACCCAGGAGGACTTTCCCTGATGTACCCCTTACCTGTGTTAACACAGCAACATCACTTTAGATGGCAGGTGAGTCCCTGTCCCATCCCTGCTGCGCTCAAATGGGGCTTCCCTCCACACAAAGTGCCCCAGAGCCCTTTCCTGAAACACTATACACAGTTACTCATCTTGAAAGGGTTAGTATTTTCGTCTGTAGGAACTTTTGACTTTTGTTTTAACATTGAAAAATTACTTTCTAGAAGCCAAAACCCAGAGGATAATTGGGAAAGCCTATGAGTAAATTTCTAAGCGCACGTGTGGGCAGTTTATGTGTGAAACAGATGTGAAACACATCTGCTGGAAGGTGGATGCCTTTGAAGCCGTGGAGTAGAAATACTTGGGTTGTCTTCTACGACTCCTGCTCATTGGGGGAAGCAGTAGCAGGAGGACGATTTGTCTCTTTGTTCAGTCCTTAGACTGGTACAATGAGATTGGAGGTTGGCTTTTTTTTTTTAAGAATGAATAGACAGAGATTTCATTAGGTGATGCTGGTTGTAAAGGAAGAGTTAAACCACTAAAATCGAGGCCCCTGGGATTGTTCTAACCACCAAACGTTCTCTGAAATCATAACTGATGCAGTTCCAATGATTTATTTAAATACAACTTGAGTATAAGAAGGGTGGTCAAAATCTTGGTGGTTAACTCATTTCCTTCCTCAAGAAAGTCTGGGAAGTGAGTGCAAAGGGTCAGTGAGCCTCCAGAAACTCCCGGTCTCAAAATAAATAGGACCAACATCATTATTACGGGGAAGGAGCTTTTTGCAAATCTGAATTAGTGGTTACAAACACGCTGGGAGACTGAGGGCGCCGAGTGAGGAAATGCTGCTTGCTTTTAACAGGTGCAGTTCGGTTTTGATTATTGATGACAACACTCCACGAAATGAAGAGCAGCTAATGTTCTAAAAGTGAAACTAGGAACCGTTAGCCTCATCCCGAGGAGGCACAGACGACCAAAGTATTTTTGTTGTTTGATGTTGGAGTCATTTCCGGAGTGAAAGAGGAATGGAATTTGAGTGTGTGGGGAGAAAAATCTGAACTCTGTTTTTGTTTTCAATGAAAAGGGCAAACAAAAGGGAGAGTATTACACCTTTGGAGCGGGGGTGGGGAGTGCCAGCGGCAGTGACGCATCTCTTGCCCAGCTGGCCTTTCTCTGTGGGCCTGACTGGCCTGGGGGCTTGCCGCATCATTGCAAGGGTAGTCAACCTGGATTCACAACCGTTGTGGCATCGGTCATTCGTTTTGGGAATACGGGACACCCTTAGAAATTCCATTGAGCCCAATGGGCTTCTGGGACTTGAAAGGAAAAGACAGAGATCTCTTACCTCCTGGGAAAATATAGTTACCTAAAGCCTAAGTCTTGCTAATGACGTGTTAGACCCACCCCAGGTCCCCAGGTTCCTAGGCCATGAAGTCGCCAAAGGTCACAGAGGTGGACTCCCACCTGAGGGCCACCCCTGCTGGTCTGAGCTCCAGGGCAGAGTGGGGAGCATGGTCGTGATGGGAGGTTTTCCCTCTGATGTTTTCTTTGTTACCTACATACACTTGTAAAGAACTGTGTCTCTGAACATGTGACTTGAGGGATCCGTATTGTACAGTTTGTAGTTTCCATTCCTCGGCACTTCCCCCCAAGGCCGAGACCTAATTGTTCACGTGGAGGGCCCGACTGATGTTCAAATGACCCCTCCTCTCACTCCCGTCCTTTTGCTCTTTTATTTAATGAAGAAGCAAACTGTCAAGTTTTCCAAGATGTATTTTTCCAGAAAGCAAGACCTGAAATTTCCCACAAACAAAATTGTGATTTTTTTGGTGTGCATTTCTGTGATTTTTTTTTTTTTCTCCTTCATAAATCTCATTGCATAAACCATGGCTGTGCTCTGATGGCCCAGCTGTCTGTCTAGCTCTTTCTACCTGGTTATGGGCTGGGCACTTTGGCCCTGGTCTACTGTATTATGCATATGTGGCCATTGAAGGGAGAAGGAACACAAAAAAACCAAAACAAAGTCAAAGAGAATTATGAAACAGGACAGAAAGCTCATTTTAATTAAAATGGCCCATAGAGCTCTTTGGTATTCTGTGTTTCAGTCTTACTTATCAAAGAACTCATGCTGAGCCATTCTTAGGTTATTAAGAGTCAAATTACTGTTTTTCTTAGTATGTGGGCAAAGCCTGGTTGGATGTTATATAATGACGAAGCATGACTTGAAGCAAAACCATATCTCCCTAATTGTGCTGATGCCTGGGCTTTTTAACATCAGTTAAAAAGTTGGCTGAGATCTCCAGGCTTCACATCACCTATCCTTAAGATGAGAAGATGGGATAGGAAATCTCTAACGTCTGATCCTTTCCAGCACTAAAACCTGTGATTTAGTAGCCTGACCATAACGCAGCATCAGCCATTTTTCATCTTAAACAGCAGCACAGAGTTTGTTTTTTATAAGGAGGTTGCCTTTAAGGCTAGATGTTTAGTAGGGCTCTGAGCAGTGATTACAATTAAATGTAGAAAAGCAAGAAGATGACTGAGATAATTAATAGACGAGCTCAATTGCTAGCTCATTCCTAGGTAATGATTTAGGCATAGAGGAGAAGAACATTCTTAAAAACCATCTTTCAAGCCACTTACTAACTGCATAAGACCCAAGAGAGATCATGGGATAAAGCTCTCCCTCAACACGGCCATAGAATTGGCACAAGAGCCCACGGCATCCAAGAGGTTAGAATTCCCACGGAGCGGCCTGGCAGAGGAGAGGAAGCATTGTAGAGTATGGACTGTTAGTTTCCAAGTACATTTCAGGTCCAAGAAAAGACAACTACAAAAATTATTTTCTTATCACAACTGAACTGGTTGTTTTGATGGTTAGGTTAGATTTACATTTTCTAGGTTATTAAGTGTAATGCTTAACCCCAAAGTGTGTTTATTTGGAAAAATCAGTACTAATTTGCGTTTTAATGTATTCATATTTGTTGAGCTTTTTTTCAACCAAGACACTTCTGCTTTAATGTCAGATCAGGGAGACTGTGACGAGGGGCAGGTGTATGTTGGTATCTGCTGGCATGTGTTGTCTGCTCACCTGTGTCCTGACTGTTCCAGGTGCCTCCTGTGTACATGGCACCCTGTCCCCTGCACAGCCCAAAGAGGTGGGCACTGTTCTTTTGTCCCCTTTGCACATGGGGCTCCTAGGTGGTGGAGCTGTTATTTGGACCCAGGCAATTTTTGCTCCAAAGTTCATGCCCATATTAAAATATGGTTCCATGTTTTGTTTAAAAACAACCCCAAAACACTGTTATGATAAACGAAAGACACGTAGGTAGTAATGGCTTCCCAAGAGCATATAACTATCAGTTGATGCAGGGTATACTGTTGAGAGTAAAGTTGGGGGGAGGGGTATGACGCTGTTCTTCTAGCTTCCGTGACCTGTATGAGATTTTTTTTTTGGTGTGTGGTAAAAGTATAACATAAAATTTGTCATTTATTTCTAAAACTTTTTCATCATCCAGAATAGAAACTCTGTATCCATTAAACATTAATTCCCTCCTCCTCCTTTCCCCAGGCCCTGGTAACTTCGAATCTACTTTCTGTCTGTGAATTTGCCTGTCCAGGTATCTCCTATAAGTGGAATCATAGGAAATGTGTCCTTTTGTATCTGGCTGTTTCACTTACTATGTTCAAGGTTCATCCATGTTGTAGCATGTATCGGAACTTCCTTCTTTTAAAAGAGTGGCTGAATCATATTCCATTAGATGGATATATCACACTTCGTTTATCCGTTCATCTGTTGATGGGCGCTGGGGTTGTTTCCACCTTGTGGCTACTGTGGATGACGCAGCTATGAACATTGGTGTACTAGTATCTGTTTGAGTCCTTACTTGGAGTTCCTTCGGGTGTATACCTAGGAATGGAATTGCTCGATCATATGGTGATTCTGTGTTTAGCTTTTTAAAGAAGGCCGTGACGTTTTTAAAGAGTTAAGTTCAAAAGGCAGCGGATGCCCTTTTGGCAGTCTG
This sequence comes from Aethalodelphis obliquidens, assembly GCF_003676395.1. Taxonomy (NCBI): domain Eukaryota; kingdom Metazoa; phylum Chordata; class Mammalia; order Artiodactyla; family Delphinidae; genus Aethalodelphis; species Aethalodelphis obliquidens. The sequence goes on along the minus strand of NW_020837955.1, from coordinate 35,777,409 downwards.
TCCCCAGAGCACCTTTCTGGGCACCGTCAGGGAACAGGCATCGAAGGGAACAGGCATCGAAGGGATCAGCCTTGCATTTTATAATTCACTTCCCACCTCCTCTGGAGAGATCCATTGTTTACTGAGTAGAGGGAAGAGTTTCTGCCATTGGTCCTCAAAGATCAGAGCTCACCCAGCCCTGTTCTCTGGACCCCTCCCGAAAAGCAAACCTCTTGGCGTTTAAGCATTAAACAGGTGTTTGTCTCCAGGTCTGCGTGGTGACGGGAAGCAGCGTGTGCTACAGCCCTTGGCACATGTAAGCTCAGTTTGTATGTACACATCCCAGAGGGATGGTCTGGAGTCCCCCAGGAACCAGCTGAAAATGGGGATCTGCCATGGGCTAGTAAGATTTTAGGCATCCTCATGACACCTGGTCTATGTTGAATTGTAGTTCGTGGGGCACCTTATGAAGGCCAGGGTTAAAAGGGAGTGCTGTCCTTCTCCATAATTTGAGCCCTGATACTGGTGGAAGGAAGTCTTGGGGGTATTTACCATCGTGTGGACACATCATTCCTCGATTTGGCACAGAGCAAAACTTTCCATCCAGCTTCTGGGTGTTTATTCTGCTTGTTATCGAACACCTGGGTGTTTGGAAATGTTCAGAGTTTTTTGCAATGTGGAAAGCAAACATCCAGGTGATAGCTGGGTCTTTGACCTTTCACCTTTCACCTAGGTGTTTTGGTGTCCTACCAACTCAATCGACATTCCCAGTTGTCAGCTGAAGGCTAGGGGTTTTAGGTGCAACGTGGAGGCTTTAGGTAACTGAGGAATTCCGAGAAAACCTGTCTGGGCCACCTTTTGTCTTTGCAATGACAGGGTGTAGAATGTTTGTGGATCCAGTTTTTGGATTACAAGTAAGAAGAGAGTTGAGGCCATTAGCTTCAGTCTGCTTGGTTTCAGTACTGAAATGTTATTTTTAGAAGATTTTAGTGAACATAGTTTTGAAACCCCATGCTCTCTCATTTTGTTCCTTGGCAGATGAAAAATACTGATGAATTCCACAAAGATTTAGCCACAGGGAGGAATGAGAAGAAGGGATTGTGCATGGTCGGTTACTGCAGGATTTCTCTTCTCCCTGGCTTTTGTGGTCTGTCCGCCGGAGAGTTACACATGCGGTGGTTCTGCCACAAAACAACTACTACCCTAGGGTTTATTTCACTTTTTCTGTTGTGTGTGTGTGAGATTTATGTTTAAATTTGAAAAGTGAAAATGAGAAAAGAGTAAACATTTCTAATCCTACTGCTTAATTATATAAAGTATATCACTAACAGTTGAGTACATTTTCTTTCTGATTTTACCTTGTACACAAGTCATGCTTACAGATTCAGGCCTATATGCGCCTAGAAGGTTGTGTGTGTGTGTCATGTGTGTGTCTTGTGTGTGTATGTTTTTTACAAAATGGAATCATGAATATACATATTTGCACTCAGGCTACTTGTTTTCATTCATCAGTAACTATCAGTGATGTTTTACCGGGACGGAACATAAGAATACCTCATTCTTTTTAATGACTGTATGCTATTCTTTTGGAATAAACTGTTCATGTTGAATGAGTCTCCTGTTGATGGATTCCAGTTTTCTTCTGTTACAAACTGTGCTTGAAGCAACAATTTTATTATGTGCTTTGAAGTAATCCTGCTCTTTTCTGTGTAGGCAAGATTTCTAGAAGTGGAATTAGCTGGGTCCAAAAAAAAAAATGTGTGTTGCTAATTTTAATGGGTACTAGCAAATTATTTTACAGAAAGGTTTTTCTCAACTTATGTTATCAATTTGAGTTTCTATTTCCCTCCACCCTCACCGAGTACTCAATGACATTGATCTTTCTAATTTTTGTTAATCAACTGGTGAATAACAGTGTCTCATCATTGTTTTTCCCTTTTTTTGCGGTACGCGGGCCTCTCACTGCTGTGGCCTCTCCCGTTGCGGAGCACAGGCTCCGGACGCGCAGGCTCAGCGGCCATGGCTCACGGGCCCAGCCGCTCCGCGGCATGTGGGATCCTCCCGGACCGGGGCACGAACCCGCGTCCCCTGTATCGGCAGGCAGACTCTCAGCCACTGCGCCACCAGGGGAGCCCTCATCATTGTTTTAATTTGCAGTTCCCTGCTCCTTAATGAGGTTAAGCATCTTTTCATATGTTTGTTGAGTACTTACATTCCCTCTTCTGTGCAACCAAAGATGGTTTATGTTCATTTGACCTAAGTGGCAGAAACAATGGAGCATTAAAAAGCTGAGGAATTGAGAAAAACGTGTCGAAGATGACATCTTACATTTTTGTAGTTTCTTTAGGTGTACCCGGAATCTCGGTATGGAAATGGTGTGTTTAAAAAAGCACAGAAATCTTTGTGCCTCTGTTCCCCATCTTTGTAGAGTTACTGTTTGTAGTCTCTTAGCTTGTCATTAAGCAACCAATAATTAATGGTAGGATGTCCCCTACAAAAGTGTCAAATAGTCTCCCTGTTGGAGACTTCCAAGGGCATCCATTGGAAAATGCCACAGCTCATAAAATTTGGGATTGGTGGTATGTCAAGGAATCAAATACTGGAGCCACGGTATAAGAAAATAAATATTAACAGCACTGTATGGGGCAATATTGATTGAGTACCAAGGTCTCTGGAAGGGCAGAAGCACCCTGTTGGGTAAATGTGTTTCTCATTGTGAAAGCATTTTATAAATGTTAACTTATTAACATTATTGTCGTGCATCTCTAGGAAGTAAATATCGAGGGAGCACATGCCCTTGTAGATCTTACGTGGAATGCCATAGCCCCGACGAAAGACTGGAGCTGACCATAGGCCCTAGGGTTAAAAAAAGGCAGTGGCGTGCGGGGCTGTATATGCCAAGATTTAATGCCTCAGGCAGAGACAGACCATGCCCTGCCTGCACAGTTCAGGTTCAGCTCCATTTGGAATCCACTCTGTGCCAAATCTGGATCCAGGCACAAGAAAGACATTGACAGTTTGGATGGGGTCCAGAGACAGGCACTAGCCATGATTAAGGGCTTATGGGCATGACATTTGAGCAGGGGCTCAAAGAACTGAATATTTACAGCGGGGCTAAATGCTGGATTACGTGGCTTGGTGACATCGGCCCGAGTTACCCTCCACGTGACTGGTTCCTCAGAGGCCAAGAGAGCCCCATTCCTGCTACTGCTGAGCGCTTCTGGAGCGGGAGGGTCTCATTGTGGGCTCATCTGCCTCGAGTCAAGGAGCTAGCACCTGCCTTTTCCATGCTCTGAGCCTACAGCTCCGGGGTAGCCCCCGGGGGGCCAGGATTTCCATAGGGAATTCTTAAACTGGAGATTTTAGCGTCCACATCTTCTCTTCTTCCTGAGCAGCCCCTTTATACATTCTGCAGAGAAGGTGCTTCTCCCAGGAGGAGACACAGCCTCTCGTTTTGGTTCTCCTAAAAGTCTGTGGCCCAGCCAAGAGCAGAAAGTGAGTCTTCTCCGATGTAGAGAATAGACTCTCTCCATTGTAGGTCTGATGACTTCAAGTTCATTGACTGCCAGACATTTCACCTGGGACAGTGAGACGAACACCCCATCACCAGCCCCAGGACCTTAGACTGAAACAACCTCCATGGTTTACAGGGGGAGTCGTTTTCAGGCAGCAGCTGAAGCAAAGGGACTGCTCGGAACGCAGTCTTAATTCATGGCTTGTAGTCTGTGAAGAAGAAGAATCCAGCCTTCACCCCCATGATGCTTCCCAAGACTGTTAGTGATGACCAGCAATCTTGTTCTTGGACTCAGCGTCAGTAACTGCACTCTGCTGTGATGGCTTGTGCTGAACTGAACGACTGACATGAAAAGAGTTGTACTACCGTGTGTTCTTCTAACCTCTTACCTCTGTTGGCTCTGCTTTTCCAAGTGGACAGCTGCTCTGCCCTCCCCTCTTTATAATGGAGCGTTCACGAGACGGTTTTCTTTATTCTCTAATTTAGTTCCTTGAATCTCTCATGTGCTTGCGCAGGCTCTGCTGGCATTATCGGTTTTTTATGTGATTAAGGCAGAAAACACTTGCAGTGCTCAGGGAATCATTCAGAAGGTCAGTTGGAATCCCTGAAATAAGATGAGTAGGCCCTGGCTTTTTATTTTTTCTTTCCATTTCTCCAGAATGCCTTGTCCAAAATGCCTTTAAAGAATGATACGGATTTGGAGAGAAATATTAAAGCCATGAACCTGAAAGATGAAATCTGCATTTTGACCTTGATAAGGAAAAATCATGCTTGCTTGAAAGCCTGAGTCTATTGAAATACTTTGAAAGCAAGGTGGAAACCTTAGAACCTAGTCTGTTTGCATGTTGACAGAACTAGGGTAAGAATCACAATAACTTATTTTCTCATGTGCTGCTTATCTTTGAAAAGTCTCAAGGAGTTTGTAAACAGATGGATACACAACTTAAGTTTCCTGAGGATTCATTGCTCCCATATTTGAAATTCCGAGTGTATCTCAGGAACATGTAGCATCTATTCAGCCAGAGATGGGAGGGGCAGACCTATGTTTCCAGCTGAAACTTCTTGAGATGTCCTGACAGCATCTAAGCGCTGTGGGGAAGGATCTAAGAGGACTTCAAACCAGAAGCTTCCAGGAACAATAACAGCACCTACCTTGCGGGCTCCTTGGGAGAGTTAAGGTTAAGTTAGCTGAGGTGGAAAGGAGCGCTCAGGAAAGTGCCTGGTTTACGGTACGTGTTCACTGGCGTTTGCTCTGCGTAGTTCCTTGGCGCTGTAGGGTTTGAGGGCTCCCAGTGGGTGAGCAGTCAGAGGCTCACCTGCCCTGGGGCACTGATGCTGTGGGTCAGTGTTAGGTTCCCCGGCCACTTGGCAGCTCCTGGAGGACCCCTCAAACCCATGACAGTGACAGACCTACTGCAAACACTCTTTTGTATCTTAACATGATGATGTCAGCTTGCCAGATGTTCACCATGATGATAATTGTTGTTTTCCTTTGTCACCAGTCTGAGTATTTATTATGAGGAAAATTTAGAATTCAGGTGATTCTTCTCTGCCTTCCTTGTCTCCCTCAACTTCTTTTTAAATCAAGAAAGCAAAGCGCCTGGTGTTCTGTACTAAGATTGTTCAATAACCACCTTTCCTCTCATCTTTGCAGGTACGAAACCAGCACTGGAGCCTTATCATGGAAAGCGTGGTCCCATCCGACAAAGGAAATTATACCTGTGTGGTGGAGAACGATTACGGGTCCATCAATCACACGTACCACCTTGATGTTGTTGGTGAGTTTGCTTCTCCCCGAGCGGCAGCCACGTGCCAGCCTGCTGCAGCTTTACTCATTTGAAATTGTGAAAGTGAGTCTTGTTTCTCCCCATGCTTTCAGGAGGCTTGGTTTGTTTTCATTCTTTCTAAATACACGCTATCATTTGGGAAGGATTCTTCTGTCATTTGACAATGTTCTGTTTCCTGATTAGCTGAGTTTTATGTGTTTTGCGTGATCCCCTTGGCTCCCAAGCATCATTTTGTGTAATGTGGATGTGGTGTGAGATGTGCTGATGTTCTGGAAGCTGAGATTTCTCCGCAAAATGTTAGCGTCTGCAGGGAAAGGTACAGTTAGACTGTGGGAGAACGTTGTTGCTGAAAGAAGGGCAACTATATAATGCTGGCTGAAGAGTAAAGGAAAAGGTATTATAATGACTGAGCTTACAGCTGGTTGGACGAAGGTTAACGTCAAGGGACCCTTCAGTCCCATCAGAAGAAAGTCATTAGACATTACAAGTTCAACATCTATTCCTAGAAGCTATTTCTTCTGTGAAAAGGGAACTGTTTTAATGGGCTTATGAATACTTTTTTAAATCAAAGTGCTTAAATAAACTATTTTAATGAAATATCTTAAGACAACATAGCTTGTTGTCCTGGAAACTCAAATTTCTTCCTAAGTCTGGTCTATTATGATGGGCTTTGTTGTAACTGATGAAGAAAGGCTGTTTCTCTGTCTTGTTGGAGCATTGATAAACTTACACCTAGGAGGTGTCTCGTTTCGGGATGGTGGGCTGAGATCTTTCCTTTGTAGAAGCCACCTTTTGTCTTTGCCATCTACCCTGACTCTCAGTGTGGCCACCTGTCCTTGAGTCCTTGCTGTGGGTTACCTAATCGGTTTGCACATCCCCACACGCAGGTTTCTGACTCCTGCTAAAGTCTCATTCTCACCTTGACTCATTTTGCGTTAGTGTGACCCTCTGTAACCCCACAAACTCATGCCCACCTCCTGTGCATCCACAAACAAAGGCCTTCCGCCATCATTTCCTGTGCACGTGCCCTTAGTATTATTTCACATGTGGGCATTTCTTCTCCTTCAATAAAACATAAACTCTTTGCGGAGAGAGACCCCATAGATATTTGAGTTGCCCAAAGAGCCATTAAAGAAACTTTGCAACATCTTGATAAACCAAATTACATAGATGTGGTTAATTGAAGTTTTAGGTTAACTGAAAATTAAATAGAAAACCATTTTAATTTTCTATCAGGTTAAATTAAATCCATAAGAAACTCTGCCTTAGAAAGCATGATTCAGTCTTTATCTCCATTTGTAAAGTGTTCCGTGAAAAAAACAGCATTTTGTTATTCAGAAGCCTTAATGTGAAATTTGAAAGGATTTTGTATAATATAGATTCTGTAGATATTCATAAAGGCCTGAGTTTTAAGAGCCTTCTTTTCTCACAGAGATATTTGTGGAATGTTTCTTAGCGGGAATCACTACGTACTGATAGTTTACCAAACAAACACAAGGAGAAGTAACACTCACACACGAGAAGAAAATGGTTAACATTTATTTTGGCATTGATGTGTCATAAGTCTATCAATCAAAGAGCACACGACTTGGACTTCCCTGGCGGTCCAGCAGTTAAGACTCCACGCTTCCAATGCAGGGGGCGCAGGCTCAGTCCCTGATCGGGGAACCACGATCCCACGTGCCACATGGCGCGGCCCCCAAAAATAAATTAATTTAAAAAAAAAAAAAAGAGGAGCACACCACTTGGATTTCACTTTGGGCCTCGCATATCCTGAGTTTGACATGAAAGTGTTCTTATTAAAGGAAAGAAAGTTTTGGGGCTAAAAGTTCTAAATAGTTAATTTTGGACAAAAGTCATTTATTGTGGGAATAAAATCATTGTGTTAACAGCAGTCTTTGGGGACCCTGGCTTTGCAGAGATCTACAAATCATTCATTAAGATTGGTTGGGGCCATTCCAGGAATCAGGAGTCATATCTCGGCCACTTCAGCCACCGGCTCTCGCTTCTAGCAGGTTTTAGGTTGAGTTGTTATGTAGAATGTTCAAAAGCCCCTCACCCCACCCCCCCTTTCAGCTTTCTGGCAGCTCATCTCTGTGAAGCCCTGAAATCTCTCTTAGAGTTTAGGGTTGGGTTTGAGTTGTGCTGCTGAGTAATGGAGTTGTGCTGTCTAATGTTAATCCCCTGGCAATCAGTCTTGTTGAAAAGAGCGTATGATTCAGTGGTGTAATGTGGAGGGAGCGTAGCGTATGGAGTAATGCAGAGAAAGGCCTGATTATGTCACAAAGTTGGGAGATCGCCCAACTAAACGTGGGCCAATAATGACACAATGCTGGTTGGGAATATCCATTAAAGCTCAACCCCAATAATTTTCCAAGCCTTGAACCTTCTTAATAAATAGAAGCCAAAAGTCAGCGGAGTATAAGACATTTTCAGGAAAGATGGAGGTGTGAAATACTCTCATCTTTGCTCAAAACCCTAGTAATTGCTTTGAGAAGTGGTAATAAAATAAGAATTGAGTCAGCTGAAGAGTCTCAGGCAGACTTACAGGGCTGGCAGACAGTCATCCTGAACATCTCGGCAAGTGGAAACAAAAGGAGTTCAGGCTTGAACTGTGAATTTCTGGTGGCCTGTAGGTCCAAGTTTAATACACGGCTGCGTGGTAGCAGCCTCTCACCTCCATCTCTGTTTGACAGAATATCAGAGACTCTTTCCCAGAGAAAGTGAAGTCCTGACCTAGTTCCCATTCTCCGAGGTTTTATTTTTGTTGCTATGATACATAGGCTTGTAGTTTGGATATGACGACGCATCAAACTGGGTGAGACCTTTTTATTGAAATTCTTCCCTGGAAAGGCATTCCCATAAGCACTTTAATGTAAAAGCTGTGTAATTTAAGTGACATTCTTGTGTTCTGGAATTAAATAGCGAGCCATTGTTGTGTGTGAGGGAAACGCTTTGGTTTATGGGAGCCTTTTAGGAGCCTTGTTTGATCCTCATTAAAATTGACACCATTACTTTTCAGCCATTTACTTGCAAGGGAAAATTAGTGTGAAGCTCCACATCTCAGTAATTGTGGTGATAATAAAACGGGCTCTCCTTAAAATAGCGAGCTCTGGGAGGTGGCAAGTGCTCGCCCGTAGCTCATCAGTGAGTGAGGCTGGAGTGCAGAATTCTGCCTGGGCCCCGCCACCAAGAAGCAGCAGCCTGGCAGAAGGCCTTTAACTTTTTTTTTTTTTTTTTAACATCTTTATTGGGGTATAATTGCTTTACAATGGTGTGTTAGTTTCTGCTTTATAACAAAGTGAATCAGTTATACATATACATATGTTCCCATATCTCCTCCCTCTTGCGTCTCCCTCCCTCCCACCCTCCCTATCCCACCCCTCTAGGTGGTCACAAAGCACCGAGCTGATCTCCCTGTGCTGTGCGGCTGCTTCCCACTAGCTATCTACCTTACGTTTGGTAGTGTATATATGTCCATGCCACTCTCCCGCTTTGTCCCAGCTTACCCTTCCCCCTCCCCGTATCCTCAAGTCCATTCTCTAGTAGGTCTGTGTCCTAATTCCTGTCTTACCCCGAGGTTCTTCATGCCTTTTTTTTCCACTCTCCTCGTGTCTGAAAAGGAAGGTGCTGAGACTCACTAATGTTAGATAAAGGCAGCCCGGTGTTGTGAGCATAGCGGCTCTGTCGGCCCACACACTGGGGACCAAGAGAACTGGGACAAGTGACTAGCTCCTCTGAGCCTCTCTCAGCGATGATGCTTACCTCGTTTCTGTGATGGCTGTATCAGTTTCCTAGGGGCTGCTGTAACACATCATCACAGACTGGATGGCTTAAAACAATAGGAAATTATTCTCTTGTCAGTTCTGGAAGCCAGAAGTCTGAAGTCAGGCTCTCTGTAGGGTTGGATCCTTTTGGAGATTCCGAGGACGAATCCGTTCATGCCTCTGTCCCAGCTTCTGGTGGCTGTCAGCAGTTCTTGGCTTGTGGACATATCACTCCACCTCCAGCTCTGTCTTCCCGTGGCCTTCCTCTCTGTGGTGTCTCAAATCTCCCTCTGCCTTTCTCTCGTAAGGACACCTGTCGTTGGATTTGGAGCCCATCTTCAATCCAGGATGACCTCATCTTGAGGTCCTTAAACTCCATCACAAAGACCTTATTTCCAAATAGGGTCACGTTCACAGGTGCCAGGGGGTTAGGACATGGACTTATCTTTTCTGGGGCCACAGTTCAACCCACTCTAGTGGTTATGGGAAATCGGTTGGGTAAACAGGTGAAAACACCCAACTGGTACCTAGGTGGCTAGCAACAAATGCTACTTTCCCCCTTTCTAAACTTGGAAACTCCTTTGAGGGTTAGAAGACGTCTTAAATGGCCTTTATGGACTCAACCAGAAGTTTTATTGAACAACCTGGTTGCCGTGTTGGGACCGCCAGAACCGGCCAGTGGCTGACGGTCACTTGTCCTGCTGAGGTTTCCATCTTTGGCTAATGCTGTCGTCAGGGCTTTCCCAGGACTGAGATAGTTGCTTGAACTCACAGAAGAGGGTTGTAGAGTTTGAGAGCTTCAGGTTCATCGAGCTGGTCTCGTCACCTCCACCTCCACCTCCCACCCCGTTTTACAATTGGGGGCCTCCAGGTTCCGGGCGGGGAAGTGGTTTTTGCCAAGGTCTCGGAGGAACTCCAGAGCTGGGTCCTCTCGAATCCTAGACGCGTGCTGCGCGCACCACACACTGCTGTCTCCGCTTCAGGATTGCTGTGGAGTCAGCAGCTGCCGCAGCCAGACTCAGAGGTGAACCCCATGTGCAGCTCTTTGTTTCCAAAAAACCCCAAAATGTGAGAGAGAGAGATGGAAGTATTCAGAAGACCAGTTGCTCCTTCTGACTCACATAGACCCTTTCTTTGGCTTGGAATTGTGAACTCTGCCCCCTTTCGATGTCCAGTTCTGCGTTCCCAGAGACCATCAGATAACTTGTGAGCTTTTCACCTGGCATCGGGTATTCTGGGGGACAGCAGAGCAGCAGAGGTGGATACGGGGCCTCTGGATTTGCAGAGGCCAGCCTTGCCTACTCCTCTACAGTCTACTTTCCAGAAATTTGTCCTCCCGGGGCAAGAGCTGTAAGCAGCACACAGTGTCTCGGAGGCTGGTTGGGAGCCGATCGGGGCCAGGAGTCCCTTCTGGCTGGGAGGGGATCACCCAGGCCCCTCCGCCAGCGCTGACTTGTTCGGCGGCAGACAGGGACAGTGCTGTCCACTGGCCCTTGACATCAATCTGCTGTAACCCGGCTTCAGACGTGATGGGACTCAGCCCGAAAGCAAGAAGGAGTCCGTGCCAGTGCTGACTGCCACCCCCCAGGTGTGTGTCGGGGAAGAGTGAAGGCTGTTATTGCGGGCGCTGACCCATAGGCCTGACTAAGGGGCTGACGTTGAGCGCTCGGCAGCCCGTCCAGTGGGAGAGGTGGTGTCAATCGTTTATTGCTTGGGGCAGTCCCGTCCTGGGAAGACAGAGGACCCAGTGTGTTCCCTGAGCCCTAGGGAGGGGACTGAGGCAAGTCAGAGCCCCCGAAACCACACTTCTGCAGTGCACTGGACCTTTCTTTTTGGTGGGAGGTGTCAGGTTGGAACAAAGTAGTGTTTCAGTAAATGAAGAAATGGTGGTCTAGTTCATTAATTAACTGGTTGGTTTATTAGGACCGTTCCCAGCCACTTGCTCCTTATGGAAGACCCTTCTCTGTCCTAGTTTCTGTCACATCATGGCTCCCGGACACTGCCTCTGTTTCTCTGAGTGAAGAGGGTGGCTGCAGTGCAGGTGGCACGAAACTACACAATACCGTGTATCTGGAGATTTGAACGCATTGGACACCTGACTCTCACCTTCCAACTTGGAGCTCTTGTGCATTTCCCTGGCACTCGCCAGGCCTCAGCTCCACAGAGCCCCTTGGGATTCTCAACTTGAAGCATCTTGACCTAGAAGCTTCCTGGCCAGACCTCATTTGATTTTCCATATTCATGATTTTGATGCCAATGAATTCTTTTCCATTTCTTGCTCTGAGTTCAAGACTTGGTGTTTATCCCGATACTGGTTCTGCGTGCTAGCTTGACGTGAAATCTAGCTGGAGGAAGGCAGCAAGCCCCTCAGCTGAGAGCGGATGGATGGAGGTGCCATGCCAGGCACAGGCCGCAGCGACGCCTTCCTAAGTGGACTTGTTAAAGTGGGCGTGGAATGGTGGGGCTGTAGCGGCAGTTGTGTGGGAGGCCAAGTCCTGCTGCTTTTGTGGCTCCAGCAGCCAATACTGCCCCCCTTGTCCTACCCGTTGCTCCAGCATCAACCCTCGGGGGGACACCTGAGCACCTCTGCAGGTACTGGTGGGAATTACGTGGGTGAGTGGTTCAAATCCTGTTTCCATCCTTTGCTAGCTTTGTGGCCTGGGAAGTCATGGAACTTCTGAACCTCAGTTTTCTCATCTGTAAAATGGGGGATGGCATGCTTTGGTAGGAGGGCGGTGCTTTTAAATAATGGGACCCACTGGTGATGTCTAGTCCTGTCATTAGGGGGTCCCACACCTCCTTTCGTAGCTCTCAGCTGAGACATGTACACTCAGCTCAGCCCTGGCTAAAGGAGTGGTTGGTCCTCTCCTTTCCTTCAGGACGCAGATTTCAAAACTTCCTTTGGTAGCTACTGTTTAACGAGCCTTTTGGTTGCTACAGAGTGGCTTTTCATACCTATTTCACAACAGGTATTCCAGGGGCAAAAGCTGGCCAGTGGGTGGCTACATCAGCGCCGAAGGTACTGAGCGGAAAGCGCTTTCCTGCAGGACTGATACCAGCTCAGAGTTACTCCTTCTGGGCGTTGAGGGCAGGTGATGCCTGTGGGTGCCAGCTCCTGGGGCTGGAGCAGGCACACGCTGGCCTGGATGGGACCATGTGAGAACTGCCGTCTCAGCATATTTGCCATGTTCTCTGCAAGCCGTCAGTTGCCCTCTGCTCCATAGCTGAGGAAGGAAGCCTTATTGATTGTTTTGGATTCTGGCCGTGGGCCTGACTGCGGTGACTGGGGTGAGGGCTGATACTTGAACTCTTGTCTGATCTTTGGCGTTGAGTCTATGGTGTGGGCAAAGAGGATGTAGAAGTGTTACAGACAAGTGAACGACTTACAGCATTTTGTAAGAGGGTCTCTTCGTCGTAGCTGGAAATAATTCAGGTGGGCGCAGAGGGCAGAGAGAAAGCTTGTTGCTACTAGTCTCTGGGCAAGTAAGCGTGGCGTGAAGATGTGGATTCATCCATGGCAGTCAGAGTGCCCAGCGATTTGAGCTAGAACTTAGCAAGCTTTTGATCAGTATGTGCTGAATTGAAATAGTAGAAGAACAACCTGAGTTACTTCTATTTGGGGGTATGTGGTTCTTAACATATGGCAAATCCTAATGCAAGGAATCTTCCGAGTTCCTCTCTAAACGTATATATACAGCTTCAATTACCGGTCACCTTTTTTTCACAAAAGACCCCAGTTGAGACGTATTATGCCGACTCTCATTAAGATGAGTGTAGAAATGCCAACAAATTCTTCCCCTTTTAAAGAATACTTCCACCAGAGTGCTTTTATGGGTTCTCCCTTCCTTAGAACACCCTGCTGTTACATTCAGGTCTTGTGTTTGGTTTATTTTCACAGTCAGGAGAAGGTAGGGCAGAAACGACCTATCGTAACGGGGGCGTGTTCCCAAGTTCAAGAGCAGGTTTGAGTTGGAGAGGCAGCATTTAGAGTTTCACCATAATGAGGTCAGAGTCGGGTTGGAAGTGGGGAAGAGATGGCTGAGGGGAGGATGTTAGTGTTTCTCTGGGAAAGTTTTTCTGTTTCTCCTGAGAAGAGAGAGATGAGGAGACGAGGACATCAGTGCCTTGGTTTAGAGGGAAAAGATAGAGCAGAGCGTTCTACAGGGATTGTCTTTATTGATTGTACTGTAATGATTAATCCTCTATCTATGGGGCATCTCGTGCTTGGCCTAGAGGGTGTTTGGGACAATTGGTTGAATGAAACGCGTGCTTTGGCCTCTTGGGGTTCTCAGCTCACAGTGCAAAAGACCCCAAACTGCCGCAGTGAGAAGATGATAAACAGGGACGGAGATTCCTGGATCTTGATAGAACTTCTCCTTTGACTTTCTTTCTCCTGGAGCCTCCCCCTTAGAGAATTCTCTCAAACAAGGCCTGTAGGAATTCTGTCCATCCCAAATAAATGCGCACATCACAGGTCAGGTGGTGCCCCAGGCATATTCTTTATCATCTCAGCATGAAAGTGCTCTTTTTTTAAGATACGCATTGCATATTATTTGGGAGGAATCTTTTGGAAGTTGTGCTTTTTTTGAAAAAGGAATTCCTCGTTTTATTTGGTTCCGTATACACTCTGGACTGAGACTGAGAAATGAAGGATTTAGTCCTTTAAATTTTACATTTTGGCCAAAAGAAACAAAACCATCTTGTGTGTGAACCATCGCTGAGTGATGGGTGGGCAGTGGGCAGGGTTGCAGGCTGGCCTGAGGCCTCCCATTTGCCTTGGATGGTGAGAAGAGACGTAGAATTCATATTGGAGCCTTTTGTGATCTGGGTGACTATTTTGAAACTTCTCTTTAGATGATGCTTATAGCAAGGAATTATCTAGAATCACTTTTATTTTCAGGGTCTGAGTTTGCCTCTAAGAAAACAAATGAGGTTTTATTGTTCCACTTCTCCTATGGTTCGTTACCAAAGGGAGGCATTTCTTGTTTGCTCAGATGGGCTAAAAGCTTTTGCTTCTGCTTGACACGCCCCAGGAGCAAAGTAAGGCATCTGAGAGATTAGCATGATAGATTTTTCTGGACTTCCTCTAGAAGTAAGGTTTTTTAATGGTGAAAGTTGATGAAACTGTCAACATTATTACCGTGGACATCTCTCCATGTCTGTACATATCTCTTTGCTTCATTCTTCCTAGTGGCCTGTGTGCTGTCTGTTGTGAACAGAGTATAAGTTATTTAATCATCCCCCTTTTGCTAGGTATTTAACTTGTGTTCATCTTCTAGTTTCCAGTTACCAGAGAGGCTCCGTTGACAAGCTCTGCATACACCTATTTGTTGGGCACCTGGGTGAATATTTTTCTAGGACCTATTTCTGGATCTTTTTTGATATCAACATTTTCATCCTAAACAGCTTCATTCTGATGGCTGCTGTCTTTGGGACTCCTCCATGGTTTGGTTTTTAGCTTCTTTGCAGATCATTTGAGAAAAGATATTCTAAATCAGAGTTCTGCCTGTGTAACAAGAGGGTATGTTTAATTCCTGGACTTTTCTTTTTTTCTCTCTTCTTTTTTTATTGTTTCTAGCATACTCTTCCCATGAAGGGAACCCAGCTCTGCACACAACAGCTGATAATCTTGCATTCCTGAAAGATGTTGCGCCCGCTATGGCAAGTGGCGGGGTGCTGAGGCTCCGTGATGGAGCTCTCAGCTGTGTTTACCCCAGCTCCTCAGGAGGGAGCCTGGGGAGACTGATGTCTGAGTTTCGCATCAGCGTGAAAACCAAGCACAATACGGGGTGGTGGTGGGGGACCTTGTGCAGAGTCTTTGCGTTCAGAAGAGAGAAAAGCCTTCATTTAGTCAATGGGACAAGATAAACATGCTAAACTAATTGAGAAGGCAGCTTTTCCGTGATCCTAGGACTATATCTTACTCTGTGATATTGTCACCTTTGCCATGTCTCTCTCTCTCTTTATTTTTTCAGTTGTGGTAAAATACACATAACATAAAATGTACCATTTTAACCGTGTGTAAGTGCGCAGTTCAGGGGCATTAAGTGCAATTGCTGTGTAACCATCGCCGCTCTCGCTCCCAGAACTTCTTCATCATCCCAAAGCCATGTGTCCTTTTAAGAAAAAGAAGGGCATTTTTGAACCTAAAAGTGGCATACCTTTGCGGCTGCCAAAGAGTCTTCAGTTCCAGTTTAACTTTTCGAAGGCACAGAGATCAGGGTATCGTAAACATTTGGGGTGTAAGTAGCACACGGCCCTGCTCCTGTAATTTGCCCAAGAAGACCTAAATTGACACCCAGCTGGTAGAAGCCACTCAACTCCCAGCCAAATAATACCGTCTATGACATTAATTAAGGAAGGCACTGCGCCTCCGCCTGCTTTGGGCTTCCCAGGCCCTCCGGCCTCAGCCAGCACTTCACCCTGCGTCTCCACCTCATCGAGCAAACACAAAGGAATTAGTGGTGTTTTGCTTCTAGCATTTCACATGGTGCAGCCTCCATAAGTCACTGAGGAACCTCAGTGCCGGAGGGAGAACACTTTGGCTTTTCCCAAACCAGCTTTTGCTCCCCAGACTTTGCTCTCTCCGCCGAGAAACATGTATGTTTTAGAGGAAGATGGATCCCCAGCCCAGTTCCTCAAGACCTTCCAGAGTCAGATGTCCAAGCAGGAGGAAAACGAGGCCACGTGCAGGTTGGAGAAAGAGCGGCAAACCAGTCACTTTCTACCAAAATGCATTTCCCGCCCCCCCCCTTTGTTTTTTTAAAGTAATTCCAGGTACCCAGCATCCCTAGCCTGTTGTAGAAGGTGACAAGCAAAATACTGGTTACGCATACTTTGATTCTTTCTGAGAAAGAAAGAAATGTGTACTCCTCCTGTGGCACACCTTCTCATCCTATATCCTAACTGTCCCTTTTCCTCCAGATCACTTTTGGTTCTGACCTTCTTTTGTGCCAGTCTCTAGAGGCTGGAGGAAGCTTAGGGAAAACAAAACTCAGAACCCAGCTAGATGTAGCCTGTCTGGTTTGAGGGCATTTGGCACAGTCTTGACAAGACAATGAACTCATTCTACTAATTGTAATTAGCATGAGGGCTTTAGCAGGTTTTTGGGCTCCTCAAACTTCAGAGGCCTTTGATCGGCTCCCCTAATAACCATGCCTCATGCTAACTGGTTTAGTGCGGTTTTTTTTATGCAACAAAAGCCACCACCGCCTCCTCTTGAGAAAAAAGGGAGGCTGGGCTTTAGAAACAAGAATTCTCAGTTGTTTTCACTTGTTCTCTAAATCGCAGAATGTTCTTTCCTTATTCAGCCCCTTGGAGTTGCTAAGAAACTGCCGTTTTAGAGGAAAGGTAATTAAATTTTGATTTTAATTTAAAGACAGGGAAGGCAGGGTTCTTCACGTTCCTTAAATGAAGGGGCGCCCCGAGAGGAGACTTTCTGTTTCCAGATCAGTCCTGGGCAAGCGGTGTGATTGGAGTCTTTTGGTGTTTTGCTGCCAGAGAGCGGGGTTTTGAAATGGTTCTTTGCTGCAAGCGCTGCTGAACTTTGGGGAGGGATGCTTACAAGACCAGTGTGTGCTGGGAAACCAGTGACTCTGGGCTTGATTAATTTATAGGGTGTGATTTAAGAAGCTGGTTCTCCTTCTGATCCCCGGGATGCGTATTTACTGAGTCCGTACAGGAGGCCCCTCTGCCCGGTGGACATTTTTTATGGCCTTTGCTATGTCAGAGCAAAAGTTGTAGATCTCTTATGAGCAAACGTATTATTATGTCCAGGAGAGGATGGGCATGTTATAAAGTTTCAAATGGTCAATTAACAAAGATTTATTCTTTGTCACTCAGGTATTTTCTCTCTCTTTCTCAATAATTAGCCCTTGGAATGAAGCAGGCTGTGTTCTTCCTGCTTTCCTGGTCGTAGCTTCAGAGCAGGATTTTGAGACAGGCCGTCCGATGTTTAGACTCTTAGCAGCTGGGCCTTCTGGTTCGGTAAAGTGGACTCATTTGGAGCACTTGACAAAAGGGAGTGAGGGAGAATGCGGGGGAGAGAATGTGTTTTTTAAAGCACTCCGGGCTGTGTTTACTACACATTTATTTGGTAGAACCTCATTCCAGCAGGGCAGCCAACTGTCCATTGGCTGCAGCCACGCCCTTTGGACTGCCTTCCATTCTGTCTTAATTTGGAGCTCACGCAGGGACCTTAGAATCTCTACTGTTAAGAGTTCTCATCCTCTTTTGGGCCCATGAACTGGCCCCTGCGACCTGCTGAACCCAGAATATGTATTTTTAAACATTTCAGTAAAAACACAGGTGAGGTGCTCATCAGCTTTTCTGTATATGTATTTCACTCCCCCGGTAAAGAGAAAAATCTATTTGCTATAATATCTGAGAGTTGAGCATGCTGTAAGAGACCCTTGCCTAAAACGAAATCCTTCCTGGCGGAGAAGATGTGACTTTTGTTATCGCAGAAGAACAAGAGATGGGCCAGCTCTGGGTTTTATTCTCTCATCCAGAGATGATTCACTGACTAATTCTTCTTTTTCTATCAGCTTGCTGCCCCAAAGAGTTGCAGACCCAAGGGCTTTGGTGTGGCCCAGGGCCGAGGAGCACACATTCGCTGTTGGAGGGTCTTCGTGCCCACCGTCACTGCCCTGTCCCCGGGGTGCTTCCCAAGTGCCCGCTGGGCCGGGCCTCGGAGGGGCTGCCCGCTTCCTGGGGGCTGCCACCCAGCCTGTTCTCCTAGCTGCCATCTGCACCCTGCTTTCACCCCAGCTTTTCAGAAGTTAGAACGGGAGTCCAATCGCTGTCATCCCCTCGCTAACGATTCCTGTTCTTAAGGGTCTGATGGACACAAGGAAGAGTGATCACTGAAGGATCTGAGAAAGGGGAGCGCCGTGCTCGGCAGATGCGGGCACCCAGGGACCCAAATGTTTCAGGCCTCATTCTCCGACTCGTTTAAGGGCAGAGAATAAGGTTGCAAAGGAAATCAAAGCCTGATGTGGAGAAACGAAACATGAGGCCTACTGACTTTTTAAAAACATTTTAAATAACATTCTCTAAGGTTTCATTTTATACTGAAGGCAGCTGTAATAAGTTTTGGAAGGCGGTGTAAGGTTTCGGTTACAGAGCGATCCAGCTTGCAGTTTTTGTACCCAAAGTGAGAAAGGGCTGAGGGGGAGTTGGGGTGGCTAAGAGGTTATTTTGAATAAGGTGAGAAAACTTGAAAGGATGAATTCAAGACTGTAAGCGGTAACATTTGGTACGCTGTAATTTGCAAATGCAATAACATGAAACCATTGCAAAGGTGGTGGTTTTTTTTTTTTTTTTTTGGTGAACATAGTCCAGATAGCAATGGAATAACTTAATAACCAGAGCGCAGCAGCACGCTGACCACAAGTAAAACAAGACTGCAGCTCCGTTGTGGGCCCTGCCAGTGTTGCCCCAGTGACGACGTTCTCCGCTGAAGGCTGGCGCAGGCTGGAGCTGTCGTGCCGTATGAAAGACCTCATTGTTCATGGGCATCGTTATTTGGTATTACATGCACAGTGTTTGCTTGTGAAACGATTTATGAGAAACAAGCATGTTTAAGAAAGAGGACTTGGTTTGAAATTCAGTTGATCTGGCTTATGACATTTAAGATTTTATAGTACCTTTGTTTCTGAGAATAAATATTTAGGTTCACTGTAAATGTTTATCTCTGAACATGCAAACACATGCACGCAAAACTGGAAAACTGAGCCAGAGAATGAACCGATACCTGACATTCACTTCTCTGTGGAAAGGCGTAAACTACCTCAATATTTGATAGGTGCAAAGGTGCCTGTTTTGTGAACTTGGCTGGCCGTGTCCAGCCCGGAGGGCAGTGCACCTTGGGCTTAAATCTCTTGGGAGGAGGCCTGGTGGGGAGAGTGTGTGTGGACTTAATTCTTTTCTTCTCACGTGGATGGGGCGAGCCGGGGTTGAACCAGAGCTGTGTCCCTGCCAGCTGCTGGCAGGTCCCTGTAGCATCCAGCTGGCCGCCCGGCTGGACCAGGAGACTCGCAGTGGCCCATCGCTAGGATGGTGTCTCAGGCAAGCAGTGAGTGTTTCTAGTGATGCTTGAAAGGATCCCGGCTTTGACATTTTCTGCCCACAGAAACTAGGAGACTCGACTTCTGGGCTCTTTGCTTAGCCTGTGCGGGTGATACTGTGAAAAATGAATGACTTCTTTGGGGATCTGAAATCTTTATCTTTTTAATGTAAAAATATAGGTGTCTGTGAAGTGATGGGAGATTCTGGAATGAAATGTGCTCAGAGTAATTGCCAGCACTTTTTCTTTTTTCGATTTCCCTCCCTCCCC
>NW_020837955.1:35679418-35757926 GCF_003676395.1 Aethalodelphis obliquidens | reverse complement strand
CCCTCCCTTCCTTCCTTTTTTTTTTTTTTTTAAAGTTTTTACAACCAGCAACAGGCTTATTGCAGTAAAATCAATTTGCGCATGGTCTGGCTCTTGTCCAACACATTCCACTAAATGACATTTTAATCTGAAAGCCCAGATATAGAAAGGCTTAGGTAGCCATCGTGCTGATGGGCTGTTTCCCGCCCAGTGCGCGGGGATACTTAGGCGCAGCATAGAGACATCCTTGCTGTATTGGGCCTGTTGGCCTGTCCTCATTTTCCTTGGTGGTGTTTTAGGCTGGAGGGTGAAGGCAATGGTACCCACAGTGCGGAGAGGGAAATGGGCAGTGGCCTGTGCGTACAGGTAGGTGGGGATGGGGTGATATTTGTGAATGGACGGATGATTGGGTGTGTGACTCTTGACCGAGCTGCTGTGTAGGAAGGTTCCAGTCCAGTTGTGATTCTGGTGCCTCTGTGGACAGGATCACACACAGGCTGGTCTGTTAGTTGATTCTTGCGGAGCCTGGTGTGTGTTTGCTCCTGTACCTTGGTGTGGGTGCCTCTCCAGGGTTTCTGCAGAGACCGCCTCTGAACCGGAGAGTTTCCCTAGAGACTGAGGCAGATGAGGGAGGGTGGGAAGTCATTGCTGGCTTCTTCTCTATGGGGCCTCCTTTAAGACAGCCTGAGACATGGCCAGGGGTTGGGAACCGGTGTCGCTTTTTGTTCTTTCGGTGCCGCGTCTGAATAAGCTGAGGAATGTCTGTCTGTGCGTCTAGCATGGGATGCACAGTGACACTTAACTACTTATGGAGGAGGTGCATGGGGGCATGGGACAAAGAATGACCGAAGGGAGTGAATGCCACAGCAAAGAGACGAAACCATTTGTTCATAGCTTTGGGCCTTAGCTTTTAGTTTATTTTCTTTTTGAAACAATGGATGGGAGTCTTCTCAGAGCATCTTAGAAATGCACGGGGAGACACTGCCTATAGGCACCATTTTGGAATTCAGGGCGACCTTAAAGTTAGTCTTGTCGCTTCCCTGGGATATGGTAAGCTGACGACCAAGGTGAGCTTCTGATGGTGTCCCCAGTGGGATGAGAGAAGAGGCGCTCTTTCCCCGCCATTTGTCTTTTAGATTGTCAGAATAAAATCTCATCCCTTGTTCGTCAGGTGGCCACGGACGTCCAGTGACTCATGATGTAGTAAGTTCTTCTCTCAGTTTTCTAAATAAGTACTCCTTTCACAAGGGTCGCGCTCCAGCCGTCTCCTTTGAAGTCGTTTTTGTTCTGTGTCGGGCTGTGGTGTTATTTCAAAGGAGTCAGCCAGCAGGCTCGAGGCCTTTTTGGCTTGAGTTCACGGTCAGCCTTCTGGACAACACAACTTATTTATTCGTCTCTCCCCCCCGTCCTGGCCCTGCTCCCCCTTCCACCCCTCTCTCCCCCAGAGCGATCGCCACACCGGCCCATCCTCCAGGCCGGACTACCAGCAAATGCCTCCGCCGTGGTCGGAGGCGACGTGGAGTTTGTCTGCAAAGTGTACAGCGACGCCCAGCCCCACATCCAGTGGATCAAACACGTGGAGAAGAATGGCAGTAAATACGGGCCCGACGGGCTGCCCTACCTCAAGGTTCTGAAGGTGAGCACGTTCTGAATCCAAAGACGCCCACGGCCGGGGTCTCCCTGATGGGTTTGGCCACAGGTTCTTTGGCTTCCCGTTGGATTTGAGAGAAGACGACACAGGGTGTGTTTAAGAATTAGCAGATCCTTAGGCTTGCTGATAACGCCTCAGAAGGGAGCCAGGGGGTAGCGGGAGGACGGCCAAAGCTGGAGTCAGAATAGTTGAGCTCTTTATCGGCCCTGAGGTCTTAGATGGGACATTTAGGCTTAGCTGCACATCTATAGAAGTGGTAATATCTCCCCTACAGGGCGTTACGCGGAGTTAATGGGATGAAGTAGCTGGAAAGAGCTTTGTAAACTCGAGGCGTTGTACCAACGTTTATTGTTACACTGATGTTGTCTTCTCTTAATATCCCTTAATACTACGTTAGGATCACATTTTAGTAGCCACCTTTTAGAAACAATTTAGATTTTCCTTTTAAGAGAGACCCCTTAACCTTTGAAATTCATTCACACGTGGTTTAGTGATAAGCTTGAGAAGGTATTCCTGCACTCATGTAATGCTGAACAAGGAAACTTTCTTTCCCCTTGTAGTCCTTATTTGGTTCCTTGCAAGACCTTGTTTTAATAGCACCAGCCTCTTTATTTCGTAGATCTGTCTTGCTCTTCAGGATGGTGATAGCAAGCAGCAGTTAAGTCTGTACAGATGCTCTGAGTGCACTGCCTGCCACGTGTCCCACGTTGAGCTGCTCAAAGAGAATGTCCTTTAAAAGAACAGTCTCCCAGGGCTTCCCTGGTGGCGCAGTGGTTGAGAGTCCACCTGCCGATGCAGGGGACACGGGTTCGTGCCCCGGTCCGGGAAGATCCCACATGCCGCGGAGCAGCTGGGCCCGTGAGCCATGGCCTCTGAGCCTGCGCATCCGGAGCCTGTGCTCTGCAACAGGAGAGGCCACGGCAGTGAGAGCCCCGCATACCCCCCCCCCCCAAAAAAAAAGAACAGTCTTCTAGTAGGACCATAGGAAGCTCAACTCAGAACATTAAACCAGTGAAGTGTTCTCTCCAGCTGAGAACACCAAGGATCCAAAAAGCTGGAAAGAGATGACCAGCCTGGGGAGCTGTGGACCCGTTCTGCAAGGGGATTGATCACACCCTTCCTCCCCTCTCCACTGGGTCACTTCTGCTGTCCACTAGTTGACTTGTTTTCTTCCTTCTAAACCCACAGCCCCTTGATGTTGCTGTTTAGATGAGATGGAGGTTGTTTTTCTGTGGTGTGTTGGTGGTGGGCCCCTAGGTAGTGTGAAGTCCTTCCTGGTTGGCCATTATATTGTTCTCCTATGTCTGTTCCAGCACTCGGGGATAAATAGTTCCAATGCAGAAGTGCTGGCTCTGTTCAATGTGACTGAGGCGGATGCTGGGGAGTATATTTGTAAGGTCTCCAATTATATAGGGCAGGCCAACCAGTCTGCCTGGCTCACTGTCCTGCCAAAACAGCAAGGTAACAACGTTTTTTTTTTGGTTTTGTTTTTGTTTTTGTTTTAAAGAAGGCTGGATATAGAAGCTGAAAAGACTTGGTGCTTTGGGAGACTGCAGGCAGCTTATAGGATAACTCTGTGGTCTTGGTATATTCATCATAATCTTTCTTTGGTGATGCAGCTGGTATGATACCAGCAGCCATGGAAAAATGCCCACAATATTCAAAGTGCTTGCTCTAACTTCTTCTAAAGATTACCTTCCACCCCCACCCAGTTTTTAAGTTGTCCCTTCTGGTTTATCTCGTTCAGGCTGCACGTCTCCCATCATTACTGCACACCAGCACCATTGTAAGCGCACACCGGCATGCCTACTGAATCTGTGGCATTTGCATAGTAGCAGAATTCATACCTCCTCTGCCCCGCAGTTGGAAAGAAATACTGGCATGATATAACCGGTTCAACAGAGCATCATTTTCTTGATTGTGTAACTGATGCTTAAGGAATGCTGTCCTTGACTCTGTTTTCCCAGTTCAAGGATATTCCGTCTGAATGAGTAGATGCACTGCTGGCCACTGTTGAAGACGGCAGGCTGCCTTTCTCGATTTGTCGTGACTCACGTTCAAATGTTTGTATTAAGAAAAGAAAAAACAGAGTCCGGTTTCTTCGCTACCAAGATCGTGCCTTCTTCCATTTTCTTTCAATGCAATGTATGTCAGGATGGTTACGCAGGAGTAAACGTAAGCAGAGCCTGCTGACCAGCACAAACTCCCTTCACCCTGGTGGTTCCCACAGGCCTGAAAGGAGGTGCCAGGTGTCCACTTGGGCTTATCTGTGGTGTGCGGTCTTACGACATGACAGTTGAGGCAGAACCATCCTTTTTTCGAGGTGGGAGTCTGCAGCCAACAGGACCAGAACCCAACTTGGACTTTTGGGGGCCATACTTTTGGACAATCACCCCTATATCCAAAGCAAAGCAAAGGCCAAGAGAATGGATCTCTGTGGGTTGATTTTTCCATGCCTCTGATTGCATGCATGTATGTCTAGGTGGTGAAGCCAGTGTGGTGACGGGCCTGTGGAGGTGAGCTGCTCCGTGTCGCTCAGTCTCTCTTGGTTGTGGGCTTTGTGGATGGGCTGCAAATCGGAATCTTCCGGTGGCCGGTACCCTCCGGAGCCCCCGGCGCGACGCCTCATGGTTCCATGGCCCCCTCCACAATCATTCCTGTGTCGTCTAGCCTTTTCTCTTGCTTTCCTTGTTTTCTAGGCCGCCGGTGTTAATACCACGGACAAAGAAATTGAGGTTCTCTATATTCGGAATGTAACTTTTGAGGATGCTGGGGAATATACGTGCTTGGCGGGTAATTCTATTGGGATATCCTTTCACTCTGCATGGTTGACAGTTCTGCCAGGTATATACTGCTCTTTCTCTCCATGGTTTTTTCCCTCTTCTGGGTTGATTGCTATAAAATTAACACAGCTTCTGTTCTCAGAAATGGCCCCTTTTCCCCTTTGCATAAAGAGTTTTTTAAATGTTTAAAAATTATCCCCCAGGGATAAGAAAGTTGCCTTGGAAATTCACTCACAATGAGATCCCACCCTCACATTTATGATCAAGTGAAATTTCACCCTTCAAACCCAAAGGGATCTTATATTTTTAGTGAGTCAGTGGGTCAATGTATAGATTTACCCATCCCCCTTTCTTTTAAGGAAGAAGTTGAAAGTACTTTGTAAAATCCAAAGTAATTTTTTCTCGTGTCAAATTCCATTTTGCTAAAATCCCATAAGTACTTTTATTACTTTTGTTCTGCTTTCTATTTTTAACAAGATGTAAATAGATGGGTGTGTGTTGAGGTGGCCGGGGAGAAGCACCCCCGTGCGTAGGGCGTACAGAAGCAGTGTGTTACCTACCTTGGGGATCGGTGGCTTGCTGCATGGTGGAATGCAACGGACTCTCAGTTTGCTTTTACTGCAAAGCATGCTCTTGCCATCTTGGGTTTGATGTTATTTCTACCCTACAGAGAAATCAACATCGCTGAAGCCCTGTTGCCTAAACATTGCTGCTGTCTGAATCTTTAACCGATATCTCTATCCTAGTCAAGCTTTCTTGATAATTACTGTCTCCTTAATGCATCTGTCTCTTCGTCATTTCCTTTGTGAAACTGCATAGACTATGGTTTGCTAGCTCATAATGTGCTACTCCAGTTATTAATTCCTTATTTTTAAAGTGCGGTGCCTACCTGCATGCTTATTTTATATCCAGTAAAAATAAATGGAGCATTTCGTTTTGTGCTGTGCTGCTAAGAGTTTTGACTGTCTTGCAAATAGTTTTCTGTTTCAAATGTACAAGCTTGAAATAATGCCATTGCATTCGTGTTTCCTTTTGTTGTGAATCTGCTCTGTGAACATTTGCTCCGAGACAATGAGATGCCTCTTGTATTGAGCATGCTTTTACTCGCAGTACTGCATTCTGCAAGTGCCTGATCGGCACTTCGTAACCAATTTGCCCGACAGCACAAGCACATTAACTAAGAATGCAGTTTGAGAAAAACACTACTTGGAAATACACTGCTTGTCGACTGACCGTTAAGCACTAAGGAGGAAGCAGACATTATTGGAACTTGGTATAAGAATGTGCTAACTTAAGTCATGATATGTATCCTCACATGCGACATTATCTCTATTTTCCCTTGAAGGGAAAAGTTGCAGTGACATCAGTATAACAAGATACACAAAAATTTAAATGGTTATTGATGAAGGAATGTTACAAGCTTTTTATCGTATGGACGTAATGATTCTATATTATAAGCAATTCAGTCTTTATATTAAATGCATTTGTTTGTTTAGTTGAATAACCTACTGGACTATATAAAGAAATTTGAACCTTTTCCAGTCCGGCCTACTAGATGAATATTTATCTCATGTCCTATGGAACTGTGTTCATCTGGGTCAATGACTTTGTCGCATCTTCCTTTGGAAGAGCTTTACCCAAATAAGACTGAGGCCATCCCTTTAGAAATAAAAGTGGGCATCGTTCCTATTTAAGAATCTTTAAATGGTTTGCCTCAGAGACCATCAAGGAAGACGACTGTCCTTTTGTTGAGGTTGTGGTTGGCTGCTTTACTCTGCCCAAATGCCTAACAGAACGTGACCTCGTAACCTGCCCCTTGTAACTTGGTGGCAGCCAAGCCACCACAATCGCAAGATTGCAGAGGCCCGTTGAGGATAGAGATAGCGACCACCTGGGCCCCGGTGGTCAAGTGAGGAGCCCTAGGCTATTCACCTTCGTTTGGAAGAGGTGCACGGCTGGCCCGGAGCCCATGCCCTCCTGCAGCACTGAGTTATCGGGAAGCCCATCTTGCCTTGGGAACGGTCGTCGCCTTTTGATTCCTGTAGTTCTGCCAGGATGCATCCGTCCAGTGTCCTAACTCTGTGGCCTGCTTATCTGTTCCTCTCGTGTGATCTGCAATCTAGCTCCAGTAAGAGAAAAGGAGATCACAGCTTCCCCAGAGTATCTGGAGATAGCCATTTACTGCATAGGGGTCTTCTTGATCGCCTGTATGGTGGTGGGGGTCATCGTGTGCCGGATGAAGAACACGACCAAGAAGCCGGACTTCAGCAGCCAGCCGGCTGTGCACAAGCTGACCAAG
This sequence comes from Aethalodelphis obliquidens, assembly GCF_003676395.1. Lineage (NCBI taxonomy): Eukaryota > Metazoa > Chordata > Mammalia > Artiodactyla > Delphinidae > Aethalodelphis > Aethalodelphis obliquidens. The sequence goes on along the minus strand of NW_020837955.1, from coordinate 35,751,214 downwards.
CGCATCCCTCTGAGGAGACAGGTAACAGAAAGTAGATAAAGAGTTTGAAGAACCTTACCCCTCCCCCACGCCCAGCCAGCTCTTGGGTCTCCTCCTCTGCCTCGTGCCATCTTCTACTTCCGGGAGTGTCCCTGTGCCAGTGGTTCCCGTGGGCCTCCCAGTGGCCATCTGATGAGTGTCTGGAGCTTGGAGGGTCAAGTCCTGGTGCATCAGTGGGGTCCACCAAGTCTAGTTCTAAGGGCAGGAAAGCCCAATGGTGCAAGACTCTGAGCTCCTCCGCATGACTGGAAATAACCCAGGAGGCAGTGCCCTGGTGCGTTCGGTGGGACTCGAGTGCAGTGGTCTCTTCAGAGCGTAAGCCCCTTTTGTTCCTGTGATCTAACGCTGTTTTTAGAGACAGGCTCATGCCACTAGTTGGAAAGCAAGGGACTCTAGTTCTCTTAGACTTATGTTTTCTTAAGTTCAGAAATCTGTCCCTGGAGGTGACTGAACTACTGCCCCATGAGGAGGTGACTGAACTACTGCCCCATGAGGAGGTGACTGAACTACTGCCCCATGAGCTCTGTCTTAACTGAACTTTGGCGCCACCTCTTTGATTCTTAAAATAGAATCGTATGCCTGTAGTGTATTGTTTGCACTAACGTTGTGACTGTGGATTCGGTGGCAGAATGATTTTTTTTTTTTTTTTTTTGCGGTATGCGGGCCTCTCACCGCTGTGGCCTCTCCCGTTGCGGAGCACAGGCTCCGGACGCGCAGGCTCAGCGGCCACGGCTCACGGGCCCAGCCGCTCCGCGGCATGTGGGATCTTCCCGGACCGGGGCACGAACCCATGTCCCCTGCATCGGCAGGCGGACTCTCAACCACTGCGTCACCAGGGAAGCCCCCAGAATGATTTTTATAATGAATAGGGAACAGATTGTTGTTAGCCCCGCACTTGGTCTTTGGTGGTTACTTTTTCCTTGTGTGTTCCTCCTGATTGGTTTACTCTTGCTTTGGGCAGACAGGGCAAGGTGCAGCCTACACCTCTGCTTTCAGCCGAAACCCTGCAGAGCTGACAGAGCAGGCAGTGCTCTGATTCTCTCTCATGCTCACGAAGATGGAAAGGGGAAACGGGTGTGAAGGCAGTGTTTCCAGAAGTACTTGGAACTTGGTTCCGATAAAGTCATGTTTTTTGAAACAGCAAAGAGGATGGCTACCTCATGGGCCCTAACTCAGTGTGTACTTCAGTTGAATTTACAGGGCGCTTGTTAAAACTGTAGACTCCTTGGTCTCAGCCCCCGAGATTCTGGTTGAGTAGGTCTTGGATAGGACCAGGAACTTGCATTTCAAGCAAGTCCTCCAGTGATTCTGAAATGCACTCTGAGCAACTCTGGGTTAATCCCAGCCCTGTCCCTCCCGGGACTTCAGGTGGCGATGACATCTTCTGGACAAGGCCCTGGCGAGGATCAGGGACCATTCGGTCAGCAGCGGTTTTAGCACAGATCCGGCTGTTCTCAGCCCACCTCCGAACTCCAGGCTGAACGGGTCCTTGCTGACGTCTTTGAAGCCACGTTTCAAGCAGGTCTTTCTAAATGGAGACTGAGGGTAGCATCTGGAGTATGTGTCATGTGCAGGCAAGTGCTCAAATGGGGTTAAGAGTTGGGGGGGAGAAGGGTGCCCATCGGTCCCCCTGCCTCCAAGAATGCTGTTGGTATTAAAGGTACCACTGTCATTCTTGGGGCCAGGGCAGCGATGATGAGACCACTTGCCTGATTCTGGGAGAGTCCAGTCCTAAGGTGACTCTTACAAGCTGGTACCCTTGGTGACCTTCAGGTGATGTGGCCACCCCTCCCCAACCCTTGCTCCTTACCAGTTACCTCTGGGCCATCCTTACAGCCACCATCCTGAGAGCCTGGCTCCAGGGAGCTGAAAGAGGGAGTGGTGTTCCCACCTCTATTATTATTTTTTTTCCTAATAGGGAAAAATGCTGCCTTCTAGAGGAAACCTGTAATTTGGTGTAGCTAGACCATTGTCCTGTAATTATTTCATCATCTTTTTTTCTGCAGCTGTTTACAATGCGCTTCTCTTTATTTAATATAAACGAGGCAGATGCCCTTAGAATCCCCTCGACTCAACTCTGTTCATTGTGTTTTTATTTCTCTCTGGCTGACTGGCCTTTCTTCATTGTCATCTCCACCTAAGTTGGCCATTTCTCCTCTGCCCCCCTGTGTAACTAAAGGGAACATCCGAACTCTTCCTCCTTTTTTATCCCTCCCTCCTTCCTTCCTTCCTTCATAATTTTCTGAGTGCTTAGTCTAACCCAGGTTCCATATAAGACGTGGCCCGTCACCTGCGCCAGTGGCTCCAAGGTCATTTGGGGGCCTTCATTTGAGATGCAATTGCCTTGTGTTTCAGTAAGGTCGAGTACTGTAAGAGAAGCAGAGCAAAGTGGGCAAACACGGTTCCCTGGAAAATTAAATCTCTGGGAGTTTATTTGTGGAAATGTTGACACATCTCAGCTGCTCATGTGGGAGGCACTGATTCTTCCCAAAGAGCGATTCGTCCATAATAAGCACAGCCCCTTTGGTGGAGGAGACGCTTAGCAGGTAGCTGGATAAAAGGGGGTTATTGGACTGTAGCTGGAATGAAGAGCCCCGGAAAGGCCGGCAGATATGTTGATGACGGAGAGCATACCACAGGGATGCCACGCATGCCTTTACCTGGCGACAGGTGAGCCTGTAATCAGATGTCTTAGGGGCTGGGTTTTTCCTAGGCATTTGCTAGGCGCCTGTCATGCTGCATGTGCCCGGCCCTCTTTATTACACGGTAGCATTCTGCGTCTTTGTGGTGAGTCCGAATTTCATCTTCTTGGCCCTGACCCTCGCCCCTCCCGCGAGGTGCAGAAACCGCATCTCACTCAATCAATCATTGCTCCCTTTTTAGAACAAGAGAAGGTTAAAAAAAGTTTTTTATCCTACTGTGAATTTTTTTTTTTTCATTGACATTTACTAATCTGTACTGGACTTACCAGTGTAAGACAGACATTTGAGTTTATTTGTTTCTGAGACAAAAATACTTTTTCTCCAGTACCTAGGAAGAAATTCCTTGTGATCATTTCCCAGTAACCATGAATTTTTTTGAGACTCTTCATGCGTTTTGATGTTTGGGGAAAGAGAAACAACTTTTAGGTGGGGGGGAGGCGGGTAGCACGGGGCATCTCCTGGTTCCCCTTGACGGGGGTCCTCCCACATTCTGAGCTGGGGCTCAGGCAAGGGGACCAGCAAGAGCCAGTCCAGAGAGGGGCGTCTGTGTGAGCCTGTCGGCCCTTGTACACGTTTCCAGGGCTGCTGGTGGACGGCGTGGCCATTGTGAAGCCTTCCTTGCACATCCGTGAATTACAGGGAGGGCTACCCTTCCCGCGTTTTGCACAAATTGGTTGGGTGGGGGCAGGGAAGGGTGTGAAGGGAATTGAGGACGTCTGTTCAGGAGGCGAGCAGCCTCGCTGCATTTGTTGCATTGGTTTTTCAGGGAGCACGTCAGCCTCTTTCTCTGGAGCCAGGCACTTCCATAGGGCATGATGGAGATTCATAAACAGATAAACGCAGCTCCTGGGTGGGGACATACACGTGGGTATAGCTCATGCTGTCTCACCACCACCAGCATCTCAGAAGGGGCTGCAGGTTGGTTTGTTTGTTCTTTTTTCAGACTTCAGTTTCACCCTCTTGGCTGCCAATACAGATAGGTTGAAAGCCAGAGAAAAGTCAGGGGCTGCCAAGGTCATGCTTTGTAACAGTGTCTTTGAGGCAGATGGCACGTTCCCAGGGGCGCCATGAACAGGGCAAAGATGGCATGTGTGATTCAGGAGCCAGTTCTTGGGGCTGGGTATGAATGGCTATGAAACATACCGAACTCCGTGAAGGGCAGTCCCACTTCTAGAAGCTCATTTACGACCTAGCAGCTAAACAGCGTGATCTCGGAACATTCTCTGTATTTTGGTCAATCAAGTGGTCTAATGAAACCTCGCCAGTTCCAGAAAGCATGTGGGTAATTAGATGGTCATGGATGGTTTAACTGGAATTTGCCCTTTTGTGTGGGCGCCTGGCCCTCCCAGCCCCCATTTGGCCATTCTCTCCTCTCTGCTTCCAGAAGACACAACAGTTTGGCTAAGCTCGGGCCTGGGTGCGATCTTCTAGGAAGACCAGCCGGTTGGGGTTTGATAGGTTTACTCTGGAGAGTCCTGGGGGGAGGTCTGGGGAGACGGAGACTTGCTAAGGGAGAAAAGTGCGTGCCAGATCGACTACCCTGCCTCTTTACCTAAAATTTGTTACGGAAGGAAAAGAAATCCCGTCCCCGCACCCCTTGGACCTTTATTTCAGCTTGGGCTGGTGAAGGCATTTTGCCTGCCGTCGGGGAGTGATGGGCAGGGCTTATAGCAAACCTGTGTCGACTCCAGGACCTTGTGCTTTGGTCTGGGAATGCGGACCCGTGGACTGAGAGTCAGAGGGTTTCTCTGGCCGGTTGGGGTCCGTTTGTGAGTCCTCAGAATAAGCACGGATATTCATACCTCTTCCCTGTGGCATCTGTGCCTCTGTCTGCTCTGTTCTCTGTGGGCCCCCCTCTCACTGTTGAAATGAATCTAGTATTAAAAGATAACATAGTTTCTCGGTGGCCCTTTAAAAAGAAAAGAAAAAAGCCCGGCTTCCTTGCTTCATCTCCTTTATGTACCGTGGAAATAGACAAAAAGCACATTTAGTTAAAGGCTTGATTTATGGCACGAGGAATTTATGGTAAAGAGATTCTGGAAAGTGAGGAAGCTGAATGGAGACTGAAAAAACATGCTAAAAACGTGGCTGCCAGGGTTTGGGAGTGGGGAAAAAAGGGCTTGTTTTAGACTGTTCATGTTTATTGTTGTACATAACTAAATGATCTCTATCGATGGACTATTTTAAAATTAGATAAAAAGGAAACCCAGAATTGAAGAAGCATATCTGACAGGGAGGATTATGATCTTGTGCCAAAGAAAAATAGCGATCATCTAACATTGCTGCAGAAGCAGGATTCAGAGGTGGACAGTGGATTTCCTTAAGGAGTGTGGTCCAAAGGAGAGAAGCTCCAGAAACACGGTGTTCCACGGAGGAATTGCCTGCAAGGGGTCGGGCCAGCCCTGCAGACACATTAGCACGCGGAGGGAAACGGAGTGAAGAGAAAGCCAGTCCTAGTTTACAGTCTCAGAGGGGATTTTAAAAGCATAGTAAAAATGCACGGAGGTGAAATTAAGATATACGTCCACAGACAGAGTGATTGAATTCTGTCGTTTCTTACACTTGGGGCATTTTCTTCCCTTTTTTCTCTTTGTGTGTTTTACAAAAGTATTTTCCAGATCTGTACATGGAATCTAAACCTCTGCACTTAATGTGAGCAAAATTTCCATAACTTTAATCATAGTGACAGCAACTCAGTTTGGAAAGGTTTTCCATGTTCAAAGCTCTCACCTTAAAACCTTGTTGGAGACAATCTGTTTGTGGGGGAAGATGTATATGGGTGTGAACTTTCGTCACGGTCTGTGGGCCAAGATTCCTTTGGGGTCACAGGTTAGCCGCAGAGCAGTTAACTTCTGACTGGTTGTTTCGTTTTTCTTTCTGAAGCGGCCTCTAAGCCCCGTTTGTCATGAGGACTTTCTTGCTCTCTAGCTTTCCTCTTGCCCTGGGACCGTGCCCTGACTCCTGGGTCCTTAATTTCTGGGGTTTGCTTTTTTGCTCACTGGAGCCCCGGCGCATCCTGGCTGTGAGCAGAGGATCTAGTCTTTCACACCATTAAGGCAAGTCCTGCCCTTAACGCCGCCGGTGGGGTTTCTCTCTCCCCCGTTGCACACCATGTCACAGGAGCTCACACACAGAACAGCCTTGGGCTCCAAGTCCTCGGGCTTTCCCCGGGGAGGGGCCCTCTGAGCTCCCTTGGATCTGAGCAGCAAATGACTCTAAAAAGATGCTAAGAGAAACCCTTGTGGGGTTGGTAGCGAAAGTTGACTGAGCTCCCAGCAAGCACCAGGCCCGGCACCAAACACTTTATGGGTGTGACGGCATTTTACCATGACGGTCATTCTGTGATGTGGGAACTGTTCCGGTCTCCCTTTAACAGGTGAGGAAACCGGAGCCGAGGAAGGTCAAGTGACTTGCCGAAGCTCTCACAGTAACTGTTGGAACAGGGATCCCACAGCCCGCGGTGGTCAGGGTGCCGCCACCGGCTCACGGCCCCACATTATAAACAGTTTGCAGGCGAAGGGCACCAGCTAGGGGTGGCTGCTTGGCTAGGGGAGGTCACTGGGTACCCACACGGGAGGACGCAGAGACGCCCCCGCACCCAGCCTCTAGCCCAGGGAAGGGGCGACAGCAGTGATCTCGTCATTTTAACTCATTTTAGAAGTCAGTGTATTTTAAGCATTTGCCCCGTTTTCCGCCCCCACCCAGTGCCATGCCTCAGTCCAGATTCTCTTTATTCTTAAAAATATTTTTGTCATTAAAGAAAAGTGCTTTGTTTTCGTAGAACGTAAAAGAGATACATATGCATGGGAATGAAATTCAGATGGTTTAGGAAGTTCTGAAATAAGACATAGTCTACCCCGTCCCTCGGCGTCCTATAATCTCTCTCCCCAAAGGTGACCACGGCTAAGGCTCTTATATGTCCTTCCTGAGGCTTGTTTTCAGTGCCCGTGTCCTCACACCTTGCCATGGGAAGGCTACTCCTCTGCGTTGTGTCCTGAAGCCTCAACCGTGTGTGATGTGCGGGGACGTGGCAGGGAAGGCCAGACGGGCCTCTTCACCCAGAGCTGCACCCCCCATCACCGCCCCAGGGGTTTCTCCCTCACCACGATCCCAGCACACCATGCATAGCAGTTCTGGCCACCCTGCGGTCCAGCAAGGAGGGCTACGCTGCTGGCCTTGGAGGGGGTGTTCGTCTGTGAAATCTGCCAGCCCTCGTCTGGTTGGGGCTTGTAACTGTCTCATTGCCAGGCTGACTTTGACTGCTGTTCCGAATCTTCTTGGCTGTCATCTTCAAGCCCGGTTCCCACTGCAATGAGTGGTGATTTTTGCTTCTTCACGTGGGAGACCTTTTTGTCTCTGAGAACACCAGTCTCCTTTTGCATCCATAGCTCAAAACCGACGCAGGGCGTTAGGATTTGGGGAATTATTTTTCGCCCAACTTATTCCTTGAATCTTTCTGAACCCTTCTCTGCAGTTGGAGCTCAAGACATATATATGTGGTCAGTGAAGGCTGTCGAGGTCTTGAGGACGTTCCTGGTGGGCCCTGCAGCTGAGGTCAGCGCATTGCGGAGGTCGTTTCCACGGGCTTTTCGTCTTTTTCTTTTTGCTTCTGCTGTTTTGCCTCTGTGGCCCAGACACTTGGGTGTGAAGCCTCAGCCTCTTAGAACCATATCTATTCATGAGGCCCCTCTCAGCTCCAAAATTAATGATTGTTCAGTTCCTTAAAAAAAAAAATTATTTACTGTGCTCACGGTGAATAAACATTGATCATACTGTCTGCATAATAAAATTTAGGAATAACAACCTTTGACAAAAGACTGCTCAAAAGGCTCAGAAATGTTTTCATGGACATTTAAAAAGATAATAGAAATTCTGTGTTAAAAATTGCCTACTTCTTGATATTAATACGAAAACCAACTTCCTGTTCCTAAAATGATTCCCTCCGAATCCATTCTTCGACATCTTCTCAGGTCTCCTGCCTGCTTTTTAAGGGCAGTCTGGGTTTAAAAAGGAGAGAATCAACATTTTTTAAGTAGGACGTTCCCAGGAAAGTACAGTCTTCTGGTTCCCTGTGGGAATGGTCCAGGCTCCACCTTGAAAGTTCATCCCCATTAAATATGTTCATCTTTACTTGGTCCTTGCCACCTCGATTTAAAAAGTATTTGTAAGCAGAGCTGGGAAGATGGGTTGACGTGGGCAGTCATGCAGGGGACAGAACCACGTTTGAGGGGTCACGTCAAACCCCCGATTCCAGCTCTCTCGGGCCAGAGTGTTGTTCACGGTTTGGAATAAGGTGATGGTCAGGCAGCCCGCGATGGTGTTTTCCTTTACAGAAACCAGCACGGGGAAGATGATAGTTAAGAAATAACCATTTTATCAAATGCAGACTATAATGGATTAGAGTAAATGAGAAAACTCGGTGAAACCCTGCAGGCTTCCCCGGGGGAGAGGAGCTTTCCCACGAGATTGTGAATAAAGAGGTATTTTTCTTTCCCTTGACTCTTCCGCTAGTTTCTGAAACTGAAGTTGACAAGAGGCAGCTGATTTTCTCCAAATGGCCTGGGCATCAACCAGTTCCCAGAAGGACTAGGGAGAAGCAGATAGTGGTCCCCAGTGCCTGGGTCTCTGGTTACCTTGAGTCAAGGCACGTGGAGCTACTGGAATGCTTTTCACATTCAAATCCTAGAGCTAGTTCCTTGAGGTATTCTGCTTACGTTTCAAAAGATAGAGCTGAGTGAAGAGCCGATTTTCCAGAAGTTTTTATGGAATCTCACAAGCACAGCACTGATTCACCATCCCTGCTGGTCTACGGGCAGGAGATTGATAATCCGGGGCTCCAGTACAGGCACAGGGAAAAAGGCAAGAATGAAGCCCATGGGGTCTGTCTCTATGTCCTTAAGTGATTATCTTGAGGAATTAGGACAGAAAGAAGACATTTTTTATCAGGCACTCTCTAAAACTGTTGTTTGGAAACCTGGCCTTAGGCCCGTGTAATTTGGATGCAATCTAGCACATACTGCATGGATGGGAAGACAGAGGAGTTGGAATCCAGGGTTTTGGTCCTCAATTCACGACTTTGGCCAACCCTCACCTTCCCACCTTTCTAAGAGCTGACTGGCTGGCAGGGCTCTGGCCGGCTTCCAGCCTTCGCAGGTGGAGCCAGGATTACATCTGTGTCTTTGTATTTTGTATCCAGGTTTCTGCTGAGTCCAGCTCCTCCATGAACTCCAATACCCCACTGGTGAGGATTACAACGCGCCTCTCCTCGACAGCAGACACCCCCATGCTGGCGGGGGTCTCCGAGTACGAGCTGCCAGAAGATCCAAAATGGGAGTTTCCAAGAGATAAGTGAGTACTTCTGTGGGGCGCATCGCTGATGGGGGCTGAAGTATAAAATGGGGATATTGGGCTGACACAAAGAACTAATTCTCTCTCTCTCTCTCTCTTTTAATAGTTCTTTTAAAACAGAGCTACTAAGCCATGGCTGATCCCCAAACAAAATGGTACCTTGGTAGCATTTTTTTTTTTAGCTTTCTAGATAATTCAAACCCAGTCAAATGGAATCAAAGTGGGATTATCCCATTTATAAAACAGAGTTGACATTCCAACTTCTGGTTCCTAGAACGTGTCTGTCCTACAGTTCATTTCCTTAGAGAAATTAGGTCTAGCATATAAATTGCCTTAAGAATCTTCACCCAGTGTTGCTGTTTTTAATAGTTATTAATATAATATTGGGCTAGAAGTCTTCAAATACGGTACCTGACATCGAATTTCTTGTGGTCCCTAGTATTTTCCTTATCGGATGATATGGGTGTGTTCCAATCAGACATTCAGTCAAAGTGTGGCCACCTGGGCTCTGCTGAAGGCATTGTTGGGAGCTGTGTGTCTCTTGGTCTGGCTTCAAGTTCAGGGACTTTGGATTCTATTGGGCTGGATTGGAATCCCGGCTCTGCCAGCCAGTGGCTGGGCAACCTTGTGTGAGTTCCCTGATTCTCTTTGAACTTCATTTCTATGAAATGAAGGTCATGGTACAGACCTCCAAGGACTGAGCACAGTTCTTGGCTCATGTGAATTTCCCTTCCTTCCATTTCCCTTCATAACCTGAGAGATCTGAACTGCAAATCTCAGCAAGATGGCAGAGCTGGGCATCGAGTCAGTGGACAGATCTTGGAGTACCAGCCCTCCATCTTCTAGCTAGGGACCAGCCCCCAGACTCGCCTTCTGAAATGAATATGATGGTCATTGAAGGGCTGTCAGCTCATTTCCAGGGTCTCTCTTGTAGTAATCAGAGTCCAAACAGCTTGAGAATAATGGAAGGTAGAAATCGCTGACTATACATCTGCATCAAATCAGCTGGAATAAGCTTTTGACTTGCTCATGTAAAGCAACCCTATTGGTCTTGACATTTGCACTATCTCCGTGAGATTATGTCAGAGAAGTGTCTAATTACTGGAGAAGGAACTCATACACAAATTTGGAAATACAAAGATAAGCTCTTCCAGGGTCTGGATATCATGTGCTCCCTTTGGAAGGAGAGAGAGCTTCCATGGCACTCGTAATTTCGATTCACACAGCTCCAACCAGCTTTGTTTTCTAATGGCTCGTTACTTTAAATAATAAACAGCTCATTTATTAATGTGCAGCATACATTAGAACCAAATTATTGTACCGATATCATTCTGTTAGAGTGTTAATGGAAATGATTTCCAGTTTGTGTACTGTTCATTCATTCAGTACTTGTTTACTGAACACTTACCAGTGAGGTACCAGAAAAAACAAAGAATGATTTCTTTACCTGTAGAATGTGGAAAGGGGGTGTTTCTCGTGAGCCCCCTCAGCTCCCTGGTTTGATCAAACAAGTAGGTGGGTTAATGTGCACATTCCTATGGATATAGGACTGAGTTTGGGAGCTGTGATCATACTTTAAGAAACTGCAGTGCTCAGGTTCAATCAGTGGTTTTTGCCACCTGTGACACCACTGGCAACAGTGGGAGTCTGTCTGTTAGCTCCCACCCAGGGTACCCGGAGTGTGGAAAATCTGAGTGCAAAGCATTTCAAAATAGTGTTTAGCACAACCATGGGTGGAGCAGATTTCCAATGAATGAAGGCCATTTAGAAGCAGTTTATTAGATCAGAGGCAGACGTTATACAAAGAAGGGATTGTTATGCTTGTAGCAGCAGGGCAATAGGACATAAATTAGTCATTTTTCCAATGCAAATGTTTATTTTCTGCCAAGATATTAAATTTAATTTTAGCTCAGGATAGAAAGGGAATGACCTCAGCATAGCACACACTGCCCTCGGTCTTTGCTGTGACTTTTGCAAACCATTGCGTACTTACCAAAAATACTGCTTACTAGTGGCAGCTTGGTACCTTGCTGTGTTATGCTTAGATGAAAAAACCACATTCATAAGTGTTCCAAAGTCTCTTCCATTCAGTTGGTTTCTGGAACGCCCAAGGAGTCTATATGGCTATTAGTATGATGTATGTAGAGCTTCTGAGCTTAGAAATTAAGTTTGTTGTGATCACTTTGGATTTCTTCATTATTAATTTTGGGTAGTCATAAGGATTTCTAAACTATTATGTCAAAAAAAAAATTGCCCCAATTTCTAGCATTTCCTTTTTCCTTTAATGAAAAAATAGAGATTCCTTGAAATGCGTTTAAGATTCATATCTTGTAACTTGGCCCAGAATGTGACCGTAAAATCCATTGGTTTTCGAATAATAGCGATTTTTAAAGACATCACAGAGACAAAAAATAACAGCTTTAATGGTTTTCTTTGAGATATTCTAAATGATGAAAATTCGATAGGCTCAAGATCAAAAGCTCCTCGTTTTTAGCACTTAGGAAGGCTGACCACCTCACTTGCAACGATACCGTCCATAAAGAAAATAAATCGAGAATACAAATGTGAAATTCAATAGCTGTTCCAGCAGTAATTGACATTCTCCAAAATGTCACTAAGAAAATACTCAAGCGCATGTGTACCCCAAGTCTCATTAGTTCCATATGATAAATGCTCCATGCTTTTGTAAGCCGCTGAAAGATTTTTATATTGAGTTCAGGAATTTCCCTCGCTACACCAGATGCTGTTTGCTAATCCTCTCTTTACACATTTAGGCTGACGCTGGGCAAACCCCTGGGAGAAGGTTGCTTTGGGCAAGTGGTCATGGCTGAAGCAGTGGGAATTGACAAAGAGAAGCCCAAGGAAGCAGTCACTGTGGCCGTGAAGATGTTGAAAGGTGAGTGGGGCGGAGGTGGGGAGGGTGGGGGAAGGGAGGGGTGAGGGCGCCTTATCAAGAATGTTCCTTTTGTGGCATGTGAACTCTATCATGGCAGGGGGTTAGAGAGCACATAGTTGACCTAGGGGTTGAGACGTTTTCAGTATAAATCAGCATCTTGGACAGACTATTTACCTTGAGCTGTGTGCACTTATAAAAAAGAAAAGCCAGTTGTATTGGAAACTGGCAGCCTAATTCCCTTTATATCTGTACGTGCTTAGAAAGTATCGATTCACGTAGAATTGATTAATTTAGATGAGTATTGGTATGTCAGATTCAGGACGCAAACCTTAATTTACAAATGAAGGAAAATTGGCCGTTTTAGAGGGAGAAAGGAGGCTCAGGGAGAGGAGGACACACTTACTCCTTTGCAGGAGGAACAAAGCAGGAATGACGTTGTCTGTGGGAGTCGCTTGGGAAGCTGAAAGGGGACTCACCGGATTGGTGCTGGTCTAGAGCTTTCTGGGACGTGTGAGCCGTTACCCAGGGATGTAAACGTCGAGTGGCGTTCGTGGGAGCCTGAATGTCTCTGCATTAACCTTCCAACCCTGCTTCATGCCTGCGTCCAAGGAGCTTAAAGAACTTTTAACCATTAACTTCATCCTCCCACAGTGTTCTTTCATGAGAGGAGTTATAGGGAATGGTTGCCTTATAATTCCCATTGTAGGCATCTCAGAAAGGACACCCCAAGCTGAGTTTTTCCCACGTGTCCCGGAGGAGAGAGGTCTGTTCTCAGGACATGGGGGGGGCCTCACGCATTGTGGACGCCCCGGGGGCGTGGCTTTTTCTTTCTTTCATGGGTTTTTGTGGGATAGTCACAGCGTCTCTCCCTGAGGGGAGGGAGCAAGGTGGAAATAGTCAGAAAGGTGTTGGGTGTTTTCTTTCTGTTTGTTTTTTAGCTATGGATCTGAATGGCTCCCAAGGCATACTAGGGTGTTTTGAGCTGCTCCCCACTTCGGGGTGCGATGCCTGGGAGGACTATGTTCTCCCACCCTGCATGTCTCAGCTCCACCAACAGAGGCAGCCAGCCCTCTGCCTGCATCCTGCATGGCCTGGGCCTGCCTCCTGTGCCTTTGCCTTGCCGAGTGGCAGGTGCAGAGAGCTGTGGGCTCCCACCGGCCGCCCCGACAGCCCCTGGCCGTGTACCAGGGCCGAGTATATGGAAGGCCCAGGCTCCCGGTCTCTGTGGACAGAGCTTCTGATTCGGTTTACGGAGCTCAGGGGGAGGAGGTCTGGGAGTTTTCTTTCTCCGGTTATTTCAAGGCTGGCCTTCCCTTAGGATGGAGAAGGACCTTAGCCACAGAGCCCTTATGACGTGGCCATGTTTACAGCCAGTGGGTGGCTCAGAGCTTAGAGGAGACCCCACAGTGTCACCGCAGTGGAGCCTCTTCATCCAAGGGGCAGGCGCTCAGTCCTCCACATGAGTCTGCGTGGACTTTACACTCCAGGCAATTGTGTTGCTCTTCCTTTTGTGAAGCTAAAAAGCTTTATGCAGCATGGCTTCTATCCATGCCCTTACCTCATTTTTTATAGTAAGCCCAGATTTCCCCATATTGAATTAGCTCAAAGGGGGATACCTGGAGAAGAATCTTGCCACTTTTTGGAAGCTAACTGTGAGCCTGTGTATGCAGAACCTAAGCCATTCTTGCTGAAATTATGGAGCAGAGGTTTTTAAAACCTTAATTTTTTAGGAGGGGAATCCCAGCCCCTTTGGAAGCCCGTAGAAGGCATGGACCTTTGCCCCCTCAAGATGCGCGTGCACACACGCACTTTTGTCCTCAGTACAGGGTGTCCTCTGAATCCAGCTGTGAATGCTCTGTGGGCTGCGAGGGCTCAGCTTAGCAGCACGTGGTGCAGAGAAAGTCTGAAGTGATGTGAAATGCTCCCAAACTCCTCTCCCTCTTCCTTCCCGGAAGTCCTCACAGTTGCTTTCAGGCCCCATGAATTTTGATATGATTTTCTCAGGTACCTTCTCAGGTCTGCCAGAGGATGGAATTATTTCACGGTAGAGAAAAATGCCCCCTCGTTTGTGAGGTTTGCTGGAAAAGATTTGGCCTTGGCATCTAAGGCCTATATATTTGTTCTGACTTTTGACCCTATTGACCCCAAATTAGCTATTCGACACGGAGCAGGGCAGTGCTGGGCCCTTCCCGCTTCACCAGTAAGATGATTTGGAAAGTTTTTCTGGTTCTAAAATTGACTTTCATGCTGCTTCAACCAAATTTTCATCAGCTAACGGTAGCAAGCGACGGGTTAGAGGAAACTGATCTGTAATTTACCTAATGTTCCTAGATGATGCCACAGAGAAGGACCTTTCTGATCTGGTGTCAGAGATGGAGATGATGAAGATGATTGGGAAACACAAAAATATCATAAATCTCCTCGGAGCCTGTACTCAGGATGGTGAGTAGGAGGAGAAAGAGCTTTTATCCACATAACCCAGGGTTCAATGTCAGCGTCGTTTTAAAAATGGATGGACTCTTAGATCCTGCTCCTAGGGCCTCTCAAGTGCATGTTTAAAGTTTTCCTTAAAAACCCCCTCAGGGGGAATTCCCTGGTGGTCCAGTGGTTAAGACGCTGAACTCTCACTGCCTAGGGCCTGGGTTCAATCCCTGGTCAGGGAACTAAGATCCCACAAGCTGGGACTTCCCTGCTGGCACAGTGGTTAAGAATCCACCTGCCAAGAATCCACCAGCCCTGGTCCGGGAAGATCCCACATGCCGCGCAGAGCAACTAAGCCTGTGTGCCACAACTACTGAGCCTGCGCTCTAGAGCCCATGAGCCACAACTACTGAGCCCACGTGCCACAACTACTGAAGTCCACGCGCCTAGAGCCTGTGCTCCGCAACAACAGAAGCTACCGTGAGGAGAAGCCCACACACCGCAATGAAGAGCAGCCCCTGCTCACCACAACTAGATAAAGCCCGCGCACAGCAACGAAGACACAACACAGCCAAAAATAAATAAATGAAAGTAAATAAGTAAAAAAATTAGTAAAATCCCACAAGCTATGTGGTGTGGCCAAAAAAACCCAAAAAAACAAAACCCGTCAGGAAGTGTTCCTGGCCACGAACACAAAGACGACGTTATGACTGTGCCTGGGTTCTGGGGGCGGGAAGGTGGGCATTGGGCGACTCTGGATGGGAAGGCCTAAAGCGTCCTCCTGTTTTTAGGGTATAACCTGGACGGTTTTTGGAAAAGGCAGCCTCCTTATGTTTTCGTTTTGTAAGTGCTAAGAGAGATTTCTCCAAATAAGATCCTGCATTTTGGTTGACAAGTTCTTCCCTTAAAGTGGGGATTGAGGAACCCATGTCTTGTTATGGGTACCAGGTGGCTGAGCTCCCACGAGTGGCCTGAAAGAGGGGAGACAGATAGGAAGGGGCACATTATCTTCCTCAGGGGAGCGAGACCCCTGACTTCTCTCGTGGATGATCTGTGGCACTTTGCGAATCAGTTTGATGATCATTAATAAACTTGAAAATGCCTGTCTTTGCCTCAGCAATTTCCCTTTGAGGTCTATACCAGGAGTCGGGAGACTTTTTCTGTAAAGGGTGATGGTAAATATTTTCGAATTTGTGACAACTACCCACCTCTGCTGCCGCAGTGAGAAAGCTGCCACAGACAATACAGAAGTGAATGGGCCACGTTGTGTGCCGGTAACATTTACACTCAAAAACAGGCTCGTCTATACCATGGGGAAATTATTGCATATATACAGAGACGTGCATAGCAGTGCTCACTGCACACTGTTTGCAATGGCCCAAACCCGGAAACAACCCATAGGGGGATGGAGAAATAAATGTGGTGTATTTATATGATAGAATCTATGTAACTGTTAAAAGGAATGATCTAGGTCTATTTTTATCAGCCTGACTGGCTTCCAGAAAGGTAATATGTGGGGGGAAAAATGGTGCAAAGCTATGTCTTTATTACTCATTCATGTGATTAAAAATAATACATTGTTTATTGATACATAGGTATCTGTAAAATAGTTAAAATGCACTACAAGGACCCAATTTATGGTAGCTGTTGCTTTCCAGGAGGGTGCAGGTGAGAGGCTGGGCGAAACAGGGAAAGGGCACTCACTGTAGTGTCACTGTTTTATTTCTCAAAGACTGTTGAGTCTATCTCAACCAGGGGTCGGTTGTCATTGGGGGAGATTAGAATGCAGGTGTTCTGTGTGTGCTTTCTGTATGTTTAAATTTTTTTTAAAAAATGATAAAACACTGGGTTGTAATAAGTAAAACTCCTTTGCTGAGCTGCCCCAGGGCAGATCCGGGCTCCCCTGCCTCTCCAACTTGTGTTCTCGTCCACAGGGCCGCTCTATGTCATAGTTGAATACGCCTCAAAGGGCAACCTCCGGGAATACCTCCGAGCCCGGAGGCCGCCCGGGATGGAGTACTCCTATGACATCACCCGCGTTCCCGAGGAGCAGATGACCTTCAAGGACTTGGTGTCATGCACCTACCAGCTGGCCCGGGGCATGGAGTACTTGGCTTCCCAAAAAGTGAGTCCTTCCCATTCTCCTTGGTTGGGTGGATTCCAGTGAAAAATGTCTTTGAAGAAAACAGACCACTGGGACGTGCTCATTTGCTGAATCAAGCCCTCGCCTGTCTTGTACGACCTGGAGACCATGTCTTGCGTTATCCACATTGGGGTTTAATGAACTCTTTAAAAGCCAAAGCCTCGTAAACCAGCAGTGACACCACAGAGATGAGCAGAAGGGAAGTCTCTTTTCGCAGGCACGGCTGGCTGTGGTCTGCCGGGGAGTCGGCTCTCCGGGTGGACGGCAGTTGGGTTGGGGGGGCGCTGCCTTTAATTCTGAGGAATTTTTGGCTTTATTTGTTTCGTGGTTATTGAGTCTTTGGACGTGGACTTCGGGTGTTGTCTTCATGGTTTTGAGTTTGAAATGACGTTAAATAGTCTAAGAACAAAGATCAAATGAAGGGATATTTCGGTAACATTGAGTGCTGGGTATCCGCTGGATTTATTTTGTCTCGTTGGCGGGGTGACCCTCTGCGGTTAGAAGCTGGCCAGGTCCCCTGAGGTGAATCGCCTGTATTCCGATCATGCCACACGCAGTGGACTTGAAACATCTGAGTTATTGTGAAAGCAGTTAGACAGGTGCCCAGATATCCCCTGGGGTATTTTGGACGGCCCAAGACACCCTTCCCTGGCCCACGCCTGGGGGGAAGTACAGACCTACCTTCTGGGGCAGAGGTGGGTCAGCTCCTAACCGCGCTGAAGCTTAATGCAGCATTAGGGATTCCTCTGGTCCCCAAAGAAGTAAGAGCCTCTGGTGGGCGTGGACCGTCTGTCCCCTTGTGGCCTGGGCTGGGTCCTGGCCATGCCAGTCACATGAGTGAGTGAGGCAGCCCCTGTCACATCACACCGAGTAGGGATTTGGGGACCGGTGGCTGCACCTCAGCCCCTGCTGTCTGTAGCCATGTGGGAACACGGCCAGAGCCACCACATGTTCTGTTTTTTGTTTTTTTATTTTCAAGAGAGTCCAGAGTTGAAGATTTTTCAGAGCTTTTTTCTTCCTGTAAGATGTCCCAAAGTATAGATTTTAGGAAACCGAAATAGGGTTGTGCGACTGTGTACACGTGCGTGTGCACAGCGGACTTTGCCAGCTGACGAGTCTTTGGCAGGAAAAAACAATCAGATCTAGAATGTGGGACATTTGACGAGACATTGCTTCAAAATGTCAGTGTCCCAAAAGACAAAAAATGCTGGGGCGATGGTTCCAGATTAAAGGAGGCTTAAGAGACGTGACAACTGAATGTACGTGTGTGATCCCGGAAGGGATCGTGTTCTGGATGGGAGGTGGGGCTGCCGCTTTTATAAAGGACATTTATGAACAATTGAAATGTGAAATTGATAGGATAGTAGATAATGTGACTGTTTCAATGTTAAATTTGGGGGTGGTGATAGAGGTCTTGTGTAAGGTGGGAGGTATGTGCTAATGAGGGCTGCAGCTCACTTTTAAGTGGTTCAGCCATAAAACGTGTGTGTGTGTGTGTGTGTGTGTGTGTGCGTGTGCGTGTGTGTACAGGGAGACTGGGTATAGAGAGAAAGAGGGAGCAAGGAGGCGTAACAAGTGAATCTGGCAAACCCGGATAGCTGTTCTCTTTCGCCTTTTCTGTAGCTTGGAACTATTGCTAAATAAAACCCTGCGGAGGCAGCCTGTCCGCAGGATGCCTGTCCTGAGCCTCTGTTCCTGGTCGCCCTCTGTCCTCCTGGTGTGGGAGAGGGAGGAAGGATTTTTTGGACTCAGCAGGGCACTGCTACTAATCCAAAGTGGTGGGAGACTGGCCTGGTCATTTTATTAATCCTTCAACGAATATTCCTGAGCGTTCCTGATTCGGGTGCCTGGTATCCTGGGTCAGGTGACCAGGATGGACACAGTCCTTGGCCTCTTGGAGCAGGAACTATGGGGGGCAGCAGGTGAAATCAACAATAAATGTGGGCATAAAATAAGTGTGTGAAAGGCTGAGAACCGTGCTGTGGAGGAAACCGACGGTGTGAGGTCAGGAGCAGGGGGGACTTGGGAGGTTGCAGGGGAGGTGAAGGGCAAGCCCTCCCGCAGAGGGACGGGCTGTGTGGAGCCTCTAGGGCATCTGACTCTGCCCTGTGCTCTGGGCTCTGGGGAAGCCACCGAGGGGGAGTGATTTTGATCAGGTTTGAGCTGTAAAGCTGGCTCCTGGGACCATGGTTTGGGCTGAGGTTTATTGGCCCCGATAGACACAAGGGAGGTAGGTTGCTTTGGGATATATTTTGTTATCAGGACAGCTAAGGGATTGAGTAGCTATAGGAGGGAGAAGAGGAGGGATCAAGGCTGACTCCTGGGTTTCTAGCTTGGGAAACTGGATGGTGGTGCAGCTTCATCGGGATGAGGAAGATGGGGGCATGGGGCGGTGGCAGGAATAGGTTCTGGCGGGAAATCCAAGGTACATTTTGAACATGTCTGAGGGTCACTCGAGGGCAGGTGTCGACCGGGAAGCTGCGGGCTGAGGCTCAGCTCTGAAGGCTGGGCTAGACGCCGGAGCCAGTGAAGGAAGGGTAGTTTCAAGCCATGGGAATGGATGGGTTCTCCTTGGGTGGGGAGGTTGGGGAGAGACAGAGAAGAGGGGGAACAGAAGCCTGGAGTCAAACCCTGAGAAAACTCTCAAATCTAGAGATGGGCTGAAAGCACAGGAAAAGACGGAGGAGACATGGTCAGAGAGGGTCAGAGAGGGAGGAGGGAACCCAGAATGTGGTTCACAGAGGCCCCGGGAGGAGTCTCAGGAAGGTGGAATAGGAGAAAGGAGCTGGTGGAGTCTGGCTTGTGGAGCAGTGGTGGGTCCCCCCCACACCGCCGAGGACGAGATCCTTCCTGCCTTGAAGCTGCTTGGTGTGGTGGAGAGAGAACCAAGAATCAGGTGAACTTGGCAAAATGGGGAAAAGGATACATTTTAGAATGACAAACTGAAAATGCCCTTATTAATAGTATTGTAATAATAATAATCATTATTACTAATCACTACCACTTTGTGAGAGCTTAATGTCTGCCAGGCATGGAGCAAGCATTTTACATACAGTATCGTCCATAACCCCAGAACAACACAGAAACAGGTGTGTTTAAATCCCCATCTTATGGATAAGGATGCAGGGGAGTGTTTGGAAGTGCCAGGAAAGCTTTGAGCCCAGGTATGAGGGAGTCACTGTCCTAATTTCTGAGTTGGGGACTCGTCAGCCTGGAGAGTAAAGTGGCTGGTCCCAGACCTGGCCTTTTTGTTCTCTACCCACCTGTCCTGCTCTCAGGTATTCCCTGCCTCCCTGGACCGAGAAGAGGACCATTGAGATGCCCTGTGTTGGGGCTTTGTTTGCTAACCCAGGGTGGGGTAGAGGGGACAGAGTCCTGTTTCCTAAGGCTTTGTAGTTGTGTTTCCAAAGCTCTTTGCTGAAGGCAACGGGCAATTAAGGACCTAGAACAGGTTTGAAGCAGGTTCTAGACCAAGATCTTAAGAACGGTCCCCTGAGTGGAACATGCTTCCAAAAATGGAGGGCTTATTCCTGACAGTGGAAAATGAAGAAGCAGGGGACAGGTCAGCCCCGTCACACCCATTCCCTCCCAGTGGATGGCGATAAGTTTGTTAGAGACCCGCCTGAGGAACTGTTGGGTGAGACATCTGGTTCATTGCTGATGGAGTGTAATTAGGAATTCAGCTCAATGGACGTTTACTGGGTCAGGTTCTGTGCTGGGAATGTAGAGATGAACCTGCAGTCCTGCCCTCGACCTGGGGACGCTGGGGGCCGACAAGTTAAGAAACTCCATGATGTGTACAGTAATACAATTAGGTGATGTGGGATTTGAGCCTTCTACCAGTTATGGAAGCCTTTCTATTTTCAGTGCAAAGTACACTAATTTTTCTTTTTTACAAAATCCTAAGGCCAGTTAAACCTCCCAGGTGTTAAACTTGAGCAGCTGTTTTTGTTTTTGTTTGTTTGGCTTTTCTTTTTTTAGGAAGCTCTAACTTCCCCATCTGTAAAATGGCTATAATAATACCCATCTCATAGGTTGCTATGGGAATTTAATGTGATCAGCTGTGCAGAGGCACCCAGCACACTGTCAGGGTCATAGAGGTGTTAGTTTTCCCTCCCTTAGCGACCCGTTGACCTTTGTTTATTGAAGAAATGGAACACCAAACAGTCCGAGAGCCCTAGTTATGTAAAATGGTCAGCTCTTTGCACTGGAGAATAACTCAGATTTCTGCAGATGATGGGAATTTGGCTTGACTTTGATTATTTTCTTTTTCTTGGTATTGGTTCCAAGTCTCTTCTTGTTCAGCCCAGAGGGTGGGCTTTGGTGTTTCCTAGCACCCTGGGATGCGGGAAGTTTGGTGCTGAGTTCTGGCTCTCATGGAGAAAATGGGGGTCGCCGTCGTAGTGACTCTTGAGTTGAGCCCTTATGTGTGGTCAGAGCCCCACGCACAGGGAGTCAGATTCTTCTGACCACACAGCTTGCCAGACTCACAGAGTTGTGTCGGCAGGGAGCACACCACTGGGAGAGTTTGGCCCAGGGCTTGGAAGTTCAATTTGAAGAGGCCTCCAAAACCAGGAACACAGCTCCCGCCCCAGCTGGATCCCTGGGCAGCTTCTGGGAGCTCTCACATTTCCTGCTTCCATTCTGGCCGGGCACAGGCATGCCTGTGGGGCTCTCCTGCCGTCCCTTCAATGATCTTGGCCCATCCAGGGGGCCACAGAAGCAGATTAAAAACAAGGAATAGTTGGAGGGTGGGCAGAAAAAAATGATCCCGCATTTATTCTTCAGAGAGAGTTTGGTCTGCTCCTTTTTCAATGGGCCATGTTGCGGAGTATCAATGTCAAATCAGCCCCATTTCACCCGTGTCAGATCGGTTGGTAAGACTCTCTCCTTCATATAATAGTTAGCCTTTGCCTAGAACCTGTGTAAAAATGTTTGTTAGGGATGTTTGTTCACTTCTTTATACCTTACCATTTCCAAAACTAGGAGGTGATGATTTGGGACCCTAATTACCATGTATCCTGGTAAAATCTTGGTGTATTAAAGTGCAGCTAAAACACTTTTAACAGCTTACAAAAACGTATCATTTGTAGAAAGGGAACATAGAAGTTATAATGACTAGAGCTTTCTGAGACCAAAGAGTTAGTATCGGAACCATAAATCAGCTGCCCTGTAGCGAGCGTCTCAGCATCTGGCCCCCGTGTTTGTGGCAGACACAGGTTGGGCCCCGTGTGGGGACCAGGTGTTGGGTGAGAACTGGACAGAGAATATGAATAGACAGGCATTGGCCTTCATATAAGCCTGGAACAGATGTGATCAGCTCCTTGAGAAACATAATTTGAGGGAAGCAGAGAAGATGCAATAGTGCTGAGTTTGAACACGGAGACCTGTTGGAAGGGTGATGAGACCCTGAACTAAGGGCTTAGCAGTGGGAACGGAGCCGGGTGGACAAATTGGAGAGGCATTTGGGGGTTGAAATCAAAAGAACTTGGGAGGAGTGTGTAAAGAATTCTGCTGTATATATCTCAGGTGTATACGAAAAAGACCAAGAAAATGAGAATAGAGTAGAGACCTTGAATTTAAAGGTGCCAAAGGGATGTCAATGTGGAAATGTCCTATTGAAAATGAGAATCTGGATCCCAGGAGAGAGGTCAGGTTAGAGATAGGGATTTGCAGATCTTCTGTATGTATCTAAGAATGGAAGCCATGTGGATATGTGGAAATATACAAAAGTAATGGGACAGGTCCTCTATTTTGAGGGAGAGAGAAGCCAAAGCCAAGGAATCTGAGGGATCGGGGAGAGAGAAGGAGTGAGCTAAGAGAAGGGATGGGTTTAGAACTCAGCGGGGGGACAATTTCAAAAATGAGCAAGAAAGCAGAAGTGTCCAGAACTGCAGAGGGGGAATAATTGTGGCGTTAAAAGAGGTCATTTAGGGCTTCCCTGGTGGCGCAGTGGTTGAGAGTCCGCCTGCCAATGCAGGGGGCGCGGGTTCGTGCCCCGGTCCGGGAAGATCCCACATGCCGCGGAGCGGCTGGGCCCGTGAGCCATGGCCGCTGAGCCTGCGCGTCCGGAGCCTGTGCTCCGCAACGGGAGAGGCCACAGCAGTGACAGGCCCACGTACCGCAAAAAAAAAGAAAAAAAAAAAAAAAGAGGTCATTTAGCTGTTCATAATACGAAGGATACCAGTCAGCTGCAGATAAAAGGGCATGTGTTTCCTTATCTACCTTTGCTCTTTGAAATAGTTGGGGCCTTGTTCTTTTATTTTAATTAGAAAAGAAATACCAATTTTTGATGTAAGATGCATTTTCTCTCTGCATTATAAGAAGCGCGTATGTTACCTTTTTATTCTTGTAGCATTTTGAAATGCGTTCTTTGTCGATTTCAGTGCATTCATCGAGATTTAGCTGCCAGAAATGTTTTGGTAACAGAAAACAATGTGATGAAAATAGCTGACTTCGGACTGGCCAGAGATATCAACAATATAGACTACTACAAAAAGACCACAAACGTAAGTTGTGGCAGTGATGAAGTGGGAAGGGGTGGAGAGGTGGCACGGGATGTTCCAGGTGAGAGATGTTGCTCAGAGCTAGAAGGACCAATGCCTTTTTACTCCTGTTCTTCTGCCTTACTCTTTATGAACTTCTCAGTAAGCAAGTTTAGACTACAGTTAAGATACTCTTGGTAAATGTGAACCAGTCTTATATACGGAGTAGTCAGCAGCAAGAACCTTCGTAAGGCTCCTTGTCAAGACCTTTCCTAGCAAAGGTTAGAGCCTGGGAGTTTCTGGGTTAATTTTCACCTAGGAGTTGGTCAGGGCCTGCTAGGGAGATAGATGATGATGAGAACCCAAGGACACGACATTTTATTCACGTGTCCAAATCTGTGCATCTCTCACGCTCTGTGTAGTCCCAGTTGGAGCTTATTTCTGCGCTAATGACTGTCCAGCAAAAACCATTAGAGTGTCAGCTCTTAAGATAAACAGGGCACAGCCCGGTTGAACCTGCTAAAATGAATCGGTTTTAATATATTGGTTTTTATATTTCTTCTACACTTGCAGGGCCGACTTCCAGTCAAGTGGATGGCTCCCGAAGCCCTTTTCGATAGAGTGTACACCCATCAGAGTGATGTGTAAGTAATTCCCTTGTCTCTGCCTTTTCCCTCGGGCTGAGCTGTAAAAATCTCGTACATTCTTTGCCTTCCTTCATTCTTTGGTCCCTGCTGCATTTCACACATGCAGAGAAGGTGCAGGAGCTGGCCTTAGAAAGGATGGATTTTATGGTAGGCTGGTAACCAATGCTCTGTTACTAATCTGCCCGGCTTCAAAGCGCACAGGAGGTGGAACCGCTAACCTGCTCCTGCCAGAGCGGAAGTTCTCCCCCTTGAACTAATTCACGGATGTGCAAGTACAAAGCTGCTATCTAATTTGCCAAGCTGTTGGCATGTCCTTCGCGCCCTTAAACGTTTCCTACTTGAGAGTAGTTTGTCATGTTTTCCCCGTCCTAGGTTTGTCCTCATAGGGGAAAGCTGGTTGGGACACGGTCCACTAGGATGATCTCGACAGGGCCCGCTCCCTGTTTATCCTTTGAAAAAATTCTGTTCTTGTCGTAGCATCCTTGATAATGTTACAGAAATAGAGTGCAAACTATACAGTATTTCTATTGTGATACACTTAAAACTATTATTAGGGCCAGGCTCCAACTGGTATTTTCGAATTCCAGCTTTGGAAATGTGGTCGAAAGATGTTACCATTGTGAGAAACTGGGTGAAAGGTACAGAGGATCTCTCTCTGTTCTATTTTTTGCAAGTTCCTATGAATTAAAAAATCAGTTGAGCTATTCTTGTTTGTGTGGGTGGGAAGATTTCTGGGGCAGGCATGGATCCCATGCTATAGCCACTGGTCCTCTTCAGCAGTCCTAGAAGGAAAGTGTTACGATTCCCGGTTCTGCAGTGAGCACACTGCCTGGATTGTGCTGCTCTTCTCGCTCTGCACAAAACCAAAGGCGGTTTCATTTCTGAAACTCAACAGAATCAGTGAGGGTGTATTTCCAGTGACATAGATAGATGCAGGATTCTCAGCCTGATCAGCTCAGGAACTGTGAGTCTCTTGAACAAGGCTCCGAATCCAACTGTGTGTCTCTGCACGGTCAGGTGTAAATTGTGCCCCATGAGATGTTTTCGCTTTCTTTCGTATGAAGTTTGTCTGGGGCACAGGGCTCCTCCATCCTAATCCCAGCCCGGCGCTAACTCCCTTCATGACCTTAGTAAGTCGGAAAACTTCTGTGCCCTCAGATGGTCCACTGGCCACCTTGGGCAGCTGTTACCTCTCAGAATTAGCATGCTGGCCTTATTCTGTCAGCTGCTCATACTGTAGGTCACAGCCCTGGGGTCAGGCACATAGGCCGGCGGCAGAGCTGGACAGGAGCATAAAGGGCTTTGCAGTTTCGAAGTTCATGTTTATAACACTTGCCTTAAGACAGAGAGTTTTATTTGAGAATGATGGAAGGAGGAAAAAAACCCCCAATCTCCACCCTCCCCTCTGCCCCCCAAAAGAGCGGTGGTTTACGTATCACTTGTCTGTTGATGGAAAATTCCATCAGAATAGCCTCTCCTTGTCGTCCGGGGATGCTCTTTGGGGGCAGGAAGGGGCAAGTTGGATGAACTGTAGGAGGGCCCCGGTCAGTTGTCTTTGAATGTAAGAAGTAAGTGGGCGTTTATTTTCTTAACTGGGCGTGATTAGGTTTCTGTGATTCAGACAGATTACTAATGCTGCTTTCTCCCTTCTTTGCAGCTGGTCCTTCGGGGTGTTAATGTGGGAGATCTTCACTTTAGGGGGCTCGCCCTACCCAGGGATTCCCGTGGAGGAACTTTTTAAGCTGCTTAAGGAAGGGCACAGGATGGATAAGCCGGCAAACTGCACCAATGAACTGTAAGGGCCGTCGTCTCTCCCGCTGCCCCAGGAGCCCCTGCCCGCCAGTGATGCTTCTCCTGGATACTTTGGTTTTCTAAGGCCCCTGGTTTTTTAAACATGTCCTAAGAAGAAGAATTGCTGAAACTTTCTGGGCCCAATCCTGGAACTGAGATAGAAAGCTCCATGGCCAGCCCTGACTGTCCAAAAGAAAGAGCATCCTTCTGAGGTGTATGGAACGAGCTTTAAACCACAGAGGGTGTCGGGCTGCCCGGCCGAGGGCTCCTGACTTCACACAGCGAGCCCGGTGATCTTCCTGGGCCACTGTACTGTGCCTTGCTGTTGTCAAAGTGACAGGAAGGTACATCAGGCTTCCCACATACACAAGCTCAAAAGCCCTGGGGCTGCCCCCTTTCCTCATGGGCTGTGCCTGGCCCCTGCACGGCGAGTAGTGGAGCATGGGTGCTTCTGCAGCCTCTTTGTGACCGTTGAAAATTGCTATTATAGATGGACCTCAACCACATTCCTCAGGGCGAATGAACTAGCATCTGGTTACCTCTATTTTACCCATATTTTAGTGCAGAGAATTAAAAACTTGTCCAGGTGCCATCCTTAGAGTACCCGATCTGACTCTAAAACCATGAGCTGGTTTCTAGCAAAACCTACCCCACACTTTAAGTGGAATTACATTGTGTTGGTGACATGGGTCTTGCACAGTAACGTCAGTGCTTTATAAAGGAGTCTCTCCTTCCAACCCTCAGAATTGACTAAGAAGAGGGATTGTCCCAGAGACCGCGGTCTCTCGGGTATCGTTTCACGGGATTTTATATCAGTCATTCCATGAGTGCTTTTCGGTGTACAGTGGACATCTGATGAATGGCCACATTTTATAGAATGTTATATAAAGGCATTTATTTATTTATTTATTTATTTTAACATCTTTATTGGAGTATAATTGCTTTACAATGGTGTGTTAGTTTCTGCTTTATAACAGAGTGAATCAGCTATACATAAACATATATCCCCATATCCCCTCCCTCTTGCGTTTTATTGTGTTCCTTGTCATTCCTGGTGCTTTCGCTGCCTTAGAGGGTCTGTCAGAACCCATCCTCAAGATAAGGCCTGGGAACCTAGGCCTATCCAAGAGTTAATCAGGAAGTGAAGGTACAGCCCAGTGACAGCAGATTAATTCATAAGCACCTTGCCTTAAAGTTGTAGTTTTCAAACTTCAGTTTTTTAAAACTGAGGAACCTTTGTTCAGAGTGTCAGGCAGATAACAGTAGAGCAGCTTTGGTCCAGGCAGGGGCGTGTGGGGAGGGAAGACCGGATTCCCGCCTGCTCCTCTAGGGCTCTTCCCACAGTGTGCAAAAGTGCCGTGGAAATGTGGTACCCTATTATAAGTCACTGCCACAGGGATACCAGAAGTCAGCCATGAAAACTCATGGAAGTGTCTCTTTTAATGGCATATATACCTTCCTAAAACGTTTTGGTTAACGTGATGTTTTTGTAAATCCAAGTGCCTTTCAGAGGAATCAAGCAGTGCCTCTTTTGGCAAAGTGGATCCCACCCCCTAATTTAGCTGCTAGGGAAGTTCTGATACATTTTCGTAATTGAGGACATCTCTCCATATTGACTATTAAGACTGGCTTATAGCCATGCCCCCTAGTACTTAGGGATTTAATTCACCGAGGAAACCCATCTCTTCCAGGTATATGATGATGCGAGACTGTTGGCATGCGGTGCCCTCACAGAGACCCACCTTCAAGCAGTTGGTAGAAGACTTGGATCGAATTCTCACACTCACCACCAACGAGGTAAGAACCTCCTTCCAGAAGCCCAGGGTCCTTGCTTGAGACCAGCACGGTTGTTGAAATGTAGCCTCCCCTGTTGGACTCTGGGGTATAGTTTATCCTTGTTCCACAGGGGTCAGACAGAGTGAACCTAAGTGTTCCTCCCAAATCCTGACTTTTCTCAGAACTACATCTTGAGAGTTCTGTCTCACAAAACCAGAGGCAGAGGACCCCACCTGAGGCTGTCCCTCACTGTGGCATGTGGATGGTGGGTCCAGGGTGCGTATATGTAGGGGGATGGGGAGAGGAAAGAAATGTCCGACTGCAGTGTTTGGGTTTGCGTGGGAAGGAGCTGGGGTTTCTGTGCTGGTTGCATTCCTTGCCCTGGTCATTAGGGTGAGGGCTGCTGGTCATTAGGGTGAGGGCTGCTGATGGTCCGTTACTGATGAGCTTGATGGGATGCATTGAAGTTGTGCCATTCCAGCTTCTACATGACACATTCCAGCTTCTATATAATGATGTGACCCTGCCTGGTCACAGCGTAAATGTACACAGAGTTTCCTTTAATGAGTGACTTACAGGATCTTTAAGTGAAAATTCATACCTTTTGTTAAAATATTTGTTTTCTAGAAAATATTTATAATCTATACCAACAAAAGAAACCCTTTTTTCTCACTCATTGTCCAAACTCGGCCATGTCAGTGGCTGCTTCACCATAAGGAGAGAGTCATCTCTG
This sequence comes from Aethalodelphis obliquidens, assembly GCF_003676395.1. Taxonomy (NCBI): domain Eukaryota; kingdom Metazoa; phylum Chordata; class Mammalia; order Artiodactyla; family Delphinidae; genus Aethalodelphis; species Aethalodelphis obliquidens. Next base: position 35,723,233 of record NW_020837955.1, on the reverse strand, counting down.
ATTGTGGGAACAAAGTGGTCTGAGCAGGAAAGATGATAAACCCATCAAGGCCAGAAAAACCCCACAATAGGGAGAACTTATTAGTGAATGAATTAGAGATATTTAATGAGGATGTAGAACAGTGTTCCTCCAAACAGTGGGGGGGGGGGGGAGAAAAACCCTACAATTGTCTTAATAACAGCAAAAAAAGGTTAAAATTGCCTAAATATTTTAGAAGGAAAAGAATACCTTTATTTTAAAATAATGCACTTAATAGTTTCAGACTGATTTTTTAAAAAAATAATCAAATATTGTGATTTGAAGCCTCAAGCCAGCAATATTATCTGTGCGTCTGACTGTAGCTGATAGAGGGAGAGATTGCATTTAAACGAATACAGCTGACCTTCAGAAGTTGAAAGGAACAGTTCAAGGGAAAAAAAAAAAAACACCAACTTTCTTCTCCTGCCAAAATTGTTGTTTCTAGTATAAGTTCCTTTAACCCTAGACTTGGAATCCACTGATACCCCTAGTTTTTTTTCTTTTTTCCCTATCAGATCTGAACATTTATGGCTTCAGTCAGAAACTGGGAAAGCACTAAAGTTCCATTTTAATGATCCTGTGTCCGTGCTCTATGCTGTTTATTTATATATTTACATTAAAAGTGGGCCCATTTTCACCCTGAAATTTACATCTAGCATCCTAAAATTAAAAAGCAGAATGCCATATTGTCTAACGGATATAAAAATCGAAGTTTCTTTCCTTCTGAAAATCATTACCATATGCTGGAGAAAATTGGTTCCATTTAGGACAAAATTTCATTTTTATCATTGTAAGCAAAAGAGTTCTCTTTTGATGTGGTGGGCGTGTTTGTTTCCAGTTGTGCAGTTCCTCCTGATGTTGTTGGAACTGACACATCCCCCATTCTTGGATGGGGACTCTTTTTCTTGCCAAACCTGGTGATGAATTACAGGGGTGGTTTGGGTTTTGTTGTTTTTTTTTTTTTTTTTTGTCTTTTAAAATGTATAGTCGCCAACATTCTGTGGGCTCTTTTCTGATAACACTGAGGCTGGTTGTGCTGTGGTCTGCACTTTTTGCCCCCCTTCAGCAAAACCATGTGTCATAGTATTCTCCTTGGCTTTTGGGGGTGTGAGCAGAAGCACCCCAACATGCTAGCCCAGTTGAGGCAGTGATGCCCAGAAGTTCCCCAGTTTAGAAATCTTTTCATACTTTGCAGACCTTTGCTGTCGAGGGCCAGACAGTCAACTTTCAGCTTTATGGGTTTCTGTAGCAACCACTCAACTCTGCCATTGTAGCAGGAGAGCAGCCACGGACGATGTGTAAATGAATATGTCTGTGCTTAGATAAAACTGGATGGACCCTAAAATTTAAATTTAATGTGAATTTTGTTATTTTACATAGTTTTAATACCATGAGATGTTATTCTTCTTTTGATTTTTTTCCCAACCATTTCAAAATGTTAAAAAACCGTTCTTAGCTCACGGGCCACACAAGAGCAGGCAGTAAGCTCTCATCCTGTCTTAAGTCGGAAGCAATGTTATCTGGGGGCCATCGGGTGGGCTTTCTGACAGCAACACCGATGGATACTTCAGGGAGCAGAAGAGCCCTTTTTGAATTTCAAACCTTCAAAACGTTAAAACGCAACCTGCATTTTCCTAAACTGTTCTCCAACAGTCCATTGTGGGTGTAACAAACACGAGTATATCCAAGCCTTTTTTGAACCTGTTTACATTTTCAACTCAGAGAGCTTCTGAGAGTAATGAATTGCATCTGTGAAATTACCTGCTGAATGAAGACATATTCCCCTTAAATTATCCTGGAAACTACAATAGTAAAATGTAATTCGTGAAATAAATATTCATGGTCTCGGCTATGGAAAGGGGTCCCGGGCATCCACGACATCTTCTGTTTTTTCCATTTTGCTGGGTGCGGATTTGAACCGTGTCGTCTAACAAGCAGGTCCTTGGGTCTGTGCCTGTCGAGGTGACTGCTCAGCTGGGTGTTAACATTCCCTACTTGCCGATAGTTCATTTGAGATGGCTTGAGAAGAAAAGTGAAGGGCAGCCTAGAGGAGATAAAGTTGGGGTCTCAAGGTGGTCTTTGTGGAAGCCGGGGTGGGCAGGTCTCAACCTGCTGGGGGTGCCCCCATGTTGTCCCAACTCCCATATCAACGTCTCAAGAGCCTGCGTTTGAAATAAAAGTCTTCTCTTCGCTTCTTTCAGGAATACTTGGACCTCAGTCAGCCTCTCGAACCGTATTCACCTTGTTATCCTGACCCGAGATGAAATAAAACGTCTCTCTTCCCTTCTTTCAGGAATACTTGGACCTCAGTCAGCCTCTTGAACAGTATTCACCTAGTTACCCTGACACAAGGAGTTCTTGCTCTTCGGGAGATGATTCTGTTTTCTCTCCGGACCCCATGCCTTACGAACCCTGTCTTCCTCAGTATCCACATAGAAACGGCAGTGTTAAAACATGAATGGGCTTGTCCCCCGTCCGCAAACAGGGCGGCACCAGGAACCTAGCTGTACTGAGCAGGGAGGCCCTGCCTCTGGGAGCGTGTTGTCTTGGCTTGTGTGTGTATATGCATCAGAGGAGTAAATAATTGGAAAAGTAATCAGCACACGTGTAAAGAATTTGTAATCTTCACCAGGAGAAGAAGAATGTTTCTGGGGCAGTGGACTGCCATGGGCCATAACGTTCTGATGACCCACTGTGGGTACTGGCTGTGGACCAGCCAGACTCAAGGCAAACATGCATTCTGCATTTCTTGTGAATTTTGTAATAAATGGAGAAAATATATGTCAGCACATACTTATAGAGCACAATTGCAGTATATAGGTGCTGGGTGTATGTAAATATATTCAAATTATGTATAAATATATATTATATATTTACAAGGAATTATTTTTTGTATTGATTTTAAATGGATGTCCCAATGCACCTAGAGAATTGGTCTCTCTCTCTTTTTTTTTTAAATAGCTATTTGCTAAATGCTGTTCTTACACAGAATTTCTTAATTTTCACCGAGCAGAGGTGGAAAAGTACTTTTGCTTTCAGGGAAAATGGTGTAACATTAATTTATTAATGAATTGGTAATATACAAAACAATTGTTTATAGTTTTTTTGGCTTTTTTTGGTAATTTAAGTGACATTTCTATGCCGGCAGCGCATCAGACTAGCTAACCTTTTGCTTGGACTTAACTAGTTATCAGATCCTTTGAAAAGAAATATTCACAAACTAGGACTGATTTGGGGAAAATGAAGTTTTGATTTATTTGTGTTTCAACTCTGCTGTCAGATGATTGTTCTTAAACCACCTAAATGCCCATGTTAAAAAGAACTCGTGAATAAGAAGGCGTTTTGTTTTGGTGCAGCTCTGTCTTTGGGCCCATAAACGTTTAACTGGGCTCGCCAAGACAAATGGTACCACCGTTCTCTTAAAAAGATGCCTTAGTCCATTCCTCAAGGAGGGCCCTTCGTTGAGATGCTCGCAGAGTGTTCTGCTCTCCGGCAGCTGGCCTTCTGCCCCTGAGTTGCACGTTGATCAGATTAGCCTGTATTCTTCGGCGAATCTTCATAATGGCTTCCAGATTCATTGGCGACAGAGAAGCCTTTTAGAATCTTCATGTCCCATCGAAGAAAATGGAAACACCGAGTTGTTCTGCTGATAGTTTGGGGGATCCTTCCACCTTTTTAAGGAATTGCTTCCGCCTAGCAGGACCTCGCCAAAAGAATCCACGTAATGCCAACGTCAGAATACTGCCACGCTGTCCATTCTATAGGAAAGTGCTGTGTTTTGCTTTCGAAACACCTACTCACTCTGCTGTAGCCATGCAGCATGAATGGAGATGACACTGATTTTTAACGTGCTATGAAATTGGAGAAAGTATTTAATAAAGCCTGTTAATTTTTATACTGACAATAAAAATGTTTCTACAGATATTAATGTTAACAAGACAAAATAAATGTCACGCAGCTTATTTTTTTAATACTCGTGTCTTACCAAATGGTTTCCCGTGTTCGAAGGTGCCGACGCATGCTGTGTGGTGCGATTGTGCGGAAGGAAGGCAGAGCTGGGGGGGTCTGTTCTTTGCTACAAACGGTGTCTTGTCAGAGGGGTTGTCCGTGACCAGCAGTACCTGCAACAGGTGGGTCCAATGGAAAATCAGAAGAGGCTGGTTCAAGTCCTGGCTCCGTTGCTCCCTGGGACCCCAGGGGAGTCCGTGTTCCTTTCTGGGCCCCATCCGCTCCCAGAGGAGCACGTGAATGGCATCAGAGGGAGCTCTGCAAACGGGCAGCTGTTCTAAGGCTGGGAGGTATTGAGAGGGGAGATAGTCAGAAGGTCTGGATACTGGGCACCTTGAAATCTTTTAGGCTGCCTTCCTCATGATGTAGAATTTGCTTCAAAATCTCAAAAAGACAACTTGAACAAACTTTCAAAATAATTTTACTTATTTCCATGCCACCCAGAATCTGAAGAGGGAAAGGGCTTTTTTGGCCTCTTAACAAATGTGAATCTGTGACTCTTACGGCTTCATTATATTCGCTTGCCAGCCTCAACCCCAGGAAAAGGAGACAAAAACAATCCGGCTTCTGAACTTCAGCCACGCTCTCAGAACCTTCTGGGGCTGTTGGTGGTTAAAAAGTGCCGTCCTTGGCCAGAACTCAACTTTTCAGTTCAGAATAAAATAAATATTTCTCGGGCTTCCCTGGTGGCCCAGTGGTTGAGAGTCCGCCTGCCGATGCAGGGGACACGGGTTCGTGCCCCGGTCTGGGAAGATCCCACATGCCCCGGAGCGGCTGGGCCCGTGAGCCATGGCCGCTGAGCCTGCGGGTCCGGAGCCTGTGCTCCGCAGCGGGAGAGGCCACAACAGTGAGAGGCCAGCATACCGCAAATAAATAAATAAATAAAATAATAAATAAATATTTCTCCTGGGGGGAAAAAAAGAGAAGGTGGCACCTTTGTTCTGTTTGAGGCCATTAGTGGTAGAGTGAGGGTCTCACCAGCCAGCTGAAGCATGTCCTCAGCCTTCGTTGTGCATCTGCCAATCTCCTGTGCTATTTATTATCAGGACAGGATTATAATCCCACCCAAAAGAATGGGATTTAAAAAATAAGATAACACGGGAATTCCCTGGTGGTCCAGTGCTTATTAGGACTCGGCACTTTCGCTGCCTTGACCCGGGTTCAATCCCTGGACGGGGAACCAACCCACAAGCTGCGTGGCACAGCCAAAAAAAAAAAAGATAACATCGTAAATCAAGTCTACTTCAATAAAAAAATTAAAATTAAAAAAGGGAAAGCAGCCTTTAGTCACACGTGTTCAGGAAGATTATTCTGCAGCCCTCTGGCCATCTACACCAATGGGCTCCCCTTGGCCAGGCTGCGGGAAGGACTTGCTGGTTCTCCACATCCATGCAAATCCATGGTCCATCTTCTATACTTGTGAGACTGAAGGAGCGGTTTACGGCTTTTTACAATGTAAGCTATCTTGTAAATAGACAAGGTAGATTATACTCCTAGCTGTTGGCCCTTTTAGTTTTAGAATTAGATTTGTCATCAAGGGAACGAAGGTAATGTGGTCCATGAGAAGGATGGGAGCTACTTCTTTTTTGATACCTACCCCAAATAACCCGACACGGGCAAGGCTTGGTAAGAATCCTGGAGCATAAGGCTTCCCCCTGCCCCGCTTAGCTTAGCCCACCTCCCACCCTGAGACTTAAGGAAACAATGGGAATGAGTAGAAACACAGTGTGATTGTCATCGAGACATGAAGAACCAAAAGTCGCAGGCATCTTGGTGAGGAAGGAGGGGTTCCTGACGCTGCTGTCTCCAACCCGGAAGCGGGGTGATTCGAGAGACTGCTCAAGGTCTAGCTGGTGGCGAACTTGGAAAGGATGCGTGGATGGAGAAGCACGGTGGAGAAGTCAGGCCTTCAGGGGCGTTGGGTGGATTCCCTGAGAACCAGGTACCCTTTTCTCCTCTCAGCTTCTCCATCCCTTGTTACCTCAGGGAGCTCGCCTCCACCAGATGTTTTGGGAAGTTCCTTGATGCCACGCATAGGAAACTACAGCGTGCAGTTACAGTAAACAATCCGACAGACTTGAACAGCTGAGGATTGAGGACCCAGGCCCCATTCTGGAAACAAGATGTTGGTCTGCTAGCTTGTACTGTATAATTGAGGCTCTAGGAGGGCTAGGTACAGAGACCACTATTACAGATCAGGAATTTGAGGGTCTGCTTGAGGTTCCTAAGGGTCACATGGCTGGGAGATGGTCTAAGTAAACAAGGCTGCAGCCTTATGCCGTCCAGGAGGAAGACGATGGATGGTGGATTGGGAGGGAACTGGATTGGTTTATTTCTTATAGCTGGGTGATGTCGGGCAAGTCCTGGATTCTTTCTGGACCTTCGTTTCCTCAGCTGTAAAACTGGTTATCACCAGTGTCATGGTCTTACCATGGGGGCTGCCCGTAGGAGCTTAGCTCAGCTCTGGCAGGTGGTACTCTATTAATAAACAGTTTTCTCTTCCTGAGAACCTGTTTTTGTATATTTGTGGTTTTTTAGTATATATTCACAAGATGGTGCAACCATTACCACCGTCCAGAACATTTTCCTCACTCCAAAAAGAAGGCCTGTCCCAGTTAGCAGTCACTCCCCACTGCCCCCTTCTCCCAGCCCTGGCAGCCACCCATCTGCTATTTGCCTGCTCTAGCCATTTCACATAAATGGAATCATATATGGCCTTTTGTGTCTAGCTTCTTTCACTTACCATAATGTTTTCAAGGTTCGTTCCTGTTGTAGCGTATATCAGTACTTCATTCCTTTTTTGTTGGCAAATCATATTCCATTGTGTGGATAGGTACACATTTTGCTTATCCATTCATCAGTTGCTGGGTATTTGGCTTGTTTCCTCTTTTTGGCTGTTACGAACAGTGCTGCTCTTAACATTTGTGTACAAGTTTTGCGTAGTCGTATGTTTTCGTTTTTCTTGGTTGTCTACCTAGCAGTGGGATTGCTGGGTCCTATGGTCACTCTGTGTTTAACCTTTGAGGAACTGCCAGACTGTTTTCCAAAATGGTTGCACTGTTTCGCATTCCCATTAGTGTATGAGAGTTCCATTTTCTCTCTGTTCTTGCCAATACTTGTTATTGTTCATACTTTTTATTATAGCCATCCTAGTGGGTGTAAAAGGTCTTCCTAAGATTTCAATAGCTGAGGAAATAAGACTTAGATCATGGATCAAGGTACATAATAGCTACTGGGTTTTCTAAAACAAGATATTTCAGTGAATTGGCTGGCTTTTGCACCTATAAACTGGCCAAGATAGCTAAGAGGGCTCAGCGGAGCTTCACGGAGTAGAGGGCCTGAGAAATTGATCAATTCCATGTCTTTCCTCTTGACTGAGAAAGGAAGGAAGCACTAACACGTGATGCAGAGGGACAGAGATTCTTTCTGGCTGGAATCCTTGAGTGCCTCTCTGCCCCATGTCCCCAGTTTTATAGCAAATAAAGTCTAGTGAGCTTGAGCAATCCCCTGGGACCGATTAATGCACCATTACTTATGTATGCGCATTGGAGTCGTCCTTATCCAGCCTGCATTTTGATGTTATTTATTTTTTGATGTTTTTGAAGATGAAAGCGAAGTTTATGTTCTCTCACGTTTCATTCCTTGGAAGCCTTGAAATGACTTGGCTGGGCAAGGACTACAGAAGCCTTCCACGTCTTAAGTGACATTCTGGAATGGGGCCCCTCTGTGTCCTCTTTTCCTCAGGGTTTCCGGGGGTTTTGATGAAGCTGCCAAACACTGTTCCAATGTTGGCCACTGAAGCAGCCACACCAACTGTGGCAGCCCCAGCACCAATAAACTTGGCCGCTGCGTCGGTGTCCCAGGGGCTTCAAAATTGCCTCCAAGGCCTGTCTCACAGGTCACATGAGGTGCTACAGAAGACAGTGGATATGAGGACAGTCAGTGCCAATCATCTGGAAACTCCAGCAGCCCTTGCCATCCTCCCGGGACCTTTGAAATAAAAGGCAGTGGATTTCTTTTATTTGCAAAGTTGAATTCTAGGGTATGTAGTTTAGTGACGGAATTAGGCTTAAAATACATTTGCAGGTAAGTAATCTATCTCTCTTCCTGTGACTCAGGATACTGCCTTCTGTTGGGTTGTGTGTTCTTGAGTCTCTTTTTCCCTCTAATTCTTTAGTTGACGGCACTTAACTGAATCTTGCCTGCATCGCTTACAAGTCAAAATCCTCAGCATAACGTACTTGGAAAGGGACAGATTTATGGATTTATAAATTAAGAATAAAGGAGGAAATGTTTTCTTGGTCTGTAAATGGCGTGACAAATGATCCCTTTCTCGAGTGAGAGTTGAATTCAGTGAGATTTTACTAAACACAGTGCCTGCTACGTAGCACTCAAATGTTAGCTGTTCTTTTACTTATCTATCGATCGAGCAATCTAGATGTAGACAGACATAGATGTAGAGACAGATATAAAGAAAAATACACGTACATGTGTGTGTTTATAATTGTCATTTTTACCGAAGAAACTTATTCATGAAATTGCTAGTTAATTGTGAATTTCACTAGGACCACGTCTCCCCCACTTTTGTAAACAAACAAACAAAATAAGTTTTAAGTCAGTGAAAATAATGATCAAAATTTTTTTAAATCATGAAATTATGTTTACAACAGTGAACCTGTTATGTTCCCCTTTTATTTTTTTTATTGAAGAATAGTTGATGTACAATGTTAATTATATTCCCCTTTTAAAACAAGCATTTGCTCATAAATACTGCCAGGCAAGGCAATGCCCTGGATGAGCTTTAAGGGACGATTCGATGCTTTCAGGACTGTACCAGCCAAGCTGGTGAAGCGTTTACGTACCACAGTTAAAAAAAAAAAAAAAAAAGAAGCAGACCAGACCAAAAATGTAAAAGTTTGGAAGGGTTTTTTGCAAGGGAAGCTCCTCTCTGGCTCTGCATGTGATGTCGTTATAAGCAGATCAAAACTGGTACCGTGACAAATGGAAATATCACATGGAAAAAATAGAGGAGGCCTGAAGCAGTGCTGTCCAAGGATTATGGTTGTAAATTGTTCAGGGGCGGTCCCAATGAATCTTCGAGAGTTGTGAAGTTAGCGTAAGTTCCCACACAGGGTTGGAAATGTTGAAATAAGCTCTCTCCGTTCTGTGGGGAAGTTCATCAGGGAATCTGGCCGACTACAGGCATCTCTCATTGCTGCTAATCGTACTGTAGAAGTTTAAATGGGAGAAGATGGCCAGAGCCTTATTCAGAATAGGAGCTGCCTTTTTACATTGTTTTGTGAGTTGACTTGCTGCCTCTTCTGGAAAAAGGCTAACTGTATCTGTGCATATACTAACACAGCAGGGGAGGAAATCAGAAACCTAGACTCCTTCCTGGCCTGGTCTTTATTCCCCACGAGACTAGCCCTTTGGTTGCTTCTAAGTGGATTTAGATTTAACCAAAATACAGAAGTTCCTGGTTCATTTTGGCCATCACCCCGTAGTAGCCAGAGCCGGGAATGAAAAAGGCAAAGACAAAACGTTAAACCAGAAACTGGCAGTGAAATGACTGGGGCTAGGGGTGTGGCTAGTGGGGGAGCTTGTCTCGCTCTCGTGCAGCACAGGGGTGGACAAACTATGGCCCACAGGCCAAATCTGGCAGCCCACCTGCTGTTTTGTACTGCTTGCAAGCTAACCATTTTTAAATAGTTGAAAGAAAATAATAAAGATGTATCTTGTGACATGTGAAAATTACATAACCCTCAAATTTCAATGCCTATAAATAAAGTTTTATTGGCACACAGCCATGCTTATTCATTTATCTGTTGTATATGGCCACTTCAGTGCGTATTCTATCGGAGAGCTGAGTAGTTTCAACAGAGACCAAATGGCCCACAAGTAAGGATATCTACTGTCTGTTACCCTTTAGAAAAAAGTTGATGGACCCCTGGTTTAGATGATGATGTACCAGGTGGATGCCAGGCCCATGCAAGTGGCTTATGGTCAAGGATAGTAGCAAATAACAAGGTTCTGAAATTGGGGGATGCTTTCAGGATCAGGGTCCACTTGAAAGGCCTGGGCAGGTGGGGATGGAAGTCATGAAAAATACCCTTTGGCCAAGCGGGATGTTTTGAGATCCTTTGGAGACAGTTAGCGGCCAATGTGATGTGTCAAGACAAGCCTTCCTGGCGCCGTTTCTCCCCTGGAGCGCCGTGTACCAGCATGCCCGGTACTCTTCCAAACAAGGTTGCCACAGACAGCCCCAAACCAAAGCCTAAATAAATAACGTGGTTCTTTCAGAAGCGGGGAAGGAGAGCGGTTGACATTCGGATTTGAATGATGCTTGTTTGGCAGGAAGTAAATCTGATCTCTCCCAGCGAAAGAGCACCTTTGGACCGTCACACTCTGTATTCCTCTGCAGGGCTGGGACACTGTGGTCAGGGGGCAGGGTGGCCCTCCTTACGGTCTTGTTGGCTGGACCTTATTTTCCATCACTCCGGTGTTCTCACGTGCATTAAGATTTTCATGGATGAGATGGTAGGCACACATTCTGGTCCAAGCTTCTCCCTGAACACAAAGGCCGTCAGAGGACAGATCACGTTGGTGCTGCCTGAGTTCACCTGGACCCATCACTGAGCGTGACTTCTGTTTGCTTCCCTAAATCTGGAGTTAAAGTTATCTCTAAAGGTCAGATTGCTGAAGGCTTGAAATGACAGAGCCCCTTATCCCATAAATCAACAAGCGACTCTCCCACGTACACAGATCCAGAAAAAAAAAAAAAAAAAAAACCTACATATGCAATAAATGTATGTATGCAGGTAATAAAAATGCTTGGATCTGGTCTCAGCTTTTTCCTTGTCTTCTAAATGAGGTTTAAAGAAAATCAAGCACTAAGCCCTTATTTTTCTGACCTGAAAGCAGGTGAGTTTAGTCAAGTGCAGGATATATGACATGAAGGGGACCCCTGGGAAAGGAAGCCGGGGCGTGTGTAGCTGCTCTGGGGAAGCTGAGCCTTTGGCAGCTCCCCAGAGTGAAAGCTGGGGCGGGTGCGAGGGAGAAGGCGAGGATGTAAGTGGTTATCCCTTGAAAGGTACACATTGTTGGCCTGAGCTGATTTACATGGCACCTGTAGACCCAAAGAGAACCTGAGAAGGGGCCCCCGGGCAGCGGCCGGGCGGGGATTTGTGGTTGCCTGTGTGTGTGCACACGCACCACTGTAGATGAGGTTTTTAGAGCTTTTCAGAAAAATAAAAATATTCCGAATTCCTCTGGTCGCCCCACGACATAGGGCCTCCTGGTTATTTAAGATCTCATGGGACCCAAGCACACCTTAGGAGAGTTCAGATCCGTTCCACATCTACAGAGGAGCACACTGGCTATTAAGAAGGAAAGAGGTGGGAGGGCAGAGGTGGTGTCAGAATTTCTTCACAGAACTGGTGGAGGGTCTGCAATCGGTGTGGAAGGTGGTTTGAGGATTTAGGGAGTTGGTCTGGGGCTGCTTTTCCATTGCAAGCGTTCTGCTTTTATGTAAATCAAATGGTTTGGTTGTTGATGTTGCTGCATTTCAGGGCTTGGAGATTGGACAGGGGGCATTGAAAGGTCCCTAACCCCCCCCCCGCCACTGCCCACCTCTTCTGAGAGGTCTAATTAGCCTGAGCAGTTTCATTTCTCAGGCCTTCTCCCCAGAAGTCCCTCAGACCAAGTTTCTAACCACTCCTGCCCACCCCTGCTCCCCAGCCATAGCAGGCAGTGAGGAACACAGAGCATCCTTTCTTGCCCCTTAAGAAGTCGTGCATGACTCCAGCTGGTGCGGGGCCCCGCTCCACGGGATGAACGCGGGGCAGTGTCTGTCCTGCACAGCAGAAACGTTGTCAGAGTTTGTGCAAAGGGAGGCTCCAGTGGAGTGTTTCACTTAGCTCCCATGAGGCAGAACCAAGGGTCACAGTGCATTCTAGAAATGTGTGGCCACACCCTGTTTCCAGGGGAGGAAAGGCTATTTGGGTAGAGTTGACATTGGGTGAGGAGAATGGGGGATGGTACCTGCAGAGATGGCCCTTTAAGACTGTCCCAAGGGACATTTATGAAGTTGCTTTGTCAGGGGACAACTTCTGAGATGACGTAGATATTCATTCTAGCACTCTCCACCAAGCCAGCCAGTCATGAACTATGTGCTGTGGGCCCAGCACTGCACCAGGGATGGAGGGTGTATTAGCCATTATTCATTGTTGAATAGTCCTATAGTTCCCTCTTGCTGCTGTAAGAAGTTACCACAAACTTGGTGGCTTAACACAAGCAGAATTTATTCTGCCACCATTCGAGACCCAAATCAAGACATCAACAGGGATGTGCTCCTCCTAAAGGCTCCAGGGGAGAATGTGTCTTTGCTTCCTCCAGCTTCTGGCAGCTCCAGGCATTCCTTGGCTTGTGGCTGCATCACTGCCATCTCTGTCTCTGTCTTCCCATGGCTTCTCCTCTTCTCCTTATGATCGCTACTCCTTTGTGCATCTCAGATAAGGACACTTGTCACTGGATCTAGGGACCACCTTCATGGTCCAGGTTGATCACATCTTGAAAGTCTTAATTTAATGATATCTGCAAAGACTTTGTTTCCCAAAAAGTTCGCATTCACAGGTTCCAGGGGTTAGGACATGGACATATTTGGGGGTTGGGGGGGGCACTATTCAACCTGTTACGGAGGAGGAGGGTGGGATATTTGAGACTTGGTGGCCTCTCAAATAATTTTACAATCAGGTTGGTGGATCTGGGGGCTCCCATTTTATCCGAGGGCCTTCTGGTGTCCTGACTGGCCAGAGCAGTAAACCCGTTCCCTGCCTGACCCTGGCGAGAAGGGGACTCAGCGGGGGTGGGTCTTCCTAGCATCTCCTTTCATGTTCGCACCGCTCTCCCGAGACAGGTGCAGGGAGTTGAGGCAATGTAGTCACAGTTCCACAGCTGCCACGTGGGAGACTGGGATCCAAACCCGAGCTGGCCTGTTTCTAGATTTGGGAGGCTTTCCTCAATGTGCGTACTTCCGGCAACTGCCCAGCAGTTAGTCCCTCCCTGCTGGGTGAGCTTTGCATGAGGTGGTGACCCATACTTGACCTTCTTGGAGGATAGAACAGGCTGAGGAGGAATGCACGTGACCCAGGTCAGAGGAAACCTTGAGGGTCATTCCCTGGTGGACAACGGAGTCAACAGTGAGAAAATCTGTCCATGTGAAGGGGAGTTTTTAAGGAAAGAATGGTTACCTGGGCTGACTGGGGTAGATCTCAGCCCAGGTCTCTGTGGAATAGGCCTCCTGGAGATGGAAGAGATTCGGGTCTGGGGGAGGGTGTCAGGCATGGGAACTGAGGGGTGAGGGTGGCGTGACGCACCCTGGGTGGTGGCTGGCCACAGCGAGGTTGCTCTTTCTCCCTCTTCTTTGAGTCTGTGCTCGTCTTAGTCTGCTTGGGCAGCCATAAAAAATACCACAGACTGAGGAGCTTAAACAACAGACATCCACTTCTCACAGCTCTGGAGGCTTGAAGTCCAGGACATGGCTTCAGGCAATTTGGTTTGGGGAAGAGCTCTCTCCTTGGCTTGCAGATGGCCACCTTCCCACTGTGTCCTTACATAGCCTCTCCTCAATGCCTGTGGGGACAGAGACAGGACAGGGAGGGAGAGAGGACTCTGCTCCTCTTGGTTTAAGGCCACCAATCCTATTGGATTAGGGCCTCACCCTTATAACATCACTCATCTTTAATTACATCCCTAAAGGCCCTATCTCCAAATGCAGTCACATTAGGGAACAGAGGCTTCCACGTGAGTTGAGGAGGGACACAATTCAGTCCATAGCTGTCCTTTTCCCTCTCTTCCTCCTCTCCTTTCCTTCCTGGTCTCATGTCCAGCCCTCAGACCTTGTCCCCCCGGGATACAGGCTGCATTTCTCCACAGACCTCAGCCAGGGGCTGTAGACACGACACCTGTCTCTCCAAGCCAGTGGGGTAGCTTCTGAGTAGCCATGGGCTTCAAAGCCAGGGCTGGCATCTCCTGCCCACCCTCACTGGATGGACCGCAGGGAGCCCTCTCGGCCTTCACGTGGGGGTGAGAGGGGGGCAGAGTGAGGCAGGCCGCCCAGCCCAGTGGAGTTCAGGAGCTGGGCTTGAAACCCAGCTCAGCCCTCACCAGCCAGATGGCCCTGGGCAAGCCATTTAGTCCCTTGAGCCTCAGGTTTCTCATCTATAATGTAGGGGCAGTTATCATCTCTGCCCCCCCCCCCAACACAGCTGTTGTCCAGTAACTTTGGGAAAAGCCCTGGAAAGAGGCAAAACAGCAACAGGTCTAAAGGGCAACTGCGAGCGTGATTGTAAATAAAAACCTTAAGGTCTCGGTCACGAAGAAGATACCTCTGCCCAGACCCCCAAGTTCACAGGGGAGCTTCGGGCATGACGGAATGAGTCTTGGGTCCCGTGGGGGGGTGACCCTCTGCTGCGGACAAGGCGGTGTGGATTCTCTGGTTCTTTCTGGCTGCTCGAGGCACATGGTTCCAGAGAAAGAGAGACCCAGTTCTCCCAGGGCACAGGGGAACGTCATTTCTCTGGAGAAAAAGGCATACTTGCTATGTGTCCTCTGATGTCAGGACACCCCCCAGGATGAGGGTGGCCCGGCAGTCCTGGCCCCTGCACTTGTCAGATAAACACAGATAAATATCCTGTCCTTTGCCACATCCGGGGTTCTGAAAGAAAATACCATCAAAGAGAAAGGAGAAAAAGCGATTTTCTTTCCAGGTAACGAATCTGTGTTTTGTTTTTGTTTTTGTTTTTTTTTAAACTGAGTTATCTAGAAAGAGGGTGGGCTACTTGGTTGATCTTTCAAAACAACAGAAATGTGGTCCCAGAAGGAGTTGTTAAGTTGGACCTAAGGCAGAGCTACCCACGGCTGTCTCTATGTGGCCAGGAAAGTTGTAGGAGGGGCAGAGTGTGCAAAGATGCTGAAAGTGGCCCATTTTTAACTGAGACACTCTCTCTTCTTACAGTATTTGGGATTTTATTGCCTAGAAATGGGTGGGCCAGCCTTTCCTGATAGAGACCACCCTCAGTTTACTGTGTCCTTCTCTTGGCCTTCTCCTTGCTGTGTGACCTTGGGTAAGATGATAAACACTTCTGAGCCTCCATTGCCTCATCTTCAAAATGCAGGCAAAGAAATGGACAAGGGTACCTACCTTCCAGGCTTATTGTAAGGCTGAGGCGTGATGAGATTGCCTAGAGTCTCAATGCCTCAGCAAATCCCTGTGGAGCACACAGGGGTGGGAAAACAGGAGCCATATCACAGGAGCCTCACTGAGACTTCAGCTTATCAGCTCTTTTTCCTTCTGGAGGTTAGGGAGATTCCTCATGAGAAATCACCTGAAAACCAAGAGGGGAGTACAGAGGGCTGCACCCACCTGAATTCCTGAACCATTAACTCAGGGTCACCTCTGATTCCCAGAAAACACCTCTTACGCATTGAATGGTTTCCATCAGCTGAGGGCATAGCATCCCAGGCTGTAGGTGGCCAAGTGCTTGGAATTCACCTCATCCTAGCCCCTCCTTTCACAGGCCCGGAGAAGGGGGAGCTGGCAGCTGGCCCAGCGACATACCGAGGAGTTAGTCAAAGAGCTGGGACAGGAACCCAAGTCTCCCGGCTTCTAGTATCAAGATAGTGCCTAACAAACGAGTCCTCTCTTTTCTTTCCTTCTCTTGACATGTTGAAATTCTGCCTCAGTCCTGATTAGCACGGGACAGAAGAGACCTCAGATGGTGCCGGCAAGCTGGGCTGTGTTTGGCCCATGTTGTGTTTCAGTTTTTTTGGACTTGGTTCTCAGTGTTAAAATTCAGAAGATTTCACATAAACATGCATCTCTCAAGCTCCCCCTGGAAATTCAGGTGTTGGTGACACTGGCATCACGTGGCCACAGTGGCCAGAGCAGATTAGCCTTTGTTCCCTCGTGACCAGGCACATGAGCTCCACCTGTCAGCCCCTACCTGGCCAGCCTCACTTCTCAATGCACCTGCCTGGGCTCGGTGGGCCTGAGCCTGTGGCACCTGAGTAGAACTTGCGTACCTAGGAAGGGTCTGTCTTCCCAGCCCGTCAGACAGCACTTCTGAACAACAGGTGGTTCCTGTTTTTCTGCCACTTTGTTTTCTCAACCAGTTAACCTGGCTTCAGGTAAAAGAGAAAGCAATAAGGCATCCCATTCCATAAGGAAGTTATTTTTCTAACGTCCCATTTGAAAACTGTGAACTTTCCAGAAGAAACTCTTGTTTTCTTTCCACGTTGACCTAGTTGCAAAGGAAAATCTCATTTTCTTAAAGAGCCTCGATCTTGCTGGTGTGGTGTGTGGACAGACCGGTCAGCCTTTCCATTAGGAACACTTTCCTGGGCTTCAAAAACCCAGCCATAAAGATGTGTTTTGGACCGAAATTGGTCCTCCCCCAGTGGAACCTGGGAATCTTTATTTCAAGGACTCTTTCAAAACATCTTTCACTCTTGAAGTGCAAATGTGTGTGGTTTGCGGCATCCTCAACCACGATTGGGGTTTGGGATTTTGCTGCATGACGTTTTTCCAACATTTAATTTTAAAGCCATCATCTTCTCTATTTATTTCCGTGGTTAAAATTGTTTTTTTCTTTTTCTATTGGGAGAGGATTGCATGAAAGGGGACTTTGTCCATCATTCCCAGTTGGGGTACACACGGACATGGGGCCTTGGTAGAGTCCCTGGCGTGGATGTCTCTTAAGTGTGTTAATTTATATCACCCGACAAGAGTCAGTGGACGTGATTCAATTACGAGTTAAGAAGAGGTTGCCTTCCCAGTACTGCTTTGCTTATTATTCTTGTTTTGATCCTTGCCTGCCCTTTGCAGGTATTTTTGATGATCTTGTTGGCTTTAATGATCAGGAGATAGAGTTCCAGGCTTGAGATGATTGTTCTGGGGGGAAATTTTGAAAATCTACTCTGTATCACTTAGTCATTTGTATTTTTCAAGAATTACTTGCCATGTGAAGTATGAAGAGGTGGCCTACAGAAAATGGCCCAATACGTGTCCATTTGCTCCATTCATGCCAAGCTACTCAAGTCTTCTCCTCTTCCTCACTCCCTAACTTGGTCAAGACCGTTCATCAGCCTCCCAAACCGGAGACTCTGGATGTGGCCTTGACTCCTCCCTCTTGTCCTCTCCCACATCCAGTAGCCACCACTTCCTGTCCATTGTCCTGTCCTGGCTCTGTCCCTCTCATTCCCATCTCCATAACCATGGCCTTCCCTCTGTCCTCCCATCTCTTTGCCTCCTGACTAGCCCGGCTGTCTCCGTCTCTCCCTGGCCAGGCCACCCTCCACCCTCTACCAGTTTTAGTCCTAAAAATGTCACGTCTCATCCCATTCCATTCTCTTGCTTAAAAAAACTTTTGTTGGCCCCTGCCGTCTCAGGATAAAATCCAAACTCTGCAGCATGACGTACTAACCAACTTTCCAGGCTTGTCATTCACCACTCCCCGCTGAGACCTTATGTTCCCGTCACTCTGAACCCATCATTCCATGGACAACCTCTCCACTAATCAACGTTCTGTTCTCTATATCTAGAATGGCTTTCCCCAGACGCCTTTCTTTGGCAAACTGTTTCAAGGCCCAGGTCAAACATCACAGCCCTTGGAAGTCTTTCCTGGTCTCTTGCACGTGGAGTTAGAATTTTATCCAAAGCTCAGCAATGGTGTTTGTCATGAACTGTGGTTTCTCTTTCTTTGGGTCTTATCTTCCCCTAGACTATGAATACTTTGAAGATATTATTCCAGATATTATTTGAAGATATTATTCCAGATTCCTTGGGTAGGAAGGCTGATAAATGGCTGGCTCACTTTTGGGAACAGATCATCTAAAACCTGAAATCCTGATCTGAACAGATACCTCCTAGGGAGTATCAAACCTCAGGGACAAAGGCAGAGACACACTGGTCCCTTCATTATCACCTTCATCACCACCCTTGTCCTTTGGGAGTGTCTCTGAGGTCAGCAAATAGACACTGTGCAAGTCTGCAAGCCCAAGTGATTGAGAGTTTTCTGTCTGTTTGTCCAGGACACAGGTTTATACACGAATGCCCCAGCGTGACTCCTGCGTGTGGCTGAAGTCTCCCTGGGGGACACCTGTCAGGAGAGCCAAGGTAATTACCTCCTTCCTGGAAGGATGTGGATGGGTTCATCTGTCTGGTATGTTTAGGTACAGTCTTCCCTGGAGGTGGGGTCCTGAACCAGGACTCCTCCCAGATCTAGTCCACTTTGGAGGCAGGTGGGCTGGAAAGAACAGAGGCTGAAGACTGTGCCTCACTGGGGTTCCAGTGCCAGCTCTGACACCAAGGGAGGTGTTTGCTGCTTCTCTCTCCAGCATCATTCCTTCTTTTGGCCCTTCCCAATTATCGGCAATCTCTGTTTTGCTGATCTGAGTGGTTTGGGGGAATGGATTCACATGCTGCCTCCAGGGATGGAGCCGTGAGAAGGCCAGTCCAATCAGAGGACCTTTGCTGGGCATCCAGGGCAAGGAGACTTTGTTTTTCCCCTGAATATGCCTGAGCAATTCTGTAATCCTGGGGGCTTGTTAGAAATGCAAATTCTTAGGTCCTACCCCAGACCTATTGAGTCAGAATCTCTGAGCCCGAGCCCAGGAAACAAGCCCTCCAGGTAATTCTGATGAGCACTCCAGTTTGAGAAGCACTTCTCTCAATTTATAGATGATTAAACATATATATATATATATACAGGCACAAAAAGCAAGGCAATTTGCCCATAGTCACACAGCTAGTGAGGAGCTAAGCCAGGTCTAAAAGTCAGCTGTCTTCCACCCACGCCATTTAAAGGCATCTCTTTTTGTTTGTCTATTTGTTTTTGTTTTTTTTAAACTTTTTATTTTATACTGGAGTATAGTGGATTAACAATGTTGTGTTAGTTTCAGGTATGCAGCAAAGTGATTCAGTTATACATGAACAGGTATCTATTCTTAAAGAAAAAAAGAAGAGGCATCTCTGTGTTTTCGTTAAACTGTAAAACCATCAGAAATCACTTCTCGCCTTTGAAGGTCCTCCCCTACCCGGTCTTTTTCTCCAGGGATGAAGATAAATTTCACTTGCTCTGAGGTTATGTGGAGTGAAGCCTCACTATTACTCACTATTACATGTTTATGTCCCTATCACAGACTTGATCAATGTCGGCTGCCCTCAGGAGACCTTGGAGTCAGCGAGGACCACGTCCTGCCTGAAGAGACAGGTCCACCTTTGGCCCAAGCCCCAGGGCATGCTGGGAGAAAGGTGGGTGCCACCCTTTCTGGGGTCAAGGTCCTGGTCTCTTGGCTGGCTCCTCCCAAGTTGATCTGGGCTCCCAGCTTTGGTTCGCCACCCAAGGCTCTGCTCCATGTGTATGTGAGGGTAGGTGGGGCTGGAGGGGTACGGCTGGGTCCTGGCCAGAGTCGTGGCTCCAGTCTGGAAGTCCAGGCATACCTAAGTCATCTCTCGTGGCTCCCCAATGCCATATTAGGCTGCCCCCTCTGAAGGGTGGAATCTCTGACTCATCCACCCCTTCCCCCCACACCCTCACACTCCTGCCAGTTTTGGCCAAGATTAGAATTCACTCAAATCTGTGGGTTCTAAGGTTTCTGCGCTATTTCAGTTTGGCAAATGACTCCTTGTTTCAAGTTAGAAAAAGAAGTCCTTTCCCGAAAGAGGCTTGGGAAGGCTTTTCTTGGTGACCCAATGGTTTGGGCAACTGAAAAGGTGATGATTTCAGTGCATGTTAAACAGAAAGAAGCTGACTCTGTTTCTCAAATACATCTGGGGTTAACAGATGAGAAGCAATGAGACTTTCTCATCAGAATGACAATCTAATCTACCCTCCCGGAAAGTCCTGTAGATTTTCAGCCCTGTGCTAGGTCCTCTCTGGGTATTTTATTAAGCCACACCCCGGTCCCAACAGGTAGGCAAACTTTCCCATTTTAGAGATGAGAAAACTGAGGTTCCAAGTCAAGTCCAAAGCCTGAGGCCATACGGCTGAGAGGCGGCATCGGGACAGGAGCTCTGGTCTCACCTGTGGTTTTGCCACACTGATGGTCCTGATTCTTGGGAAGAGGCAGGGGTCTCGCTCTGCTACCCCAAGATGACCAGCTGTGCAGTCTCTATGCCTCTGCCTTTGGATTTGAAAGGTGAATCAGATAGGGCTTTGGGGATGTGGGCAACAGAACAGGCAGTTGAAAATGAGGGACAGAATCAGGGGAAAGTAGACCAGCCAGGGCCGAAGGATTGGAACGCGGCTGCTCTGAGAGTCTTGGCAGGAGCAGATGGAAGGTCTCTCTGTGGTGGTGCCACTGGAACAAGGCCACCAACCATTTCCTGCTTTTTGTCCCTCTGCTCAGGATTCAGATTCCAAGGAAAACCTGCGTAGTGGGCTCTGTCGGGCTCAGGTGCCATCTCTTGTCTTGGGGAGAGCGGGGCATCTTGAATGACGGTCTCATCAGACAGCCTGCAAGTTTCCAAAAGGAAATCAGGATGCCGTTACTGAGAGAGAAAGTGAGGAGAGTGGGTGTTGGATTGGGTGCCAGAAAGCCAGAAACACAACACTGGGTGTTGATGGGGAGCCCAGACGGCCCCTGGTCCTCTGGCTGTGGGATGAGCCTTTTTTCCTCCTCTCATTAACATCTCTGAGGCCTGGATGCGTTTTTAAGTCTGGTAGACCTGAAGACATTTTTGGGTCCAGGCTGACCCGTCATCCTGAAATGTGGCTTCGAGAGATGGCCCGGTTGTGATAATGGGGCTGGGAGATGCCAGCCTCACGCAGCTCAGGCCCCTCCTTCAGAGCACAGCCCCCTACCGGCTAAGCAACGCCCAAGGGGTGTGCGGTAGGGGCGGGTCATGCATGCCAACTATGAGAACTCCCTGTTGTTCTGCAAACTTCGAAGCTCTGGGGCAAAAAGGGCCAGGAGATAATGAGTGGGGGCTGAACAAAACTACTCCTCTGCCTGCCTGCCAAGAAATGCTCCTGGGATGGAGAGAGAGGAAGACAGTCCAAGGGGTCTTAGAGATGACCCACGCCAACCCTTTTGACTCTAAGAGGGAGACTGAGGCTGGAGAGGGGAAGGCAGCGGCCCAGGTGGTACCACTGATGACTCAGGTTCCAGCCTCTGCTCTGGCCATGCCCCTCCCATTCAGTCTCCCAGCCACCACGGATCAAGCACCAGCTGTGGGCTGCTCGGTGGGCACACTGGGTCTCATGAACCTACTCTTTACCCCCAGGGAGTTTATAGCCAAGAGGGAGGAAACAAGGAAATGAAAAACACAACAAGAAGCTGGAGCTGAAGTGTTTTACCTCAGGGACTCAGGGGGGCACCTTTTTGGCCTCTGTTGACCCCCAAAGCTTGTACCTTTGTCATGAGAAACCTTGGGGGCTCTTGTCCAGAAGCTCAGTTCCCTTCCTCTGTGCCTGTTCTACCTTCATCGTGGTCTTCTAAGTCCTAGCTCGAAGGCCTGCCCACACCTCTCCCTCGGGGGAGACGCCTTTTCTGCATCCCAGTCCCGGGAGCCCTCTCTCTGCAGATCCCAAGTGAAGTGCCCGGGGCCCGCTTGTGGTTGGCTCTTCAGTAGGGCCACCTGCATACAGTGAGGATAAATGATGAATTGCACCCTCTCTCGGCTGGACCCCTGGTGTTTGCCCACCCGCTTGCCCTTTCTAGGCTCACTCCCAAATAGCACTTGCCCAGAAATGCTTTATACACTTGCTGAATAAACATCTTGGTTCCATTCTGGGGCCACAAAAGCATCAAAAGTGAAAATTATGCTTCACTGAAGTGGAATTTGGCAAGCACGCAGTGGCCATGGCCTCATGGTAGGTTTAAACTAGAAGTTCAAGCTCCAGCTCTCCCACTTAAAGGCCATGTGACATTGGGCCAGCTTCTGAACTTCACTAAGCCTTAGTTTACTGATCTGTAAAATGGACAGAATTCTGATGCCTAGCTCACTGGAAGTACATGAGAATCAAATCAAAGAGTGTAAATATAAAAGTGCAAGGTAAACCTCAAAGTACTGAGCAAATACTAGGTATCATGGTTACATGGCCCCTTGATATGGTCCATTTGAGAAAACATAGGATGATTCAAATCTTAGTGCCTGGGCCTAATCTTTATGATAAAAAGGAAAAAGAAAAAGAAAGAAATTTAGTAACCTGTGGTGCTTGGCTGTTTTCTCTTAAAAATGAAGTTAAAATCCAACAAGAAAGGCCTGGGAAACTAGAACTGATTAGATAATTCTCGGAGGGCGTCCCCAATCCTTTTCCAGGAGGGCAGGCGAACATTATCACAGGCTCAAACAAAACATGTGTTGACTTTTCAAAGTGGGTATTCCCCCACCCACAGAAAAACCTGGCCCGGAGGGGTGGCCTGGCAGATGTTATCTTCAGGGAGTGCCTGGTACAAAGGAAAGAAGTGGGGACATGATGGCAACCAGAACAACAGAGGCAGCCACGGGGAGGAGGCCAGGCTGGGAAATGCCGGGAACTTTGCCTTTCTTTAAAGAAACTCACTCGTTCCAGGAGCAGGATAGGGCATTGAAAACATTGTTCTTATCTGATTCTTATCCAGAGAACGATGTGGTAACGCTTTCCAGTATGTGACAGGGGAATGCCACAAGGAACGGGGTTACTCCAGTTGCCCCTGGCCTCAGGATGGGGAGACCGAGGGCTCAGTGCTGTGAAGAAGTCGTAAGCTGAGCTGTCCCCAGAGACAGAGGTGTTGACACAGAGGCTGTAAGCCCCCAGGGAAGAGGAGGGGGTGATGCAGAGAGAATCCGCATTAAATGGGATGAAGATGGGATAGAGGGTCATTTCAACTCGGGTTCTTCGGTTTTTCCCAGCTTTGAGATTTGGGGTTAAAATCCTAACAGGCACCTTCTAAAGATGAAATCCAGCAGAATGCACGGTCCTCTGCACTGCAGATCCACCAGTGAAAAGCCATGGATCTCCACTGGGTCCTCAATCCCTCCCATACAGGCCCCGCACAAATAATTGTTAGTTGGATAATCACTAAATGATCAGAGTCTGGTGGTTAAGTGTGTTGGACTGCTTGGATTCAACCATTGCCCTATTTCCTGCTACCTGTGTGACCTTAGCAAATTATTTAACCTCTCTGTGCCTTGCAGCCCTCGTTGGTGAAGTGGGGCTATGAGTACACTCGGCCTCGTAGGTGGTTGTGGAGTTCAAATGGGATGATACGTGCAAACTGCTTAGCACAGTGCCTGGCACGTAGTAAGAGCCCAAGGGGGTTAGCATGGAGGTCGTTAGGACACAGCATGGGGAGGACGCTACTTCCCACCCCCATGAACTTGGGTGGGGCCGTAGCACTTGCTCTGGCCAATAAAATACGTGTAAAGTGATGTGTGGGACTTGCGGGTGAGAACTCTTTACTACATTCCCTTCCCCTCCCACAGCCACTGTGGAAGCACATGCTGAGATGGACCCCTGGGTCCCCCAGTGACTACAACGAGCAGAGCCCCCTGCCTCCCTGCACCAGACAGTGATGGGAGCCAGAAATGAACTTCTGGGTGGTTAAGCCTCTCAGATATGTGGTATGTTTGTTATTGCATCATAGCCTAAATTCTCCTGACTAATACAATGCCTTATTTCAGTTTTAGGATGCAGGTACCCATGGAGAATTCTCCTCACACACTTTATTTTCTGGAAAGAAGCAGCATGATAGGATGGCCAGAGCTCAAGCTCTTGTGCGATAGACCTGGGTTTGAATCCTGCCTGGTTGCTGTCTAGCTCTCTCTTTTCAGGCAGGTTCTTTAACTCCTCAGAGCCTCAGTGCCCACGTATAACCAGCCCTGCTGTGTTGGGTTGTAGGGGCTCCAGGTGCTGGAGGAGTGCGTGGCACAGGCCGGCAAGCCTCCCGTGTTTAGCACTGATGGGCTGTGGCCAGGGCTGCTCATGAGAGCTTCTAGTGTGGCCGCACATCCCCTCCTCCTGGGCTAGTGAGACACATTAGATAATTCTCCGAGGGCGTCCCCAGTCCTTTGCCGGGAGGGCAGGCGAACACTGTCACAGGGCTCAAACCAAACATATGTTGACTTTTCAAAGTGGGTATTCCTGGCCATCTGAGCTGGGCTGACATCTTCACTTTGCCCCTGTGGAACCACTCTCTACTCTCCCCACCTTCTCTGCCCCAGAGGCTGACACATATAGACACACAAGCAGGCCACTGGCCTCCGCTGGGTTTGGGATATTTATTCCTTCCATATCTTCCCCCGCTACCTCCTGTGAAGCCACCTCAGGCTGGCATTGCCACTTGACTCCAGGGCCCAGCTTCTCTCAAGCTGGCCTCACCATACAAGGTTCCCTGGGGGTATGGTAACTATCCCTGAAGGTGGTAAGGGCTGTGCTGTTGCCCTGTTTCCGCACTGTGGGCTTCCTCTCACTCCACTTTCTAGAATGATCCATCTTCAGTGTGCCACCCAGTTCCTGCCAAGGCCCTGACGATGTCTCAGTCCTCAGTCCTCTCTCCCTCTCTCACCTCCTGTGATCTCTCTTGACGGTCTTGCTTCCCCTGGACAGAGCCTTCTCTCCTCGTAGCAGACTGGCTTAGCCCCTTCTCTATACCTCATCTTTCCAGTTACGTTACAGGCACGCTCTTTAAAGGCAGAACCTCTCAGGCCCTTCTTGGGCACCTGCCCAGACTGGACTGGAGGACTCTCCTCTCGCTGCACATGTGGAGCGTGTATAAAAATACAGATGCCTGGGTTCTACCCAGACCTATTGCATCCAGATCTCTGGATGGGGCCTGGGATTTGGATAAGCAGACAAGGGTTGAAAAGCAACAGAGGATGAGAATTCCCTGGTTGCCTAGTGGTTAGGATTCTGGGCTTTCACTGCCACAGCCTGGGTTCAATCCCTGCTGGGGGAACTGAGATCCCACAAGCTGCGTGGTGCGGTCAAAAAAAAAAAAGTGGGCTTCCCTGGTGGCGCAGTGGTTGAGAGTCCGCCTGCCAATGCAGGGGACACGGGTTCGTGCCCCAGTTCGGGAGGATCCCACATGCCGCAGAGCGGCTGGGCCCGTGAGCCATGGCCGCTGAGCCTGCGCGTCCTGAGCCTGTGCTCCGCAGCGGGAGAGGCCACAACAGTGAGAGGCCCGCGTACCACAAAAAAACAAAAAACAAGCAACAGAGGAGATTGGTGTGATACACCAAGGCCCTGTTAATTATATTATGATTGTGCAAGAAGCTTGATTATGCGTACTCATTCCACGTGCCTGGTGTGTGAGTGTACGTAGGGGCAGGCTGGCTAGTCTGCTCGAAGTCCCACAGAAAGGCTCTGCCTGCTGCTCCCCCTGAGCCTTCAGTCCTTCTACTTTCCTGTAAGAACAGCAGAGAAATACCCTTCCTTCTGCTCATGGAAATTCCCCCATCTTTCAAGGACCACCAGCTTCGGCCGGCCATTGCTTACAGCACACAGTGAGGGAGAAGGTCCCCTTTGATATTTACTGTGGTTTCATGCCCAGTTGTATTGATACATGAATGATCTCATGCTGTATATTCATTTGGAGAATGGGAACTCAGTTTTAAGCTTTCTTTTTCCTCCTTCTCCTCTGCACTGTTTATTGACTGCCTCGTCTATGCCAGCGACCATAGGTGCTTTTTTTTTTTTTTGCGGTACGCGGGCCTCTCACTGCTGTGGCCTCTCCCGTTGCGGAGCACAGGCTCCGGACGCGCAGGCTCAGCGGCCACGGCTCACGGGCCCAGCCGCTCTGCGACATGTGGGATCTTCCCGGACCGGGGCACGAACCCGTGTCCCCTGCATCAGCAGGCGGACTCTCAACCACTGCGCCACCAGGGAAGCCCCATAGGTGCTTTTTTTATATGTCAGGTCATTAATTGTTGCAACCATCCCATGAAGTAAACATTATTATCATCATTTGACAGATAAAGAAGCCAAGGTTCTGGGTGGGTGGGTGGACAGGTTGGGGGTAAATGACTCGTCAAATAACTCGTCCAAGTGTCAGAATTGGGTTTTCATCCCAGGTCTGTCTGGCTCCAAGTCATTTGCTATAAATCAGACCAAGCTCTTTGGTCTCAGGACTGCTTTACATTCTTAAAAATTATTGAAGATTCCAAAAAAAACTTTGTTAACCTGGGCTATATCTATCCATCTACCATATTAGAAAATAAAACCAGAAAAAACACAAGTATTTACTTCACATAAATCAACAATAATAATCCCATTATATATTATACGTATAACTTTTTCAATGAAAATTAACGATATTTTCCAAAGGAAATAAGAGCGAAAAGTGGCGTTATTTTACATTTTGCAAAACTATTGCCTGCCTTAATGGAAGACATCTGGATTCTTGTACTGGCTTGTGCAGTCAGCCTATTGTGATACAAATCATGTAGTCCCTGGGAAACTCCACTGTTCACTTTGGAGACAATGAGAGTGAAAAGGGCAGACAATTTTTGGTCTCTTACGGAAATCATTTTGAACGCATGTAACCCCGAGAAGGTTGTGGGGACCCCTGGGGATGCCTGAGCAGTACTTTGAGAATCACAGCTCTAAGCTGATAAGCTCTGCCTGCTCTTTGCATTCTCACCATTTCTGGGTACTCGTCTATCTACAGCACGGTCTGGACTTCACGCATACCCAACCATCACTGGGTAACGTGAAGGTAGGAAGAGGATGACTAGGCAGTCTGCATCCATCCTTTACCAGCAGAAAAGGGCACCCATTGAGTTTGGCTCTGACCCTGGGCTCCTGGAGAGAGGCTGCTATGGTCCAGTGAGCGGCCCAGGTTCTCCAGGCTGTACAGGGCACACGGGAGGTACGGTGTGTTCTTGACCAGGTTTCCTGAGAGTTTGCAAGCTCAGCTTGGTGATGAGCCTGTGACCTGAATGAATCACCACCGTTTATTTTCAAGGGAAAAAAGAGAAAAAGATACAAATGTCTCTAGCACAGTGGGGATCAAAATACATTCCTGTCGGTTTTAGGGGGAGGGAGGGATAGGTGGGGTCCAGGGGATTTTTAGGGCAGTAAAATTATTCTGTATGATTCTATGATGGTGGATACGGGTCATTATACATTTGCCAAAACCCATAAGGTGTACAACACCAAGAGTGAGTCCTAACGTGAACTATGATTTTAGTTAATAATAATGTATCAATATCAGTGCATCAGTTTTAACAAATGAACTACGCTAATGCAAGACGTTCATAATATGTGGGAATGAGGAGAGAGTGAGAGGTTATATGGGAACTCTCTGTACTTTCCGATCACTTTTCTGTAACCGTAAAACTGCTCTTAACAAAATAAATCAAAACAAAACATCCCTGCCAGTCTGGGTCTTAGCAGAGGGTCTTTGTGGTTTGGGGGCTGGAATGGCCCAGAGGAAAGCCCTGAACTGCTGTCCTGACTGTGCCACCACCCTGGGAAACTGTACCCACTCACACATCATGACCCCAGACGAGACGTTCGCTTGGGATCCTTCTCCCATCGTCTGCGTCTGTAGCTCCCAAAAGTCTACGGTAGCATCAGCTAGGATTTGGAAGGTATAATTCTGGTGGTGAGACTAGTAATTAGAGGATTGTTTAAAGACTCCTGGGGTTGTTTAATTACTTGAGAACTGTCAGCCCATCATCACTGGGGTAATAGCCCCACTGAAGCACAATGAAGCCAGAACACTGTGCATCTGTGGCTGGGGAAATCTCCTGTACTGTGATCTGGGAGGGAGCCCCAGCTCTTCTGCCCAGGCTGCTTGGGACTCGAGCCAGGAATTCGACAGGAAGATGTTTGGTGACTTGGGGAGGAATCAGAAGATGTGGCTGGCTGAGGTGTACGCACTGTGAGTTGATCACCAGCTCGGGCAGCCATGCTTTGGCTTACGATAAGAAACACCCCTCCTGCCCGCCACTAAGTCTTCTTTTAAACAAGCCGAGTTGGGAGAACGGAACCTGTATGGCCATCCTTGGGGGTGTGTGGACCATAGGGTTGGGATGGAGAAGGCAAGGGAGGCACCTAGGGCACCAGTTTTTAGGAGGTAAAGTGCAGACTTGGCACCCGAGAGCCTTTTGCATCCCAGGCGCCTGGCTCTCGGCTCCCTAGGCCCTGTCCTAAGTGTGCCTTACCTCGATAGCTGGTTGAATCTTCAGAAGCATTACCGGTCCTCGCCACACCTGAGTCCTATGCACTATAAATAGCTCTCAGTGTGGGCTCCCCAACTTCTTTCTCCAGTGTGCATCTCCTTCCCCAGCTCCTTCAGGGCTGGCGGTCCCAGGAAATGAGCTAGACTCTGGAAGGTTTGTTCCACAGTCCAATGAACACACAGGCTCTCAGATAAAAATATGCTTAGGAGACAATAAGTGGTTGTTTTGAGATTGAAAGCGGAGACCCTAGTGACAAGGCATGGGGGAGGCTTTCCTGAGACTTTCTACTTTCAGGGTGAGGAGTGATGGGGGGGGATTGTTTGTGAGGACAGGTATGGAGGTGACCCCTCGAGGAATTTGTTTGGGGTTTTTTTTTTTTTGGTTCTCTATTTGCTCAAACTTAATTAGTAATATTATAACTTTCCATTTAATCATTGACCTAAATGAGTTGTATTTTTATCTCAGCAGGAGTCTGGCTGGGGCTGAAAGAAGCAGCTGTGGCAGCTGAGTGAGAGGCAAACTCTTACTAGAATATTTGGGCTGGCAAGTGACACCACTTCTGCTCCAAGATAAGATGGAGACTCTTCCAAGCTATGTTTTAAAATCATAAAAAACAGAGTCTCCTGCTGGAGATAAGACGTGTGTTGGTTTGGGGCATCTGGGAGCTGTGAAAGGGGAGGGTTATCCCAGCATTACTGAGATTATTGCTGAAACCAAGATTATAAGTAATTAAGGTTTTGAAAGTTTTCTCCAGGTACACAATAGACTTACTCAGTATCTTGGATTCTTGAGCTGGGGTCAGGTTAACTATTAAAAGAGGAAAAAAAAGTATTTCTAACAAACCTGAAGTTTATTTAAAGCCTACGCCATTCCTGTTGCTTTAGCAGATCTCGCTTTAAGCTGTAGCTCTTTTCCTGGCTCTCAGGACATCTAATGTTGATTCACTTGCATGCCTAGATTCATGGTGTTTAAACTCATTGCCAAGTTCAATTAGCCTCATTTTTACCTTCACCACACTGTCCCCTGGGATCCAACAGACTCACAGCCCTGGAGAAATGAGGACCAACAATCATTGCATTTCTTCTCCAACTTTAACTCCCTTTGCTAGAACCAAATGCTGGGCTTGCACGGGACACTCTTGCTCTCAGAAGGAACAGATTGCATTTTTCATTGCAGAAGCACATGAGCCCTAACTTTCATGTGCCTAGAATGTTCTTTTATAGGCATCCTTTTTCAGTATCTTTGATCTGCAGGATGTAATCACATTTTCCTTGAAGATATAAATCATCTAGAAAAACATAGAAGAGGAGAAAATTCCCTTAAATAACTTCTCAAACTGAATTAAAAACATAAGTTAATTATTTTGAATTATTTCATAATTCTCCCATCTGTATCTCCTGTTCTCATCTTGTCTTAGCATCATCTGTGCTGGCCACCCTGGGTCTTAGACGAGACACTTCATTCACAAAGGGAAACTTTTAATTTGCTTAAATTGGCATGGAACAACTTTCGCAGGATCAGAGGATTTAACTTTGTTTTTTAAATGTCCGTGTTTAATCTTTAAATGTTTTTTATTTTTTTAATGCCCACTGATAAATGGATAAAGAAATTGTGATACATATCTACATAACAGAATGTTATTTAGCCTTAAAAAGAAAAAGGAAATTTCGCCATTTGTGACAACACAGATGAATCTGAAGGAGGTTATGCTAAGTGAAATAAGCCAGCCACAGAAAGACAAATGCTGCCTGACCTCAGTCATATGTGGAATCTAAAATAGTCCAACACTTAGAAGCACTGAGTAGAGTGGTGGCTGCCAGGAGCCGGGGGTGGAGGAAACGGGGAGATGTTGGTCAAAGGGTATAAACTTTCAGTTATGCAAGATGAGCAAGTGCTGAAAATCTAACATACAGCATGCTGACCGTAGTGAACAATACTTTATTGTATATTTGTGTTTGCTAACACGGTAGATCTTAAGTGTTCTCACTACACACACACACACACACACACACACACGTAATTATATGAGGTCACGGGTATGCTGATTAGCTTGACTGTGGTGATCATTTCACGATGCATACACAAATCATACATCAAGTTGTACATCTTAAATATATACAACGTTCATTTGTCTATTACACCTCACAATCACCAAAGCTAAAATTTTTTTTAAAAAAAACAAGAAATTAAAACAAAACAAGGGCTTCCCTGGTGGCGCAGTGGTAGAGAGTCCGCCTGCCGATGCAGGGGACACGGGTTCGTGCCCCGGTCCGGGAAGATCCCACATGCCGCAGAGCGGCTGGGCCCGTGAGCCATGGCCGCTGAGCCTGCGCGTCCGGAGCCTGTGCTCCGCAACGGGAGAGGCCACAGCAGTGAGAGGCCCGCGTACCGCAAAAACAAAACAAAACAAAACAAGAACTTTTAGCAAGCATTTAACCAAAACTGTGCCATAGTGTTCAGGACTTTGTGTTGCAGACACCAGAAACCTGCTCAAGAAATAGAGAGACACTATGCAAAAGATAGAGGGGTAACTCTCAGGGCGGAAGTGGGCCCCAGGGCCAGTCAGCTCCAGGGTCTCAGGAGCAGGTACTGGGCCCCTCCGGGCAATTGCAGAAGCTTCTCCGCCCTGGATGACCTGTGCTGCCCATACCTTGGGGGTTGCATCTTTGGGGCTTGGTGCCAAAAAAAAGGAGGATGTTTCCAGTCTGTAGAGTTAAAAAAAAAATCCAAGAGAAGGGCTCAATTTTGCTGAACTTGGGTCATGTGCTCACGTCCACCAGCCACAGCACTCTTACAGGGGAGACATTCCAGGTTCCAAAAAGGAGCCTTGAACTTGGGTCATGTGCTCACGTACACCAGAGGACTGTCTGATTGTCCCTCAGAGGAGTTGCAGAGCTGCACCAGGAGATACACTTGCCCCACCACACAGGGTGACTTCATACCCTACACGCCAAAATGCTCCCCCCCAGCCATTCTTTCTATGAGGAAAAAATGAGCAAAGAGTAAAGTACAGTGTTGCCGTGACCAACCGGAACCTTTGATTAACCAGAAATCGGTTTTTCATTCAACTTTAGGGGAAAATAGAAGAAAGTCTTGGGGGCTTACTTCACAATCTCACTCTTAGGGTATGTTCCAGGGGGCTCTCATTCTTCCAGGTATCTTTTGCATGCTTTTTAAATTGTGATAAAATCCACATAACCTAAAATTTACCATTTTAAGTGTACAGTTCAATAGCATTAGGTACATTCACAATGTTGTGTAATGATCACCACAGAGTCCGTTTCACCATCCTACACAGAAACTCTGTGCCCATTAAATAATAACCTCCCCTGCCCCCTGCCCCAGCCCCTGGTAACCTCTAGTCTACTTTCTGTCTCTATGAATTTGCCTATTCTAGATACCTCATAGAGGTGGAATCATGTAATATTTGTACTTTTGTGTCTGACTCTTTCACTTAGCATAACGTTTTCAAGGTTGGTTCACCCATGTTGTAGCATGTGTCAGAATTTTATTCCTTTTAATGGCTGAATTTTATATATCTATATATAGGTATATTTATATATATATTCCATTCATCTGCTGATGGACATTGGGTTATTTCCACATTTTGGCTATTGGGAATAATGCAACTATGAACATTAGCGTACATTAAATGTCTTTTGGCAGTGCTGAAAAAGTATTTACTTTCATTAAAATGATGCTTCAGTGTCTTCAATTACAACAACAAAAAACTGTTTCCCATCAAAATGGAGGCTCTGTGGGCTCATGGAGAAAGGATGGGCTCCGGAATCCCACAGACTCATCTTTAATGCTGGGTTTATGATTTCCTAGTCTGTGACACAGAGCAAATTATTTCATCTCTCTGAGCATTTTTTTTCCCCCTCATCCAACAAATGATGGACAAAAATGTCTGAAATGGACATTTCTGGGTTGCTTTGAGAATTTAATGCTTCCCCAAATCACTCAGTAACCACAAGAGTGCCTGGTAGCACTTTTGAAAAACACAGATTCCTGAGCCCCACCCCAAAACTACTGACTTAGAATCCCTTGGAGTGAGGTCAGGATGTCTGCATCTTGACCAAAATCTTCAGATGAGGTTGATGAAGCCAGATTTAAAACTCATCACTGAAATCAAACCTGTGAAGCCAAGCCCTACCTCAGGACTTGATACAAAGGAGGAGTTTAATAAATGCAGATCTTCCCTCTTCCCCCTTTCACTTCTGTATGCTGTACCTATGAATACAGAACGATTGCATTTTAAGGGACATTTGCAACAATGACCATTCCACTTAACAACAACAGAAATTCTAATGATGGGTTGTTTTCTAGTTTGAATGACTAACCAGTCACCTCTGACTATAAGTGATGTTGGCAGTTCAGGCTGTGAAGCCATTCCCTTTATTCATTTATATCTTTGTTGATGCATTTGGGTACCATTGCACTGTGTGCAATTCAAATTGGCTAATGAGGGTGCTGGGGTGAAGGGAAGCTGGAGGAATGTACCAAGTCATGTTATGTGGAAGAGAGGACTCCTTAGAGATAGTCATGCAAACCCGAGGCTCCAATGCAGAGAGAGAACCCATGAATTTCTTTCAAACAAGCCAGATTGATGTTATTATTTATCTATTTGGGGGTGCCCTTCAAATTATAAAAGGAGTGGACAGAGGGAATGTAGTAGACGTAATCTGTTCCAGGTTCCAAAAAAGCATATTTGTGTCTTATGAAATTTTATAAGAAAAATGTAATTCAAATTGGCTTAGAGATGAGCGCTGTCAAAGAGATTGAAAGCTGAATTATGAAGCAAGACTAATGAGAGCCTGCAATGTGCACCAAGTTAGGGATGGAGTCCAAGAGAATCACTGCAAGGTCTTACAGGGGCGGTAAACAGCCTATTAATTAAGGTAGCAGATGGTAGTAAATTGGGAGATATTTCACATTCCAAGGACAGAAAAAGGAATGAAAGCGTGAGATCTGTATTGGGGAGTTAGAAATCCCAGCACGAAATCAATGACAGGAAAATAATAATAGCCGCAGGTAGTCTTGGATGCGAGCAGTATTCAGAATAGTATGGGGTTCACGAGAGGCTGTAAATATTAGTGGAAAGGCTGAGAAGCTACTGGAGAAAGCCATCCACCATGCAATTGCTTAGTTTCAGGGACTCAGCGAGTCAGCTTGGGTATGTGTGCCTGGGCTGTAGGTTTAGGTCAACACATTTCTGGGTAAGTATAGTCTTAAATCTCCCCATGAGCATTTGCAGACAAGGAAGTTGCCTGATTAGAAGGGACTAAATTGCATGTAAATTGAAGAAGTAAATTAGCATAGAGAGATAAAAGCAGATGAGCTGAGATAATCAGTGTGATTTGACCAGAGTAAGAAGGCAAAGTGGTGAAGCAGCTAGAATGTGGGCTTTGGATCTCCCGGATTGGGGACCTACATCATCTCTGCCACTTGCCTTCAGTTCATTATTTAGCCTTTTTGAGCCTCAGTTTCCCCACAAATGAAATGAGGACAAGATTTCTTACCTTCTATTGATAATGTCATTTCAATGAGATTTCTGTGTAGATAACCAGGAACACAGTAAGTTTTGAACACATGCAGACTCCTCCCTGTGCTGCCTGCATAATGAATGTGACCAGTACTTACTTGTAGGAGGGGATGGTGGGAGATGTTTGGGGAAACTTTGGGTAGCATTTATACAACTGTGCCTGTTTCTCGGTTCTTATTTTCTACAAGCAGAAATCGGTTGTGCTCTGTTATTAGAGTGAAGTCATATCCAACTCAGGGGTTAGGTTCTGTAGCCATCACATGAAGTGAGAATCACACATGAGCAAAATTATCCTTGGAGATACCTGAAAGTGCCCATTAAATACAGTACTGTGCTATCTTTCAAAAAGTTCTTTTTAGCCAGTTTTTCTTCCAGTGTTGGAACTGATCACAATTTTTTTCCCCAATTGAGCACCAGTAGTTGGTTAGCTATGCTATATAAAAATATATATATTTGAGCCATGCTATATAAAAAAACTTTTAACACTAAAATGGCACCTGGCATGGTAAGATGCTCGCACCAGAGGGGACCCCAGGAACCGAGGGCAGGGCTGGGGCTCGCACTTCATGCCGTCTCCACACCTGTGCAGGCCATGTGGAACTTGGCATCTTTTGCTCTCTCTCTGGGCCACTCTTAGAGTCTGTCCTCATCCATTCTGGCTGCTATAACAAGATACCATAGACTGGGTGGCTTAAACAACAGAAGTTTATTTCTATTCTTCTGGAAGCTGGGAAGTCCAAGATCAAGGTGCTGGCAGATTCTGTGTTTGCTGAGGGCCTACTTCCTGGTTTGCAGACAACTGTCTTCTTGCTGTGTCCTCCATGGCAGGAGAGACACCCTTAGTTTCTTTCTCTTCTTATAAGGACACTAATCCCATTATGGGCCCCACCCTCAAGAACCCACCTAAACCTAATCACCCACCAAAGGCCCTACCTCCTAATACCATCCCATTGGGGGTTAGGGTTTCAGAGTATGACTTTATGGGGGACACAAACATGCAATCCATAACAAAGCTGAACGTGGCAATTCTTATGAGCTGAAGCAACCGAGGAGGATCAGACTGGCTGTCTGAGGGGTTGGCTTTGACTGTGGAGTAAATGTACACAGCAGGGCTCCAACTGGTCACAAGGTGACCAGTTCACCTTGCCAGGTTCCCCTCCTTGGCTGGTTATGATGGGATCTCTGGGGCTGTGTCAAAGGGACTGAGCCCCAGACAGTGGCTGCCTGCTCTGGACCCAGCATGAGTGTGGATGAGTGGGGGCAGCCTGACTAATTTTGCACTCTGGGTAAACAAGTCTGATCAGCCTTGGCAAGGGCTCAATCAGCAGCTACATCCTCCTTGGAGGAGGGTGTGTTCCTCCCCTGAGCCTGGAGATAGCCCAGGTGTGGGTCTCTTTCTCTGCTCCTGCTCCCGGGGAGGTAAGTTATATTAAAACTTGGTCAATTCATGCATTGAGAAGAAAGCAAATGATAGCAGGTACATTCACTGTTCTGCAGTGGTAAACTTCCTTTTTTAAATTTAAAAATACATCTTGGAGATTATTTCTATTGATACATAAAGGACTTCCTCATCCTTTTTTTTATTGAGGTAAAATTTATATAACATAAAATTCACCATTTTAACCATTTTCAAGTGTACAGTTCAGTGGATTCCAGTATATTCACAACGTTTTGTGATCATAACCACTATCTAATTCTAGAATATTTTCATCACCTCAAAAAGAAACTCCATACCCATTAAGCACTGATTCCCCATCACCCCCCCCCCCCCCCCCCCCCCCCCCCCCCCCCCCCCCGTCCAGCCCCTAACAACCATTGATCTTCTTTCTCTCTTTATGGATTTGCCTTTTCTGGACATTTCATACACATGGAAAATCATATAATATGTGGCTCTTTGTGTCTGGCTTCTTTCACTTACATAATGTTTTTAAGGTCCATCCATGCTGTGGCATGTATCAATATTTAATTTCTTTTTAATGCCAAGTTATATTCCGTTGTATGAGTGTACCACAGTTTTTTTCTCTGTTCATCCATTGATGAACATTTGGGGTGTTTTCACTTCTTGGCTATTATGAATAACATGCTGCTATGAACATTCACGTAAAACTTTACTCGAATACCTGTTTTCAACTCTCCCGGGTGTGTGCTTAGGAGTGGAATTGCTGGATCATCTGGTAATCCTATGTTTTACTTTTTGACAAGCCATCGAACTGTTTTCCAGACCAGTTGTACCATTTCACAGTCCCACTAGCAATGTGTGGGGGTTCCAGACTTTCCACATCCTTGCTAAATACTGGTTATTTTCCCTTTTTACTTATTATTATAATATCTTAGTGTGTATGAAGTGGATTCTTACTGTGGTTTTAATTTTTACTTCTTTAATGATTAAGGATGCTGAGCGTCTTTTCCTGTGCTTATTTGCCATCTGTGTCTCTTCTTTGGAGAAATGCCTATTCAGATTCTTGCCCATTTTTTAATTGGACTGTTGTTTTGTTGTTGTTGAGTTAGAAGAGTTCTTTATATGTATGTTCTTCATACTGAACCCTTATCAGATATATGATTTGCAAATATTTTCTCCCATTCTGTGGGCTGTCTTTTCACTTTCTTGATAATATCTTTTGATACACAGAAGTTTTTTATGTTGGTGAAGTCCAATTTTTTTCTTTTGTTATTTGTGTTTTTGGTGTCATATCTAAGAATCCATTCCCAAATCCAAGATCATGAAATTTTACCCTGATGTTTTCTTTTAAGAGATTAATTGTTTTAGCTCTTACATTTAGTTCTTTGATCCATGTGGAGATAATTTTTGTATACAGTGTGAGGTAAGGATCCAATTTCATTCTTTTGCGTCCTTTTAAATACCCGCATAGCATTCTGTTCCATAGTTTATTTAACCAGTTTTCTACTCAGATATTTGGGTTACTTCCAGTTTTTTACTACTAAAAACAATAATACAATAAATATTCTTGTATATAATCACTTCCTACACATCTGGCATATTTGTAGGCTATGTTCCTAGAAGTCGAATTGTAGGATCAAAGATTGATTGGCTAATTGCTCTCCCTGGAGGCTGAGTGGATGTCCTTGTCTTCCAGCACTGAGTGAGGATGTGTTTCCCCACATTCTTGCCAATCCTTGTAGATCTTTGCCAACCAGATGGGTAGTTTTAATTTGGAATGTTCTTATTATGAGCAAGGTTGTACACTTTTAATGTATTTAACAGCCTTTTGTAATGTCTTTGTTAGGAACTTTTCTTAACTTTTGCTTATACTTTCCATTGGATTATTGGTGTTTGTTTTGTTTTGTAGGAGACAGTCATAAAACAAATGAGGACTCTGTAATAAACTTGTCCTCTACCTTTCAGCTTTATTAATGATGTTGTTTTTCTTCTCTAGAAAAAATGCTTTATTCTTTCATTAAGACAGTTTGGTTAAGTGGCTACTTGTAATAGCTTTTTCCATTCCAATATTATAATATTGTTTTATGTTTTTTAATTGTATTAATTAATTGTTTTAATTAATTAATTGTTTTAATTGTATTTTTATGATTTCAATACATTACTTAATCTTTGGTACAGCTAGAATTTATTTGGTTATGTGGTGTGAGGTAGGGATTCTTTTTTTTTTTTCTCTCTACATAATTTAGGTAGTTGCTTCTGAGGTCAGATATCCTCAGTTCCCTACTGCAAATAAAGGAGTAAAAGTTCAGTCCTGACCTGATAGAGGCCCCAACGACCTTCAGTGTTTGGTCCAGGCTAGGAAGGGCATCCCTATGCACTGGGACCAGAGGATGGCCCATTCTTGGCTTTGCCTGCTTGAGGAAGCATCCAGTAGTGGTTAAGAGCAAGACAGGATAAAAATGCTGCTCTCTCAATGCCTGGATGTATGACCTTGCTCAAATTTGTAATTTCTCTATTGTGTTTTTTCCTTATCAGCAAAATAGGGATAATAACACCACCATAGAATGGTGATGAGAAGGAAACAAAGCCCTGTATGGAAACTGTTCAGCACAGGGCCTCACAAGTAGTTAATACAGGAGAGCTGCTACCGTCATTGTTGTCGCTGTCATCACTATCATCTGGGCACTTTGTAATGGCTCCAACCTCAGATCTGCCTTTTCCAACATAGAGGGCGCTGACCTTGGGCCCCTCCACCTGGACTGGCTCCATTATTTGTCCAGTCTTCTTCCAGGGGAGCAAGTGGTGACCCTCAAGTGTCTGGCTGAGGCCACCCTAGAGGGTTGTTCTGGGTTTTTTTTTATGCCACCACCATTTATCAATCTTTTTAATGAGATGAAATCAAATAAAAATACAAAACGTAGCTCTGAAGGGAAACAAGACCTCACAAAGGGTTAGCACCAAAGCTTGGTGATTTGTAGGTGGTAAACTGAGGTTCAGAGTGAGAAAGTGAGTCACTAACCCCAAATGAATGATTCCCTGGTAGCCCAGGACCCAGGGCCCTGACTCCCTAATTAGGGCTTGGTTCACACAGGCATAGTTCCTGGCGCCGTACCCTCTCATCAGCTTGTGGTAGCAAGGAGACAGGGACCCTTAGATTTTTTTTTTCCTTTTTTAATATGGATAATAAAGCTACCTTTTTACTTGGGGAGGTAGCATCATTCTCCAGGAGGGTCCCTGCTGCAGTGTCACTTGGCATCACTCTTGGCACTCCTCTGTCTGAGAAGTGCCTGGGCAGCGACCTTTAAGTTTCTGAAAGCCTGGAGCTATGTTGTTTCAGGGCAGTAATTGGATGAATTAACCCTGGTGGGGTTTTGGTAACCATTACTTTCTGTGATTTTGTGACCTTTGATAAGGTAGCTATTGCTTTCTCTTCCCAGCCTCAGAGAAGGGAGACAAAATTCAGAGAACAAAGAGGTAAATTCTTGCCTTTTGAACTTTTCTACAAGACGAAAGCCTGTAGTTCTCAGGACTGGGGAGAGACCTCAGGAAAGGAAGGGAGATTAGTTTCTGGTTGGTCCTTCAGAAGAGACTCCAGCCTCCCAGTGCCCTGGGGGAAGGAGTGGCAAAACCAGAAACCCCAGGCGAGTGAGGGATCTGAGTTCCAGGGGTTCTTTGCCTCTCCTCACCCAGTGGATCTGGTTCTGGAAATGGCTGCGCTGCAGAAGGCTGGCCCAAGATTGCTTTGCAAAAGGTCTCTTAATACAGGAATGGATTTAATTTTTATGGGGCTTGAGGCTTAAACAATTCGAGACCCTCTTTAGAAAACAGAATTTGAAATTAGGTATAGCTGAGGTTTCTTTTGGAAGTGATGAAATATTCTGGAATTAGATAGTGGTGATGGTTGCAGAACTGAGACAGGAAGTGGGCAGGGCACAACCTTTGAAAGAATGATATAGCTGTTGAGGACACGACATAAGCTGGTTAGAACCAACTAGGTCCAATATGGTGGACAAGTCGACTTCCACTAGACCTTGAGCCGCATTATATGCTCACTGTAATACATTAGCATATGCAAAATGACACACCTACGGGCACCATGACAATTCTGAGGCCAACCATAAAAGGCCAAAAAGTGGGTGGTGACCCAATTCCTGGAAATCTCCGCCCCTTCCCCAGAATAGTTGGAATAATCCTCCCACTCATTAGCCTATGAAATTACCCAGCCTATAAAAACTAACTGCGCCGTATCTCGGGGCCTCTTGCCTTCTGAGATGGCCCACACTCTGTCTATGGAGTCTGTATCTCCCTGAATAAACCTTCTTTCACTTTACTACGGCTCGCTCTTGCTTTCCTGTGCAAAGCCAAGAAGCCACACTTGGCGGTTGTGCCCGGGATTCACCTGAGACCTGGGACGTGACCATCCTCTTGTGCCCCTCTTTTTTCCTACAACAGAACTCTGCAAATATACTAAAACACCATTGAACTGTACCCTTTAAGAGGGTGATTTCATGGTATGTGAATTAGATCCCAATTTAAAAAATACATTGTTGAAAACTATCCGGCACAAGGTTCTAGAGCAGCGGTCCCCAACCTTTTTGGCACCAGGGACCAGTTTTGTGGAAGACAATTTTTCCGTGGATGGGGGTGGGGGGATGGCTCAGGCGGTATGCGAGCGATGGGGAGCGATGGGGAGCGGCCGATGAAGCTTCACTCTTGCCCGCCGCTCACCTCCTGCTGTGTGGCCCAGTACCAGTCTGCAGCCCCGGGGGTGGGGACCTCTGTTCTAGACGGCCTGAAGCAAAGCTGTTTTTGCCTTAGTCTCTCTGATCCCAGCCAGAGCAGTCCTGCTAGGAGCTGTGGTCCTGGAGAGGTGGCCCCTTGAGGACTAGGTCCTCCCTTCTCCTTGGCCGTCCTCCCATACCCAGGCCTGAGTGTGCCTCCAGGAAATTCCTTGCAATCCCAAAGGAAGAGTGGGAACTAATGGTGACAAAGCTTCAGCTCTGTGGGATGGCACTAGGAAAATAATGCAGTCTCATTTCTTGTACTCCTGACTCTTGTACTCGGGAACTGAGACCTGAACTGGCTATGTGTGTACAAGCCCTGGTGTACAGGAGCTCAGTGACTAGGCTTCCCTTGGACACCGCAGGTGATGGGGGAGCGGGGCGGGCTTATAAACTACGCCTTGTGTGCTGGGGAGGGCTGGCCAGAGGGGACCTCGATTCTATCCTCGTGCGGTTTTGGATGGAGAAAATGTCTGCAATCTGGGCAAACAGATGAGGCTCTTCGGAGGCCAGGGATATGCCACTGTCATATTTATAATCAAATCCTTGTTTATCTTGAATCAGACCCGGCGCTCTGCATAACTTCTGTTCCTCACATTTTGAAGATTCGGGCCCAAAGGGCCCAAAACCCATTTCAGGGAATAAGGAGAAAGCTCATGTTTGAAAATGAACCAGCAAAATAAATCATTGTGTTTCTGACATGATGTCCATTGAATACTTTTCAATTCTGAGCTTTGGCAGCAGCGTTTTTAAAAAGCACACACACACAAAACCTATCACATAATTCTTTCTGAAAGGCTCATTCAGCAGGCCTACCCTTCTTGGTTCCCAGCCCCACTCTTTCCCTTTTCTTCTCTTTCTTTTTTTTTCTTTTAAACCAGCCCTTCTGGTGAGAGGGCAAGTGTACATACAGTCTTCCTTTGTGTTTGTAAAACAGAGCCATATCAGTTGAGCAGTAATGATAACATTTGTAGTTATGCAAGCAGAGATAACAGTAATCAGATCTCATGCGCTCAGCAGAAACCAATGGCCAAAATCTAGCAACTGGCTGGCTCGAGGTTGGGGGGTTACGCTGAAAGGTGAGCGGAATGTGTTTGTGTGTTTTTGTTTTATCAAAGCACCCAGCACTTTTTTCTGCCAGAGGGTCTCCTGGTTATAAAGTCAGAAGTTGTCCAGTTAAGGGGACCCTACGTTAAACCGAGATCTGAAGCTCCCCTCTGTGCTCAGATTCTCTTGGCTACTTTTTCTTGCATCAAATGATTTAGGGCTTCCTTGGCTTTCCAGCAGGTAATCTGACCTCTCTGTACTGGAAGGAGCGAAGGCTAATGTATTCACTCAAGCAGAGGCCAGTTAGATGATGGCATCAGTTTGCAAAATGCTATTTGGATTTTTTAAAAGAAAGGTGTTGTTCTGGAGTTGCCCTTGTTCTCTCCAAATCTGATTTCCCTGAGGGGGTTTCAGTTGCACTGTTACCCAAACAACATGAAAATATATTGATACCTGGGCATTTAGACAGTGGCAAGGACGGGAAATTGCAACTGTATGACAAGGCCAAAAGCAGAGCCCAGGTAAATATGGGACTTGATGTAATCGAGGCTAGGATCCTCAAAATGTGATGGATGTTTAGAGATCACCAAGTTAACTCCTTATTAGGTGTCGGGTGTCTGAGTTTCTCTGCTGGTTGGTTTCTCCGCTTTCACGTTGGGGTTGTAGTTCAGTGATTTTGGGGGCAAGGAAGTAGTGTTGAGTTCTCCAGGTGTAGTCAATAGTGGCTTCACATAGACCAAATGCCTCATTATGGGCAGTTGTCAAGAGACAGATTCTGATTCTTATCTGTCTTGAGAGGAAACTTGGATCCACGGTGACCATAATTTTCAGCAAAATGGAGACCAAACTATTTTTCTCTTCTATTAAGAAGTGTTCGTGATTGTGTTTAAAATAAAGTGCATCTTTTTCTACTTCTCTTCTGGGTACCTGAAGAGCTGTCCCACTTTATCCCCCCTTTCTACTCATTTCTACCCAAAAAAGATACTGGGAATAGGAATGCAGAGTATAGGAGTTGTGGAAAGTGGCAACATAAACCAGGAGGTGCTAGAGGGGAGGGGGTGGGAGGGTGGAGAACAGTACAAAGAAATACATTTTGTTGTATTTTTTAAAGATACACCTTCTTCCCTGTCTCCAGACATGTGTGTGAATTAAAAATTGTACTTTAAATGCTGTACAGATGTTGGCATTTTAAAACCAAATACTATTGGCCTGCGGGTTACTGAGCAACCTGTGCGAACTGTTCCAAGAGACAAAATGAAGCACCCAGGGCTCTGTCTGGTGTTCTGGGCTGGCAGGACAGACTCCCTATGTGCTGGCTCTAGTTAGAAGTTCAGCTCTCCTGGCTTTCTTTGCCTGAGCACACATTTTAATTTCACCGTGTCAGTTCTCATTATCTGTCTACATGGAATTCCCTTTTTGGTTTTCAGAAATAATTAAGTAAAAAGCCCTTTCACTCACTGCATTTTTGGCATTGATAAAGACATTTGAGGCATTTCAGACAAGGCGGGGGCCAGCATCAGAGCAGTCTTTGAAGATGTTCTTTAAAGACAGTTCTGACAAACAGTGGCAAACAGACCAATTAACCCCAGAATCGAAGTCCTGGTCGCTTTAAACTCCCTTCAAAAGAAATTAGCCCTAATGTTAATAAAGTGGGTGTTAGACCATTTCAGAATAGCAACTTCCACGGACTGAGTCCATTGGAATTATTACATTGTTTTGCCAAAAGAGGAGCCTTGTGCTGGTGTGAATTTTTCTTATGGTTGCTGTTAGAAAGTTAGAAAAAAATGTCCAAACTACAGTTGGAGCAAAAAATTCCAAGTGGAATAGTGCACGTTTCTTAAAAAAAAAAAAAAAAAAAAACTAGTTTTGAAAAGGGAAAAGGACCCAGAAAAGGTAGTAAAGGAAGTGCCCAGAAGTGTATCCTCTAACGCTGGGATTCGTGGTTTGAATCAGGATTGCGTTCAGGGCTCCGGCTCCCAGGTGATAAGCCCCACTAATGCTTCTCCACTCACCAAGGAAGGCTTGTAGCTCAGCTGTTGATTCCTCATTGAGTTTTCAGATCGCAGGGACACAGACCCAGAGCTTCAGTCTCTGCAGGTAGTGCTCGTGAATTGCCGAAGCCCAGGGTATATATTTGTGTTGCCCTGATGCTTTCTCATAAGAGAAAAAGGAGATTCCTTGCTAGGGGGGGATTGTTTTCAGATGCTGGGACCGTACAAGTCGATTTTGTATCATTTTGGTTAAGAGTCCGTTTTGGTGCTGAGTCTCACCCCTGGTTTATTTCCTAGAAGAGAGAAATAGATCTTTTTGATCAATGTATTCTCTGTGAAAAGATAATATTTTTAGTGTTTGCCCTGCCAGCATAACTGGTTGACAACAAAGGGTAGGAAGAAAAGAAAATGGCCTCCCCAACGCCTGGGTGGCTGACGGGAGTGGACAAGGGAGCAGTTTCCTGGGAGCGTGTGGCTCTGAGCGCTGACATGAATCTCAGACATGGGAGGAGAGGTGTGTCTGGGAGAACACGACAAACTCCTCTTCAGATGTGGGGTGGAAGCGGCCGAGGCCTGGTTTCTGAAATGGAATCAGAACTTGAAATCTAAAGAACTGCATGGATAACCTATGTCTGTCCTTGCTGGTCTCTCTCCCCACCAAACCCAGCTGTTTCCAGAGAGGAAACTGAGGCTGGGAGGAGAAGTCACCTGACCAGAGTCACATGACCACCAGGGCTGAGCCCCAGATCTCTGCCTTAAGTAGCCCGAATTCTTCCTGCTGCACCTGAGGTTCAGCCTGCTTAGGACTCAGGATTGATTTGAGCTTGGCCATGGGAAGGCCGGGCTGCTGTATTTGT
>NW_020837955.1:35560129-35679408 GCF_003676395.1 Aethalodelphis obliquidens | reverse complement strand
ATTTGAGCTTGGCCATGGGAAGGCCGGGCTGCTGTATTTGTGACGGGTGCTTTTTGCTCACCCTGTGCAAGCGACTCTGCTCTCGGATGGGCTCCGGGTTAAGTAGGGCTGGGAACCCTCCTGGCCAGGGTCCCTGAGTTCGGGGTGAGACTCTTCCCACTGTGGCCGAGGCCAGGGCAGACCTCAGAGGCCAGCTCCCTGCTCACTGCCCCCAGCTCCCATTCTAGCTACACTTTCTCAGGCTCTGCCTTATCTCTCCCAGATAATGCGCTCCACTCCCCGCCATCCACATTCTTTGACACCCAGTAAGTATGAAGCTTGACTTGGTAGGAAAAAGAACCCTCAGTGCTAAGCCTTGACTCCCTTTGTTGCTTTCAAAGGCTCTTATGTCATTTCTCTATGTTACTGTAGGAAAAATAAAATTCCCAGCTGTGGTTCACAGTGGGAGAGCTGGAACATTCAGCTTCCTTTCAGGCTCGTTACCCTTTGCCTAGCCTGTGGGTGATGCCCCAGTTCTCCGGATAGTGGTTCATCAACTCAAGTGTACAAAGGGTGAATTCCTCTATTTAGCTAAATTCTCCACTTGATGCCAATTTTGAACCTC
This sequence comes from Aethalodelphis obliquidens, assembly GCF_003676395.1. Classification (NCBI taxonomy): domain Eukaryota; kingdom Metazoa; phylum Chordata; class Mammalia; order Artiodactyla; family Delphinidae; genus Aethalodelphis; species Aethalodelphis obliquidens. The sequence goes on along the minus strand of NW_020837955.1, from coordinate 35,678,804 downwards.
AGGGTGGCAGAAATTGCATCTCCATCAATTCAAGAAAACTTTCTTCTTTTCCTAGGGTTGGTGCCTAGGGGCTTATGAGGCAACAAGGTTATGAGGTTGTGGAGGCCAGGCCCCTACTAGCCTGCTTTCATGCTGGAGTCTGCGAAATGGCCGTTGTCACCAGTGTTCCTGCTGCTGGGTCATCCTCATTCATCTCCCTGAGACACCCCCAGGTCTGATGTTCTCCGTGGCTCTTCTGGGCACTGTGAAACGTCTGCTCCTCTCACACCACACTCGGATAAGGGGAGCTTTCTGAGGGCCAAGGCAGGTGTAGTCATGTTTTTGGCTGGAGTTTTGCTACATTCTTGGTGACTCCATCAGGATCTGTGGCATCGGTTACTCCGCTCCAGGGGTCCAAAAATCATTCTTGGATTTTCTCATCTTCCTGCCGCACTCAGATCTTGGGGCGCAGGTGGGGGATTTGGGCTCCCTCTTAGAAACCCACTGTTATCTAAGTTACCTTCCCTTCAGACTCTCCCTTTCTCTCAACTTGAGAATCTTTATCCAGTACGAAAGGCAGGACTCGAATTGCTTCACACAAACGCCCTGCTTATGCTTCAGCCTGGTCCTCCCAGACCTGGGCTTTTTTTTGTTTGGCTTGTGGGATCTTAGTTCTGGACCAAGGACTGAACCTGGGCCCTCGGCAGTGAAAGCACTGAGACCTCACCACTAGACCACCAGGGAATTCCCAGACCTGAGCTTTTGAGGTTTCTTTTCCCTTTCCTTTCCAAGTAAAAAAATTGTACACACACACACACACACACACACACACACACACACAGATTTACCGAGGCATAATTTACATCATAGAAGTCAAACATTTTAAGTATACAGTTGGATGAGCGTCTGTCGATTTCTGTAGTTGTGCGACCATCACCGCAATCCAGGTTTAGAACACTTCCATCATCCCCAAAAGTTTCCTTGTGCCCATTCCCAGTCAAACCCCACTCACCCATGGCCCTGGGGAACCATTGATCTACTTTCTGTTTTTACAGTTTTGCCTTGTCCAGAAATTCCATATAAGTGGAATCATACACTGTGTAGTTTTTGGTTTCTAGCTTCTTTTTCTTCTGCTGTATAGTTTTTAAAGCTTCCTGGATAATTATGATTCAGGTGGTCTGAAGATGAGGGCTGGGGAACATGAGTTCTCCTTTAAGAAGTGTGGTCATGAATGGAGGCTGCAAGTATGGTGGTGGCTTGGCAGGGACAAGGGGAGGAGGGAAGGGCTTGTTTGTTTTAAGATATAAGAGACTTGAGAAGCTTAAATGCTGCAAGAAGAGTCATTAGCGGAAGAGAAGTTGAGGATGCAGAGCAGGTGCAGGGTGAGGAGAGCTAAGCTGAGAGCGTGGGGAAGAGGCTGGAACGTAGCACTTAGATAGGAGGAGGGAAGATGGAAGGACAGGCAGGTGGGCATTGAGGACCTCCTCCTCTTACTAAGGCTTCTTGTTTCTCTGTCATCTGCTGAGAGTAAGGAGGGTGAAGAGTAAGTGAGAAATTTGAGTAGAATGCAAGTTTGAAATAATTGTTGTGGGGAAGGGAAGGCTGAACCGATCAAGGAGACACAGTTGGATGGCCAGGCAGAATGAAAGGCCCAGGCGGTGCTGGTGAGCATGACTTCATGATGGCAGCCGTCTGTTCGGATATCCCATTGTCTCCAACAATGCTTGGTCTGCTGGTTGCATGTGGGAAGAAGTCAGCCTTGAGAAGATTTGGTGTTTAAGTTTCACCTGGTGACAGAGATGGAAGAATGGGCAGGGAATTTAGGGTTTTGGTAGGGGAAAGTTTGAATCAGTCATTGAACCCAAGTTGAATACGGAGGGACATAAAGGGATGAAGAAAGGTTGGGGGGGAGTTGATAAATGGGCAAATAAGTGTGGTATTGGGAATTACTGAAAGAGCAAGCTAAAGGGAAAGGAAGCCAGGATCTCGGAGAGGAATGTCTGACTTTGTGGTTTCAGAGGTGGAGCATTCTGTAGAGAAGACCACCAGGTGGCTGAATGGGAATGGAGAATAAAGTTGATGGACATAAGAGGTCAAGGATTTGAGGAGGCAGGTGTAGGAGGGCCGTTCCCATGCTCTCCTGTGAAGCTTCTTCCAGGGTAACAGTGGAGTTGGGCTGGAGTGGGAGAGTGATGGAATGACCACGTGGGCTGTGGGACATCAAGGTGGGAACAGGCAAGAGGGGTGAAAGAAACCTATTTACCTAAGGATGGTGGTCTGGAAACCTCTAGCGGGTTAAGGAGGGCTCCAAGAAAGCTGCATTGGGTGTGGAAGCTGTGCAGAACTCCTTTGAGATGAGGCCGTAGGGAGCAATGGTCTTGGTGGAGAACAGGTTTCCAATGGGGCCAGTAGATCAGAGCAGGGGATGGGTAGGAACACACTGTCACCTCCTTCCCACCTGTTCACACATAACAGGATGAAGAGCAAAAGCCAATCCCAAGTGCAAATTACCCTCACAAGTTTCTGTAAAATCAGCAGCTCATCCCTGTTTGAAATAGCTCAGGGAACTGCCTGATTCCCCAGCTGCAGCAAGGAAAGGAATTTAAATGGTTGGTGACGCTTTTCTGTTCAAATCTGCATTCTGCCATTTAAGCTTCTTTTTGCCCTGAATATCTTCTGTGTGGGCTGCTGCCTGAAGGACTGTTTGGATAGGAATGAATGATGTGCCTTCAACCAGGCAAGACGGGCTTTCCACTGTCTCTGTCTGTATAGGGTATTGGCTGTGGTGACTTGTTCTAATGAATAATATAAAATCGCCACTGGAAATTCTTCTTCATGAGAAGACCAAAAAAAAAAAAAAAAAATTATTTTGTGGGGGATAAATGCTCCATTTCATCCAACTACATGGTTTTTATTTCTGAAAGCTGAGTGCTATTTAACTCTTCTGTTTGCTCCTCTCGGGTCAAAGAGCCTTAATCTTTTAAGTGTATTTCATAACCTTCCAACATCTGAAACCACCATGTTGCCTGCCACTTCTGGGCAGAGGAGGAATAGCCATTTCGATTGTGCAGGCCTGTCCACCACTGTTATCCATTGAGTCCGTGCCCTGAAGTGACTTTGCAATGGGTGGTGAGAATCTACTGTTCCTCCCCTGGCTCTAGTTCCTGCTCACCTCTCCGAAGGGAGCATCTCACTGTGCTGAGTGAGATGACAAGGCTTAGAGGTAGGGAGCTGTTTGTGACTCTACGTGATTTTTTACCTTTGCTCTGACCTTGAAACCCAAATCCATTGCATTTTTCTGAGGTCAAGATTGCATTGAGTTCCTTGGTGTTGTCTTATAGAGATACACAAATGAGGCCGTGGTAATGCACGTCAAATACATGAAAGAATGTAGGCTCTTTCTTTGAGTCTCCACTTTGGACATTTATAGGATTCTCTGTGCGGTGTCTCCCCCTTCCTTATTATCTGGGGACATCTTGTCCCCTGAATTCACATGGCTCTTGCAGGGACTAACATGTTCTAGTATGACCTGCCCTGCTGGCCACTGTCAGTGGGTATTAGGTAGACTTTCCCAGTTTTACACATAACTTTCCCAGTTTTAGCCCTAAAAGTTCCATGTCCTGGGAAACCCTTCAGTCCCCAGCAAAGCAAGGCAATTGGCTGCCCTGGGCCAGAGAGAGCATTAAAGCCAGTTCCTCTGTGTGATTGAAGCTCTAAGCCAGTCTGGAGCAGGAAAAATGTGCTGATGGGGAAACTCTGGCAGAGAAGGGAGATGGAGAGAGAGATACCCACTTCATCTCTGCGTTTCCCGTGCTCGCTGCATGAACTCTCCTCAAAGCCCACCAACCGCTGTATTGCACTTTTTGCTGATGTATATTAAATGGGGCTTCGTCACCTCAACCACAAGCAGCCTGCTGACTGGAGTGCTCTGTCTACAGCTGTGCTAGGTCCTGCCTTCTCACTTAATCTGAGAACAACCTGTGGGCCAGGCAGGACGGTGAACTTTTACAAATAAAGAAACGAAGGCGCAAAGATTTTAAGAGACTGAAGGTCAATGTCACCAAAGTAGGAAGATACAGAACTGGGAGTGACATCTAGGCCCAGAGTCTCCAAGTTTAGGGTCCTATTGTCACCCTGCTGCTGCCCCTGCAGCTGATATCTGAACCTGGCAATATTGGCAAGGTATTGGTCAGTCTGACATCTCATTTGAATGTTAGCAAGTCTGGAAAGGGTCAGTAGACCAGCGGACGCTCACTTTTTTTTTTTTTTTTCCAGCTGTGCGTGGCATGTGGGATCTTAGTTCCCCAACCAGGGATTGAACCTGGGCCCTCGGCAGTGAAAGCGTGGCATCCTAACCAGTGGACCACCAGGAAATTCCCTATGCTTACTTCTTAAAGTCCAGCTTCCCACTTTGGATGGGGGACATCTTTAGTGTTTTGCCTTGTTTTCCCCCAAAGTATTAAATGGCTTACAGAATTTTTGAGGAGTTTGAAGAAACAGACTCTAGGTTGACTATTCAAGAACAAGCCCCAAATTGGCAGCGCAGAACTGACTGCCGAGATGATATGGGCCCTTCTGTGAAAAGGAAGCCCTTGGCTCCTGCAATCCAGAAGCTGCCCTAAGCAGGAGGCCACCACCGCTTCCACCAGCCCCAGAACCAGGCCGCATCTGCTATGATGTACATCAGCGAAGCGGATGCCTCATACCGTGCTTCCTGACACCTGTGAAGCTGGAGCTCTGAGCACTGCTCAGAGAAGCCAAATGGCTCCAAGGCCAAGCTTACCAGTAGGGAGAGTCAACAAAGTGTTAGCTCCATCTACTTCTATCTTCCTAATCATACATGCTTGCATCTGATTGGCTGAGACTAAATCTGGCATCCTAGTTGCAGGGGAGTCTGGGAAATGTAGTTTTTAGCTTTCTGGCCTCTGCAACTCAAGTAGGCAACTAAGAAGGAGGACAGAATGGGTGTTGGGTGCCAATGGATATTGGAGATTTATATACCACACTAGGGTTTCCCCATAGGCAGGGCTCTCTGCAGGGTGCTGAATGGAGCTTCTGGGTAGAACCGCTGACGCTCTCTGTGAAATTGATTGCTGGGTGCTCAGATGAGGAACAGGCTGTGCACATGCTGGATGGCAAACTCCCTGATCCTCCACGGTGTCAGCACTGTGAGCGTGACAGCTGTGCAACACACCCTCTGGGAAATACCTTTCTCTGCATTTTATGTGCTAGGTGGAGTGGGCAATGTGGCGGGGCATGAGGGACTCTGGACAGAGGTTCTGGTCGCCCTTTGCTAGTGACAAGGTGTGATATTGAGCATGTGTCCTCTTTTGTAAATGAAGGGGCTGGCCGAGGCCTCCTCTTACACTGAGCAACCTCTAAATTTACAAGAAACAGACTCACATGTGGTCACTTCATTCCAGAGCAACAATGGAGAAATAACATATTTCTTTTCAATATCAACGTTGTCCAAACCACAATATCTGGGTCTGCATGGTTTCTGGTAAAACAGAGGCTGTTAAAACTATGTCAGCACAAACGTGGACATAAATAGATAATAAATCTTGGTAGGTATACAGGACTGCTGTGTTTGGATTCAAACCTGTTAACCCGCACAAGATAAAGTTCAGTTTGATGGCTCCGCTTCCCAAACTGGGCAAAGGTTCAGAAATGGAAGGTTTGTGGATTTCATTGCTAAGAAAACAGAGAGGAGAAGTAGCAATCTAGAGTGTCAACATTATTGCTGAATTTCACGGGCCAAAATCCTGCCCGTGGTCTTTGGCTTGGTGGAGGTCAGGCGTAAATTCCTGGATTCTATTAACCTGACATTTCAAGGGACTAGAGCCACTTTCAAAAGCTGAATATGCCTACAAAGATCAACGTGTAAGGGCCGACATTTGGATTCTGTTTCAGAGCTCCTAGCAGCCGAGGTGACCTTCCTAAGCATAGGCAAGCCCTCGTTGAAGAAAGCCCAGATTTACAAATGTTTGACCAGGGGGTTTATACGAGAGCATTTACATGGAAAAATCCCAAGTATCACAGGAGTCAGCTTTTTTCTGCATTTTACACGAATAGGTCTTTCCTGGCTCTTCAGAAATCCATCCTTTATGGGGCACGAAGTCCCCCAGACCAGGCAAAGCTCTTCCCGAGGAATGTACGTTTTCTTGGTTGCTAACGGTATTCACTGTTTGTTTTATTTTGTTGTTGTTCCTGAGAGCAGCTGGGAATGAAGTCAAAGTAGGAAAACTTTAGAGGAGAGGGCTCCCCCCTCACCCCACCCTTAGCCAACAGTGCATTCAGCTCACCTCCTGGACGCTGACGCTCTGCGGCTCAGTTCCTCCCCACTCCCGTTCCATCCCGTTTTTGTTTTTTTTTTCCTTTCTTTCTTAAGGAATCTGTGTTGTGTTTCCTGAAAAGACTCTCCCAGTGCTTCAGCATCTCGGACACTTGACTAGCTTTGAAGCTATGCAGCTTAGCTTAGCTTCTGAGTCTGATCAGTTCCTAATTATTGATCCATCACTTGACTGAAACCCCTCTCTTTCCCCTCTACCCCCATCCACACCCACTCATGGAAATGGATAGGTCTTGGCTGGACCAGGGGTGGGGGGACCTGGACCAGTGTGAGCAGTTTCTCTTCCAGGGCAGTGAGGATGCCCACAGGAACCAGTGGAGAGGGGACAGAGCAGGAACCTGCAAGTCCTGTAGGTCTCCAAAGCAGAGAAGCCACTGGCGGATGTTGAAGCCGGGGGACGAGACCAGAAGAGAACAACCTCAAGGGCAGGCCCTGGGGGGCTTGGCTAGAGCAGGATTGCTCCTTCATGCTAACCAGAGCGAGTGGGGAATGCTCAGCTTGGTATATAGGCCAGGATGAAATAATAGCATCTACTGTGATCTCAGCACAGTGTATGTGTGTGTGTGTGCACACGCGTGTGTGTGTAGGGACCTATGTGCAACATGAACCTTAAGACACAGTCCTTAGTGATGGTTTCTAATCCATTTAGAAACATGTCACAAACCCAGATAACGCAGCCAGCCATGTATTACCTGCTAAATTAAGGCGGACAGAAAGCTATACAAGTAATGAAGTTGCCCCATTCTAACTGTGCACCTGCTCCCTTAACTTGGCTGTGTGGGCCTCAGTTTGCTCTTCTGCAATGTGGAGGGATGGAACTAAACAATTTAAGGAAAAAAAAAATTAGAGAAAAAGATAATGTAGATCCAGGAATGCACACAGAACGTGTGAATTTCCACAAAGCAAACACTGGATTTTATGGCGTCAGTATCACCCAGGTCAAGTCTTAGAATAAAGACTGCACCCAGCGGCCACTTTTGATCATCCCCTCCTTACTTCTCCCCTTTTTTCTCCAGATGCACCTGCTACAGTCTTCAGCTCTAGATACCACCACCATGGACAGAAGGTCTCCCCAGCCCTGGCCAAAACTGTTGAAAACTAGAACTCTGTGTATCTAAGTTCTTTTAAATAGTTTTGCCATAGTGAGTATTTAGGGCCTGGATTGTTCTTTTGGCCATCAGGACTCTAATTTTTTTTTTTTTAACAGCGGAGGATGATCAACCAAGTTGCTATATCTGCTCTTTCTCCTGTGTGCTTGGCACCGTGGTTCTGAGGTTGTTCTGTGGGTCAGAAAATTCCTGCTTTCATCCCAAAGCCCAGGACCGAGTACAGAGCTATTTTTTTCTGGTGGTTCAGAATTGAGCTGGGTGGGTACATCGTGGTGCTAAGCTGTTCCTCGGGGCTGCCAAATTGTGACTTGGCTTGTGTACTGACGCCCGTAAAAGGTTGTTTCAAGCACAGAAAGAGGGCAAGCATCGTGATTAAACACACACGCACACACACATACACATGCACACCCAGAAAGCATGACCACCAGCACAATATCTACACTATGCACCCATTCAAGCGATGTTTGCAAAAGGAAATGATTTGAAAGTTCTTTGAATGGAAAAATGGGGCTGGATAGCGTTCAGAGACAAATGAGTACATGAGGTTTTGCTGAAAAGCTGGTTTCCAGCAAGGCTTAGGGTAATTTTGCCGTGGCTTTCGCCGTATTAGAGGTTTCTACCCTCTTTCAGTTGGTGACGCAGTTGGGACTTCTGATGATTCACGGGGGAGTGAGTGACCTTCTGTCTGTCTGCATCCACCCATCAGCTCAGCCCCTGTCGGATCCCGCCTGCCCACGTGCTCCCTGCCTCAGCTCCTGAGCACATCGGTGCACACTCACACACATCTCCACACCTACGCGTGTGCACGCACGTGCCCCGCCTCTCCACTTCAGCTCCCGCTACCTCTGCCCACACCCATCAGAAGCGAGGTCAAGGCTGGCCTGACCCTCAACCTGCTGGTCGGGAAAATGTCAAAGAAGCCAGTCCTAGGGGTTCTCTTCTGACCCCAAAGCATGGCGAAACGTGGCCTCTGATGAGCTGAAGTGCACGCTCCATGCCCTGCCTGCTGGGATGTAAATAATTCTCACCACATGGAGTCTTTCACAGGGGCGGGTCCCACGTGGAGCTGGAGAAGGTTGTTACTTACGTTGCGTGATTTGAGGAGTGGCGAGGGCTCCATCGCCTCCATCTATCCCCTTTTCTCCATCCCACCAGCCTGTCACAGTGACCAAAGTCCACCAGCTTATCTCCACTCCTATGGGCTGTGAAAGATTTTTTTTTTTTTTTTGTGGTACGCGGGCCTCTCACTTCCGTGGCCTCTCCGGTTGCGGAGCACAGGCTCCGGACGTGCAGGCGCAGCGGCCATGGCTCACGGGCCCAGCCGCTCCGCGGCATGTGGGATCTTCCCGGACCGGGGCACGAACCCACGTCCCCTGCATGGGCAGGCGGACTCTCAACCACTGCGCCACCCGGGAAGCCCTGTGAAAGATTTTTGGTCATCAGGAGTTTCTCATTGAGAGGCAGGTGCTCAAGCCGTTATAAGCTGACACCTAGTAGCTATCAGACAGCACAAGTGAGGGGCTGTGGAGAGGAGCTGCTGGGGGCTGAGGACAACTTTGCTTCCTAGCAGCCAGGTGGATTGCTGAAGTTCATTGCAACAGGCAGAAGGGGATGTCCAGCTTCCAGGTAAGCCCTGGTTACAGGTGGAACCGGTGTCCCACCTGGGGTGGTGGGACCGAGGCTTTCTGGAAGGCGTGTTCAAGGTGCTAATGACAATCAGCTTAGGGCTCATGGGGGTGGCTTCCTGTCTGTTTACTACTTGGTGCTTTTCTCTCTGCGACGAGGAAGAGGGCACATTGTCCTGGCACAGTCCCAGGGATAGACCACGACCTTTAGGGACACAGCAAAGCTTGTTCAGTGTCCTTGATTTGCACATATCAGTGGCACTGCTTTGCAGAGAGTGCCTCCCTGATACCCAAAAGGCGCTGCAGAGTCGGGGAACCCATCAAGCAGGGTAACCCCCCGGTGGGCCCGAGGCAAGCCCGTCCAACAGCTTGAGGATTTTTAGCAGAAGGAAAGCAAAGTAGTTCTTGAATGGGAGTCCATGCAAGACTGCAAATGAAAATATAGAGTGAAACTTGATCAGACCTGGCGCTCCTCTCCCAGGCTTCCTCGGGGCGGAGGAGATGGCTATAGACTGGAAAATGTAATTTCAAGAGGGCCTGGAGAGAGACAGCAATAAAGACCAGTTTGTTTTATTGCACATTTTGAGGGGAAAGGCTTAGGAAATGCCTTAATGGATGAAATGAGAGATGGTTCTAGAGGACAGAGCTTGATAAAAGGAAGGCGGTCGGAGCTCTCAACAGGAGAGGTCATGCTTCTTTAATTTGGTGGAATTCATGAAGGTTTTACTGTAACTGCAGCACAGCAGAAATCAGGGGCCGTTCGAGCTTCTCTTTATCGGTGCTGATGAAGCAGAGATGAAAAAGGGCTGTGGCTAGTTGTCAAATAAACAGTGGTGTGCTGGTAAATGTTTAACCAGTGGCTCTGGGGGAGGGGCAGAGGCAAGTTCTGGTCTGTAGTGTTTGCTGATTTCCTCGGTGTAAATACTCACACTGTATTCAAGCTTCCCATGTGATGTCACTGAGCACGGATTTGGGAAGAGACGCGCAGAATGGGTTCTCATGAGCCTTCATAAGCCAGCTCCGGCCCAGCTCTGCTTCAACAACCCAGGCAGTCATTTCTGTGGCTTTGATGTGGGGTGAAAGGGGAGGGAGGGCGGCTGATCTGGTTGTCCTTCCTCAGATGAGAGTTGACAGCTTGCTTCAGGATGGCAGGCCAAGCTGTTTTAGGTGGCACGAGACTAGGGCCAGGGAGGAGAGCCAGATACAGGCCACTCTCTCCCGAAGCTGTGATTTAAAATTCTAATGTTTTAAAAATGATGCCTGAGGCATCGGAAACGTTTCAGGGAAATTCCAGTAAGCCCAAAGGATTCTGAACAACACACAATAGGAATGGCAAAAGAATATTGGGTCTTTAGGGGAAAGTGCCCATTATTTGAAATTGACTCTTTTTTAATGAGGTGTGTGCTGACCCCGGGTAACAGGATCAACAGGGGTCACGGGGTCATCCCTCTTGTAGCCGGTGAAGATTGCTTAGAAAGGAATGGCTGTTTCTTCCCTTGGAGCTCCTTATCCTTGCTCCATATGTCTTGCATTTTTTTTTAAAGACCAGACCTGAATTAAAATGTTCTGTCCTCTTACCCCGAAAAGTACAGTCCTACTTGTCAGACCGAGAACGCTATGTTTGGTCCACTTATGAGGCGCCTTTCCTTTGAGTGTAGGGTTTCAACTCTTTGGGCCTCAGAGGACCACGGAGCAGCCCTCTCCCCTCCCAGCAGCCATGGGAAAGGGGACGCCCTGGGTGGGTCCCTTGATCCTTCCATGGAGCAGCCCTGCATTTGGGGTGTTTGAGGCAGATTCTGATTGGACAATGTTTTCTGTAGCTCATGAACAGATAAATGATCAAAACCCTCAAATACAAACACCCACACCTCCATTTCCCCACCGCCATAAAAATCTTTAAAGAAACATTAAAAAGGAAACTCTGCTGTTTAATAGCTTATTCCTGCTTGTTATTTTCCTCTAATATGTCCCATGCTTAGCGGACATTTACGTCTTTTAAATCTAAAGACTGGAAGGCTTGGAGTCCCCTTAGGCAGTTTATTCTGTGTATATTTATTTCTAAGTGCTGGAAAAATAGATAAGACCTGGTTTCAAGATACTCATTATTTAATAAGGAATGTCATATCTGGAAGGAGTTGGAACTTATGCCAGGAGGCAGTGGGGAGGCATGGGCAGTTTTTCATCAGGGGCAGACACAGAGCTGTGCTCTTGAAAAGAGAGACCATGATAAACGTACAGGTTTCAGGAGAGAGGTCACAGCAGTCCATGCAGGTGGAGATAGTGGGAAGGGAGGAGATAGAGGGTGAGTGGTCTCACCATCAGGAGAAACATAAATGTTAAGAGCAGCTATTTTGAGGGCAGGATGAGGAGTTCAACTGAATTGTCAAGCTTGAGGGGAGGTGGGAAGAAACTGATACATTCTCCATGGGTTTCTGCTGTTTCTACACGTCTGGTGAGCAGAGGCTCTGAGGGCTTTTGTCCCAGACCCTCTTTTCAAGGATGTTTGTCTGGCGAACAGACTTGGAATATAGAGATAATGTGTTCCTCTGGAGCAGAAGGTAAGTTTGTTTGCTGTCCGGTAAAATAATGTCGACCTCAAAGTTCGGGCAGAGTTGCCCGTAGACCATTACGAAAATGAAGCTCATACTGCCTGCCGCGCTGTGAGCAATAACGTCCTCGGTCTCTGACCTGGGAGTCTTGTGTGTTCCTCCAACACTCATGAAACTGCGGCAGGCTCGTGGGTTAGCTTGCAAGTAGGGCAGAAATCTCAGACCCTCCACAGTTCTGGACACATGGGAGTAGACGTTTAGGTCTAGGTAGACTTTTCATATCATTTATTTCAATTTTCTTGGATTAGAGATGAGGAAACTGCGGGCCAAGGTGACTTGTTCCAGGACACAGAGCAAGCTGGTGGCCAAGATAAAACTTTGTCCCAGGTGCCCCCCAAGTCCTTCTCTAGAACCTTCTCTCCATTGCATGTTGTACTTGCCTTGACTGTAAGAGATGCTTCTGTGGATGATAACGGCAGGAGCTCTATGGAGTACCCTGCTGCTCCAGCCAGGGGTGCTTCCAAGAGCTTTACACGCACTTGCCATCTCATTTAAACTTCTTCTACCATTGTCTCCAGTTGAGAGATGAGGAAGCTGAGGCACGCAGTGGGTAGGTGCTGGATCTGCACCCAGCAGTCCGGTTCTAGCATCTGTGGCCTTTACCACCATCCTGTACGGCCTCAGGCTGGTCAGAGTGGAAAGCCACTTCCTGCAAGGGGGCATAGGTGAACTTTCAAAGTGTATATATATATATATTTTTTTAATTAATTAATTTTTTATTTTTGGCTGTATTGGGTCTTCGTTCCTGTGCGAGGGCTTTCTCTAGTTGTGGCAAGCGGGGGCCACTCTTCATCGCAGTGCACGGGCCTCTCACTATCGCGGCCTCTCTTGTTGCGGAGCACAGGCTCCAGATGCGCGGGCTCAGTGTGTGGCTCACGGGCCCAGCCGCTCCGCGGCATGTGGGATCTTCCCAGACCGGGGCTCGAACCCGTGTCCCCTGCATTAGCAGGCAGATTCTCAACCACTGTGCCACCAGGGAAGCCCTCGAAGTGTATATTTTTATTGGATGGGTCATGAAAAGAGAGGAAGGCCTAAAATGTGTTTTGATCATGAGAGTCTTGATGATTCCATTGGCATTATTTTTATTTATAACTATACATTTCCTTTCTTTTCTTTTTTTTTGTGATAAGTCTAGTTACGATCTGTCACCATACAAAGATATTAATTATTGATTATATTCCCCACACTGTGGGGAATTTAATTTGTTTTTCATACTGTGACTCATTTATTTTGCAACTGAAAGTTTGTACATTTCATTTCTGATTTACTTATGAGTTGAGAAAACCTCACGTTCAATAAGATGACAAAGATATCATCTGTTGAGAGAGAGAAGGGAAGAGGAGAGGGTCAGGAGCACAAGCCAGCAGTGACAATTCCCTCGAGTGAGAAGGGACAGGGATTTGCTTTTGCCTTTTGTTTTCAGTAATACTCAACATGCCCTGGCTTCTTACTATGTGCCAGCGACTATGTGAAGCATTTTACATGTCTTATCTCATAGGAACCCCCAGTGAGTCTGTGGAGTAGGTATTTTCATCACGTCCATGTTACAGATGAGGAAATTGAAGGCCAGAGAGGTAAAGTCATTCAGCAGCTATGTGTTAGGACCCAGGATTAATTCCAGGCAGTCTTCCTTCAGGCCCTGCACTCTCAGCACTGACTTGGCTGTGGGATCATGGAAGGCTCCGTGGAAGAGGTGGCATCTGAAGGCTAGGCAGGCTTCTGATGTGGGAGTGGGGATGGCACCCTGGTTAAAGGACACGATACCAGCAAAGGCACAGTTAGCTCTCTGGTTGATGTGGGTAGTGGGAGATGGAGTTGGAGAGACAGGATTGGATCAGATTGTGGAGAGTCTTGAATGAGAAACTAAGGGAGTCTGAGATGGCTTTCAAGGAGGAAGAGGAACAAATAATTAATGCTGCTGTTTCAGACATAGGAAATGGCAAGAAGAAGAGGACTTCAGCTGGATTCTAGGATAGTAATGGGAGGATGGAAAAGAAGGGGCTGGCTTCCTGCTTTCTCTCTTCCTGTCCATGTGCTGGCTGTTTCATTACCTAGTAATTCTCCTTGTTTGTGGTCTTAACACAGTTCAAAATACTTCAGCCTAGACTATTAGACATGAATGTGTGGATTAGGTAGTTACTACCCACGCTCTAGGAGCAATCAATCGTTCCACTTGGGAAGAAACACCCAGAGGTGATCCGTATTTGAAACATTATTCCCAAGGGTGCTCTCTGCAGGTAGGTACTGCAGGCTTTAGTTATCTTTACGGACAAACCCGGGGCTTTTGTTAATAGCATAACAGATGAGGGAAATTGCTTTCCATTGGTGAGTTATGTGTGAGACTGGCCTGCAGTATGAAACCAGCACTTCCCTACTGTACAAGCAGGTAGAGGAATATACCGGGGTCCAACAGTCTCCGCCCTTTGGAATGATGACCCAAGCTTGATTCTGAGCCGGCCCAGTCCAGCTAGTGCTTTGGAGGAGTCTTACTGTCGGCATCTAAGGGTTGGCCTTCGACATTGACCTTGAATGACATTGACCTTTCATGCAAGTGCGATTGAAGCACCTGAAAAGAAGACAGCTGAGACTTCCTCAAGTTTTCAGAAGAGCTGTGTGACTGTTTTTGTGCCACTTTGCTATGTTTATATCTGGGGCACAGTCAGTCTGAAACTAACTTTCATTGTAACCTAGAAGGGAGGTTATGGGGAGGAGACCCTGGCCCCATTTACATCTAATTGTTAGAGACTACTGACATTCTCCCCAAAGAAGCTCATTACTGGGAATGACCAAATTGCCTGTGGGTTCGCAACTCTCCTGTATGAGGTAGTTATTATTAATACCTCCCTAGTCCAGGTGAGAAAACTGAGGCATGGAGAAGGGGACCAGCTTGCCCAAGGCCACGCAGCTAGGAAACATGAGCTCCAAGATTCAAAATGTCACCTTCACTTGTTCTGCTAAAGCAAAATATATCTGTCATTCCTTCCTCATCATGAAAATTTAATTTGTAGCAAGGAAGGAGTGGAGATTATATATGTGGAGTTTGCTATTTAAAATACATGACTGTCAAAGGCCTGTATTTTTAGAATTCATTGCCAGGGGGCAGATGAAGTTGCCACAGGATGGGCCCAGCCCCAGGGGATCCAAATATAGATTTTAACGTTGGTGCCTTTCCCTCCGGCTTCTGCTGATCTTATTTTAAGGGCAAAGAAGAACGCTGACCTTGGTTTGGGTAAAATTGGAATTTACCTGCCTGGTGTTTTTTCTTCTCATAAGTTAATGTTAGTCTTGGTTCTGTGAAGGTAGATTAATGAGTCCTCGGTGGTAGATGCCTCCCAAGAGCTAATCTCCCTTTTTCCTTGATAAGCTTGGCCTAAGCCAGCCATGGAAATTCCATCCTCCTTTACTGGTGAGTGGTTTATGGGGAAACATGTAACCCAGTCCTGGACAACAATGGGGGTTTTGTGAGTGATTTTGGGAAATATTTGCCTTCCTGATAAGAGGCAGAGAGCATTATGAGGAGAAAGCCCTTTTCTCCTGGCTTCTTCCTTCTTGCATGGATGGGACACTGTCATGTGAGGATATGATGTCTGGTGCTGCAGCAGTCATCTTGCGACCATGAGGGGAGACTCACCGACATGTGAGGATGGCAGGCAGAGGAAGGACAGAAAGATCTGGGGTCTCTGGTGGCATTATTGAGTTACCTAACCATCCCTGGGAAGGCTAATCTGCAGCCCAGTTGTTGTGGGAGACTAATCGTTTAAGCCACTCTCAGTTGGATATTCTGTTACTTGTGGCTGGAAGCATTCATAACTGAATAATTGTTAATTAGTAAAGAACACATCAAGGGAACAGTGACTAATTCTCTGAAAGAATAGTCAGCTCCAATGTTCATGAAAGATATGTCCTGAGACCTTGATTAATCCCATATTCATAAATCAATGATAGGCCCATAAAAAGCAATAAAGCATTACTAAAAAATTGAAGGGAATTTTTGTCCTACTAAGGGATCTTTTGGTTGCAAATCGATGTGAAAAATCAACGAAAAGAATCTATTGGCCCAGTAAGTAAAAGACGAGAAATGTAAGCTTCAGATACGGCTTGGTCCAGGGCTCAGTGATGTTACTACGTCCTAGTCCCTCTCCATCACTCGGTTCTGCTCTTCTTAGAGTTGACTTCAGGCTCCAAGTGGCAGCAAAAATGCTGCCATCAGTTTCAGGTCCACAGACTCCATTATTCAAGTCCAGCACTGAAAGGGTAAGTTCCCTTAAAGGTCCCAGCAAGACCCATTGTTTCCATTGGCTCTATTTGGGCTGTGTGATCCCCAAGGAATGTGGTGCTTTGATTTAGGCCTTAGTCACCTGCCCAGGCTTGGTGCGTGGGTAGAGTCAACCTCACCTGAAAGTGCATAGGCTGGGAGTGAGGAAAGACTGCATTTCCTGAAGAAATCGGGACTGTTGCCAGAAAGTGAATGGGAGGTGAATGGCAAAAACTGGGGTGGTCCACTCTGCCCCTTCAGATCCTTTAGAAAGTCTGTTTTCTGCTATTTCTTCAATATTCTCATTTTTTATACACACACACTGTTAAAAATTCCATCACAAGCATTCCTTTCCAGTGTCATTTTTCTTGAAGTTTTTAATGTGATGAGCAGAAAACAGGCCACAGATATGAATGCAGAGAGGTCTGCTAAGACCCCTCGCCAGCCTGAAGGTGTACAAATTAAAATTCACGCCTTGGAAAGTTACAGATTAGTGCAGGGCACACAGCTTCTGGTTTTGCTCTCAAGTTGTTAGACGGGTAAGTTTGTAAAGTAACAAAGAACTGCAGTGATGAACATTCTACTGTGGGTGACAAAAAACTTGGAAGGACGGACAGATGCTGGAATGACCCTATTTGTGATTCCATTTGTCACAATTTAGCAGAAAACAATGAATGCCTCTTTCCCCGACAGCTGTGACAAGGCCTGGGGTGTGCCTGGGGGAGGCCACTGAAGACCCTCCCAGGAGCTGCTGGAGGCAGCGGTGTTAACCTATAGTGCAGTGTCTTCTGGAATATGGGGCTCACACCAGGGGGGAAATACACTGTGACATTAGGGGTGACACAAGTAAGCTCTTCCTCACTTTAATAGCTATTAAAGTATAAATAGTAGGTTAAAAAAAAACCCCACAGCTAGCACACCAGGTTTTGATTTTCTGGATTTTGCTGCAGAAAAGGAGACCGTAGCAAGCAGCTCTCAGGTGTTCCTCATATGCAGCCCTTGTCGATCACGGGTGCAGCCCCCGGGGGAAGGTGCACGGGGCGGGTGTTGGGAAGACAGACTGCAAAAGCTGAGGTTTGGGAAACAGGACGCCTCAGAGTCCTCTCGCGTTAGAAATGTTGTTTGCCATTGTATTCATTTTCTACTGCTGCGTAACAGATCACCATGCATTTAGCCGTTAAAACAGCACCCGTCTTGCAGTTGCTGTGGGTCAGGATACTGGGCATGCCTTAACGGAGTCCTCTGCTCAGGGTCTCCCAAGGCTGCAGTCAAGGTGTCCACTGGGCTCCTTCTCTTCCTGAGCTCAGGGTTCTCGCCCAAGCTCATGGGGCTGTTGGTAGAATTCAGCTCCTTGTGGTTGCAGGACTAAGGTCTCTGCTTTCTTGCCGGCTGTCAGATAAAGGCCACCTGCAGTGAGTGCCTTGCCATGCAGCCTCCTCATAGACCCACCTAAAACATGGCAGCTCACTTCTTCTAGGCCAGCGTTCAGCAAAAGCAAGTCCCTTCCTCCAGTCTGCTAAGACAGAGTCTTTTATAGAGCGATTTAATTATAGGAGCGACTCCTTTGCTATGTAACATAATTGACTCAAGGGAGTGACAGCTCTTCGTATTCTCTGGTCCCACCACTTCAAGGGGAGGGATTTTGCTGGCTGTGTATACCAGGGGGCAGGAATCGGGGGCAATCTTGGAATTCTGCCTTGATTTCTCCCTGTGGATGGTTAATTTTATGTTGTCAACTCGATTGTGCCAGGGGTGTCCAGATATTTGGCTCAATATTATTCCGGGTATGTCTGTTTCTGGATGATATAAACCTACAGATAGCTCTCTACATAGAAACACCCCTATTGGTGCTCATGTGATTATGGAGGCTGAGAAATCAAGACTCAGAAGAACTGATGCTATAAGTTCTAGTCAGAGTCTGAGACTGAAGGCAGGAGAAGACAGATGTCCCAGCTCGAAGACAGTCCAGCAGAAAGACGTCTTTCTCACTCGGCCTTTTATTCTATTCAGACCTCGCTGGATTGGATGAAGTCCACCCACACTGGCTTCTGCTGCTCTTGGCCCTGGGATTCTGGTTGAATGTGAGCAGCCAGTCAAGGCTGTTTGTCCCTTGGTCTCTTTTACTGCTGCCTTT
Source organism: Aethalodelphis obliquidens (assembly GCF_003676395.1). Classification (NCBI taxonomy): domain Eukaryota; kingdom Metazoa; phylum Chordata; class Mammalia; order Artiodactyla; family Delphinidae; genus Aethalodelphis; species Aethalodelphis obliquidens. The sequence continues at coordinate 35,660,741 of NW_020837955.1, read as the reverse complement.
GTACCTGACCGTGTTCTCATTGATCCAATAGAATTTGAAACTCTTGACCCAAATGTTTGGTTTCTCTATTTACGATGACCCTCAAACACTAAGTGCTCATTCACTGTGAACCCCTGGATAGAGAGAGGTTCCCTAATGGTCCACAGGATGCTGGAAGAGCCAGGTCCCAGAGGTTTCTCTGTGAAACTCTGGGGGTAGAGGCAGGAGGCTGAATCTTGCAGGTATTGGGTGAAGGACACACCAGATGCCCAGGTGGGCAGAACTGAGGAAGCGTGGAATCAGGCTGGCTTTGTGGCCTTGTGACCCATGTAGCTGCCCCGTGCTTAGAAGGGGCCCACACTTAGTTTAAGTCTCTGCTCTTGTCATCTTGAAATTCTTGATAATTTTTGAACAAGGGACCCTGCATTTGCATTTAGCACTGGGATATGTATATTATACCGTCTATCTTGCCTAGATTCGTATTGGGTAGCTTGTAGGATTCAGGTAAAACAGCATGAGAAAAATGAGGAAAATATGTAAAATAGGATGAGTACTTTTATGACCTGAAAGCTAGACTCGTGTCTGTAATTACAGAGACACCTGGGGTGTTTTTGTGGGCTTGGGGACAAGCCATTGAGATTTCCTGCCCAGGATTGCTGGTTTGGGGTGAAGCAAAGGGAACTCACAAAGAGCCCATGGTTTGATGGGGAATAAAGACCCCCGAAGACGAGTGTAATAGAGAACCATGAGGTGAGCACAGGGATTGTGGGAAAGTGGAGGAGCAATCCCTACCCACTGGGGAAGGGGGGTGGGAGAGTGAAGCTGGGGAGACTCCCTGGAGGAATTGAGGCCATAGCCAGGCCTAAAGGGTGAACAGAAGGTAGCCCAGGGAATTCCCTGGTGGTGCAGTGGTTAAGAAGCTGCCTGCCGGCGCGGGAGACATGGGTTCGATAGGTGGTCTGGAGATCCCACATGCCGCGGAGCAACTAAGTCCGTGCTCCACGACTACTGAAGCTTGTGTGCCCTAGGGCCTGTGGCCGCAACTACTGAGCCCACGTGCTGTAACTACTGAAGCCCGCGCACCTAGACCCCGTGCTCCACAACAAGAGAAGCCACCGCAATGAGAAGCCCGCGCACCGCAGTGAAGAGTAGCCCCGCTTGCTGCAGCTAGAGAAAGCCCGCACTCAGCAACGAAGACCCAACACAGCCCAAAAAAAAAAAAAAAAGGCCCAGCAAAGGGTGGGAATGTAGTGGGATGTATGGGTGTGTGTGTGTGTGTGTGTGTGTGTGTGTGTGTGTGTGTGCACTGGGGCACGGGAACGATTCTAGGCAAAGTAACCCCATGAACAAAAACACAGAAGTTGGGGCTTCCCTGGTGGCGCAGTGGTTGAGAGTCCGCCTGCCGATGCAGGGGACGCGGGTTTGTGCCCCGGTCCGGGAAGATCCCACATGCCACGGAGCGGCTGGGCCCGTGAGCCATGGCCGCTGAGCCTGCGCGTCCGGAGCCTGTGCTCCGCAACGGGAGAGGCCACAACAGTGAGAGGCCCGCGTACCGCAAAAAAAAAACAACACAGAAGTAAGAGAACCATAAACATCTTGTAAATGTCAGACTATAAAGCATGGACAGTAAGGGATGTAGCTGGAAGGACTGATTGTGGGGCCCCTGGCAGCCCTGTCGTGATGACTGGGGCATCACACTGTAGGTGGTGAGGAATCATCCACATTATACAGCAAAGGCGGCTGACTCTAGAGAGGCAGCTACCCTGCCCAAGTTTGTGTAGCTAATTAGCAGCAGGACTGGCATGCAAATCCAGGTCTGGCCGATCCCCAACTAGGGCTGTCAGATTTAGCAAATAAAAATAGAGGATGCCCAGTTAAATATGAATTTCAGACAGGCAAGAAACAACTCTTTTAGGCATAAGTCCCTTGCATTATTTTGCATGCACTTATACTTAAAATTATTTGTTGTTTATACTAAATTCAAATTTAAGTGGCAACCGAAATCTGGCAAGCCTCCTCTCCAAACCGTGTTCTTTCTCCTGTTGCATGATGGTCCACCACTGTTAATGCTCCTCCATCCAAGGAAAGTTGCATGAAAGACATGGGAGATGGCGTAAAACATGAGATGAGGAGAAAGAAATGTCCGGAATGTGCAGAGTTGCAATTTAAATAGATATTTATTTTAAAAATCATTTTTTAAAAACATTTATTTATTTATGGTTGCGTTGGGTCTTCGTTGCTGTGCGCAGGCTTCCTTTAGTTGCGGCGAGCGGGGGCTACTCCTTGCTGCAGTGCGTGGGCTTCTCATTGCAGTGGCCTCTCCTGTTGCGGAGCACGGGCTCTAGGAGCGCAGGCTTCAGTAGTTGTGGCACGTGGGCTCAGTAGTTGTGGCTCGTGGGCTCTAAAGCGCAGGCTCAGTAGTTGTGGCACATGGGGTTAATTGCTCTGCGGCATGTGGGATCTTCCTGGGCCAGGGATCAAACCCGTGTCCCCAGCATTGGCAGGCAGACTCTTAACCACCGCACCATCAGGGAAGTCCCTAAATAGATATTTAAAAATAAAAGTCTTTTCCGGTTGCCTATGTCAGGGAGCTGGGATTTAAATTAACCAGTGCTACGGTCCACCATCCCATTATCCTGAATGCTAAACAGGGGATTCTCCAATTTCATGTGCATATGGGGAGACAGAGAAGCAAGTTCTTTGACACTGGGATTATTTTGTCTTTTTTTCACCCATTATATTTCAGGAGCTTTACCATCTTTAAAGACAACCTCGGGGGCAAGTACAGATGTCACTTACAGTTTTAAGCATTTTCTATTGTGTAAAAGAAAAAGAGGAATTCCAAATATGGAAGACCATATTTTCCAGTGTTCCAAGCCCCTTTAAATACTCTTCAAAGGAAGTGCCGAGAAGAATGAGAATGTAGAAAAGTTTTTTTTTTAATGTCTCCCTTATTATGTTCTTGCCTTCGTAAGTTCTTAACATGCCTGTGTCAGATGCAAGTAGCTTTTTACTATTATCTTGAAACAGAATCATGAGACGTTGACTCTTGAAAAATGTAGATGATTTTTTCTTCTTCTCTAAGTAGAAATAGCACATTATGGTTAGCATATGTGTCTCTCCCTTTCATGTGCTCCTTTTGATTACGTGTTCTGTCTCTCTAGGTCTTTGTAGTTGAAAAGGTGAGGCTTTCCCTTATAAACACTGCAGTCCTGTGGAAATGCCTTGGCCAGCGTTACCCTGAGAAGCGTATCTGCCTGGTTTATAATTGTCAGTGCTGCGCGTTTCTGACGGGCGTCTAGAGAGCTCCCATCTCTAGGCTGTATTCCATCCACGCGCCTTGCTGCATTGCAGGGTTCTTTTTCCCCTTGTTTGGAATTGTTTTTGACTGGGCAGGAAAGCGATGACTCTTTGATTCCTGTTCCTGGCCATGTCGACTTGAGTGACACTCACTACTTGGAATCCTCCTTTGCTCACCTGTAAGTCAGGAGAGGTAGTATCCCCCTCTCAGCATCGTTGTAAGCACTAAACTCCACCGGGACGTACAGCTTGCATCAGTTTCTCGAGGCCGCCTCAACAAATTGCTACCAGCTTGGTGGCTTCACACAACAAAAATTTGTTCTCTCACAGTTCTGGAAGCTAGAAGTCTGAAATTAAGGTGTCAGCAGGGCCATGCTTCCTTGGAAGTTTCTAGGGGAGGATCCTTCCCTGTCTCTTCCAGCTTCTGATGGCATCACTGCCATATCTGCGTTGTTTTCACATGGGCTTCTCTCTGTGTCTCTGGTGGTCCTTTTCTGTCTCTTACAAAGACACCTTCATTGGGTTAGCGCCCACTCTAATCCAGTATGACCTCATCCTTACCTTTTTCATCTGTCAAGACCCTATTTCCAAATAAGTTCCCATCCTGAGGTTCCTGGAGGACATGAATTTCTGGAGGACACTATTTAACCCACTACACAGCTTCTAGTGCAGTGCTGGGCTGCAGAGAATGGAAGTTCCCTGTTCCACCTCTGCCATCCGGGCACATGTTAACTTAGCCAAGATTTTACGTAACTTTCTCAGTCCCTCTAGAGAATAGGCTATTTACACATGGCCTCAGAAGATGTCTTGTAGGGCCACTGTCCGAGTGGCTCCTCTGCCAGCTGGCCCATGCCAAATGCCGGGAGCCAGGGGCTAGGTGACGGCCGTCCCAGCCCTTCAGGAACCCACGGTCTAGCAGAGGAGACTGACATGTAAACAAGTAATTACAATACTCCTATTTATTGGGCTGGTGCTTGCCCGGGACTCCGTCCAGAACAATGCTTCCAGAGCTGTTGGCTTCACACGTGCTTCAAGAAGCCAGCCCTAGCCTGGCTCTCCCTGCCGGCTCCTTGGGCCTCACCCTCCTACCCCCGCGTCTGGGGATGGCAGGTTACTTACAGGTTAATCTCCATCATCACACTCATCCAGATCCTTGTCTGCTCTCTGGTTTTGGCCTTTATCTTTATTGGAAGCATCTCAGCTGGCTTACTGCTGTTTCACTTTTTTTCCTTGGTGATGGATTTCTACACCCCTTTTCAAAAGACAAAACAAATTGTTTGTTTAACCTCCCCAGGAATAAGTGGGCCAGGGGTGGCGTGGGAAGGGAAGCGTACTTGTTATTCTTGTGGGCAGGCCTTCCTGGGTATTTCCAAAGAGATTCTTAACTGACTCACCTTATTTCATTTTCCCCATTGTAGTAAAGAAAAAAGTCACCTCTCTGATTCTTCCTTATCCATCCCCGCTTCTCTTTCTTCTTGTCTCCCAACCCCATGATCTTCCTTTATAAAATGTGGCTAACGTGTACTTTCGGATGACTTACTCTTAAATTTTTTAGAGATCAGTGCGTGGGGCACAGAAGCCACTCCAAATGTTATCTGATGACGGACAAATGACTGTTATGTTGGTTGAATGGGGTCGGGGGCTGCTATGTTAGAAGTGTATGTCTGTGGCAGAGCTCAGAAGAACCAATCTTTTGGGCAAATTCCCAAGGTAATGCTTCTCAAAACCAGTGACTACATCGGAATCACATGGGTGGAAGGTGCTTGTTAGAAATGATCAGTCCACCCTGGAGGTTCTGATTCCTTAAGTCCAGGGGGAAGGCCCAGCCCTGACATGTTTTAGAAGCTTCTCGGGTACCTGACACATAGCCAGGCTTGAAATTCTGATGCCTGGGGTGTATCCCAGACCCATCAAATCGGACTATCTGGTGTGAGACCCAGGCATCACTTTGCTGGGCTTTAAATCTACCCAGGTGATTGCAGTGTGTGGCCAAGGCTGAGAAGGCCCGACCACGCTCAGACTTGAGCTGGAGGGCAGGTTGAAAACATGGTGGGCACCGTCCTGGACTCTGATGCAGTCGGGCTGTGGTGGGGCCTGAGAACTGACATTTCTGACATGGTTCCAGGTGCTGCTGCTGCCGCCTGTCTGAGACCACACTCCGGGGACCACGGCTGTAAAGCCAAGTCGCTTTGCCCTAGGTCACATGTTATTCTCATTTTCTGCATCTTCCCTTCATCCTCACCATCTCCTCCCTTCCTTTCAGTCCATCCTCATCAACTCAGAGACCATGGTATTTCTTCTGAGCCCAACCGCCCAGGGTTTGTCCTCTAGCCACTCTGTATCACAAATAAAGGGCAATCGCAGAGTGGATTTTGCAGAGGAAGAGAGACCTACTTTTTTTTGGTTTTCTTTCTCGGGCCATCACTCTGGGTGCAGGTACAATGAGTCCTCAGGGAGCCAGATTCCCTGACATCTGCTCCCCTTCCCTGGAGGAGGCTGGGCTGTGTCCCCAGGGCTGGTGAGGACCCCTCTTAGCACAGCCAAGAGATCTAGTCTACACTGGGTGCCACAGGGCACCTGAGCCTTTGGCAGGTGTGGGTAGCCGATGGGGAATCCGGGGGATGGCGCGGGGGTCGGGGAAGGGTGGGATGCTCTGGGCTGCAAAGGCTACAAACTTGGAACTTCAGGAAACCAGGAGCCCAGGAGCCCCGTAATCACGGGTGTTCTGCAGGGTTTAAGGCAGGTGGACAGCTATGCAATCTGGAAAGGAGATTGGGACGAGGTGAGCACAGGCCTGGCTGCTGCAGGAAGGAGTTGTCTCTCTTTGTCTGTCTCCTCCCCAGAGCAGAGAATTTGCCATCCAGATCTGTGGCCCAGGAGCCACTTAAGTTAAAGGACATGATCCTGTAGTAATCATAGAGGCTTCTAGTATCCTCCCCACTCTTACCCTGTGGGACAAAAGCAGCAAGTGTCCAAAACGGCACTCCCCGTGGAATAGAAGGCCGTCTTTGTTGAGTGCCAGGCTTATCTGAGAGCTCTTCACAAACTTCAGGCAACACCGCCACTCCTGTTTCCCTTGGGCCAGGTAAGCCCGAGTCCTGAAACCCTCGTGAAGTTATCTGTTGAGGAAGTGGGCTCTGTTTGAGGCGGGGAGGGATGCCTGGGAGGGGGGCGACAAGGAGGCCGGCTGCTCCCCCAAAGGGGACAAGTGAGGACACTGGGGTGTCTCTGGGCTCCTAGGACAGGGATGTTCTACTCAGATTTCTTTCCTTTTGGGACTTCAGTGTCCCTTAAAGCTGCCGTGACCAGCTCGTGGCAGCTCGTGTTGACCTGGCCACGAGATCTGGGTTTACTGTAGGAGAGTCTGTTCATCCTGAGCGAGCAGTAAGGAGAAGGTTCCAGAAATCAGGCCCAAGAAGGCTGGAACTTGGGGGAAATGGCTTCAAAGATCATCTCTTCTTTACTGTAAGGGGAGATAGGGTTCCATGCTTTTCAAACCCATTTCCCCAGCAAGTCAGTGAAGGAAAGAGAATGATGAGACAGCTGCTGGAGAGACCTATCTCGTCGCTCTGCACACATCCGTCGGGCGCGCCCTACGGTCCCAGGGTTGTTGTGGGTGCTGGTGACGCTGAGAATGACGAAGGCAGGATCTCTATCCCCTAGGAGAGCAGTCCTCAAATTTTTGAGTCTAAGGACCTTTTTATAGGCTTAAAAATCGAGGACCTGCAAGAATTTTCTTTGAGGGTTATATCTGTCAGTATTTATCATGTTAGAAATACAGAGAAATGTTTAACACATTTATTTATTTATTTATTTATTTTTATTTTATTTTTTTTGCCGTACGCGGGCCTCCTGCCGCTATGGCCTTTCCCGTTGTGGAGCACAGGCTCCGGATGCGCAGGCTCAGCGGCCATGGATCACGGGCCCAGCCGCTCCGCGGCACGTGGGATCTTCCCGGACCGGGGCACGAACCCATGTCCCCTGCATCAGCAGGTGGACTTTCAACCACTGCGCCACCAGGGAAGCCCCCCACATTTATTTTTTAATTCATTAGAAAATAAGTCCAATACATGTTAGCATAAAGAAACATCTTAATGAGGAAACTGTATTGTCTTTATTCTAAACAGGTTTATTGAATTATAATTGATATCCAATAAGTTGTACATACTTAACGCGTATCATTTGATGTTTGACATACGTGTACGCCCTTGAAACCATCGCAGAACATCCATTCCCCCGAGAAGCTTCCTTGTGCTGCTTTGTGCTTCTCCTTCAGTCCCTGCCTCCCCCTTTCCCAACAACCATTGATCTGCTCTCTGTCACTGTACATTAGTTTGCCTTTTATAGGGTTTGTATAAATGGAATCCGACAGCCTGTAGTCTTTTTTCCTAGCTTCTTTCACGCAGTGTAATTATTTTGAGATTCATCCAAGCTGTTATATGTAGCAATAATTCATTCCTTTTTTTATTGCTGAGAAGTATTCCATTCTACAAATTTACCACAATTTGTTTATTCACTCATCTGTTGATGAACATTTAGGCTGCTCCCAATTTTGGGCTCTTAGAAATAAAACTGCTATAGATATTCATGTACAAGTATTTATATGGACGTATGCTTCCCTTTCTGTTGTGTAAATATGTAGGAGTGGAATAGCTGATCATACAGTAGGCATGTGCTTAACGTTTTAGGAAACGGCCAGACTGTCTTCCGAAGCAGTTGTACATTTTACATTTCTACTAGTAGAGAATGAGAGAGCTAGTCCTCCCATATTCTTGTCAATACTTGGCATGATCAGTCTTTTAAATTTTAGCCATTCTAATAGGTAATGGTATCTAATTGTGTGTTTAACTTGCAGTTCTCTAATAACTAGTGATAACTGTGCATCTTTTATGTGAAGTTCATGTTTATCATTTTTGATGAATTTCTATTTAAATACTTTAGTCGTTTAAAAAATTGGGCTGTGTTTTATTGAGTTTTGAGAGTTAAAAAATATATATATATTCTGGATACAAGTCCTTTATTAGAAAATGCTTTGCAAAGTGTTCTCCCAGCCCATGACTTGTCTTTTCATTCTATTAAAAATGTCTTGAAGAGAACCTAGGGGCAAGCTGGGAATAAAGACGCAGACCTACTAGAGAATGGACTTGAGGATATGGGGAGGGGGAAGGGTAAGCTGGGACAAAGTGAGAGAGTGGCATGGACATATATACACTACCAAACGTAAAATAGATAGCTAGTGGGAAGCAGCCGCATAGCACAGGGAGATCAGCTCGGTGCTTTGTGACCACCTAGAGGGGTGGGATAGGGAGGGTGGGAGGGAGGGAGATGCAAGAGGGAAGAGATATGGGGACGTATGTATATGTATAACTGATTCACTTTGTTATAAAGCAGAAACGAACACACCATTGTAAAGCAATTATACTCGGTAATAAAGATGTTAAAAAAATAATAAAATAAAATAAAATAACTAGTGATAATAATATTGCATTATCTGTTAGCTGGGCACTAAGTTTTGACCCCCAATTATTTATATTTGCTGTTTGGAGGAAATGTGATTAAAATTCATTTCACTAAAAAAAAATACATAAAAAAAGTGTCTTGAAGAGTTGCAATTTTATTTTCTATGAAGTCCATTTTATCAGTTTGTTCTTTCATGGATTGTGCTTTTGCTGTCTAATCTCACAAATATTTGCCTAGTTCAAGGTTACAAAGATTTTCTCCTACATTTTCTTGTAGAAGTTTTATAGTTTTAGGTCTTACATTTACATGACCAGTTTACATTTAATTTTTAATTAAATTTTTGATATAATTGCATGCTCACATGCAATTCTAAGAAATAATACAGAGAAACATCATATTACCATTTACCCAATTTTCTCCAATAGTAACATCTTGCAAAACTATAGGAGAATGTTACATCAAGGATGTTGGCATTGATACAGTCAAAATACAGAACAGCTCCATCACCTCAAAGAGCCCTCCTATTGCTCTTTTATAACCACACCCACCGACTCTTCTCTGCCCCCTCCTCCATAAAACCACTACTCTCCTCTCGGTCTGTATAATTTTGTCATTTCAAGATTGTTATATAAATGGACTTAAACAGTATGTAACCTTTGGGGACTAGCTTGTTTTCATGCAGCCTAATTCCCTGGAGATTCATATAAGTCGTTGAGTGTAGGAATAGTTTGTTTCTTTTTATTGCTGAGTGGTAATCCATGGTATGGATGTACCATGATTCATTTAACCATTCACTCATTGAAGAACGTCTGAGTTGTTCCAGTTTTATGGAAAAACTTTATTATAAATAATACTATTTGTATTTGTACTACTTGTGTGCCAGATTTTATGTGAATGTAAGTTTTTATTCTTCTGGGATGATGCCCAAGGGTGCAATCGCAGGGCTGTATGGCAGTTACATGTTTCGATTTGTAAAAACTGCCGAACTGTTTCCCAGAGTGGCTCTATCATTTTGCATTCCCAGCAACAGTGTATGAATGATCCATTTTCCCTGCATTCTGGCCAGCGTTTGGTGGTGTCACTACTTTTTCTTCTAGCCATTCTGATAGCTATGTAGTGATATCTCATTCTGATTTAATTTGTTATAGATCCCAAAGATTTTCTCCTACATTGTTTAATAAAAGGTCTATCATTTTATGTTTTATATTTAAGTTTGTGATCCATTTTGAGTTAACGGTTGTAAAATGTGTGAGGTTTAGCTCAAAGTTCAATTTTTGGCCTATGGATATCCAATTGCTCCAACACAATTTATTGCAAAGTCTGTCCTTCCACCATTGAATTGCTTTACATTTTTGTCAAAAATCAAGTGGGCATATTTGTATGGATTATTTCTGAGTTCTCTATTCTGCTCCACTGATTTCTGTCTGTCCCCCCATCAGTCCCACACTATCTTGATTACTGTAGCTGTATAGTAAGTAAGCCTTAATATGAGATAGAGTGATTCTTTCTCACAACTTTATTTTTCTTTTTCAAGATTGTTTTAGCTATTCTAGGATCTGTGGCTCTCCATATAAATTTTAGTGTAAGTTTGTCTATACCTACAAAAATCTTGCTGGGATTTTGATAGGAATTACATTAAACCTATAGATCATTTGGGGGAGAATTGTCATCTTTACTATGTTGAGTCTTCCGCTCCATGAACATATGCTCCATCTCTCCATTTATTCTTTGATTTTTAAAATCAGCATGTTGCAATTTCCAAAACACATGTACTGTACATGTTTTGTTAAGTTTATACTTAATATTACATTTTATTTGGAGTGATTTATTTGTAGTGGTATTTATTGTGTCTTTAATTTGGTTTCCACACATTCATTGTTACCATATAGAAATGCGACTGATTTTTTTCTGTGTGCTGAACTTGTTTCTACAATCTTGCTAAACTCCCTTATCGATTCCAGGAGTGTTTTCAATCATGTCATCTGCAAAGAGAGATATTTTTATGTGTTCCTTTCTAATCTGTAAGCTTTCTATTTATTTTATTTTCTTGCTTTCTTGCTGTGGCGAGAACTATGTTGAATAAAAATAAGGGCTGATGTCCTTGCCTTGTTTCCAGTCTTAGAGAGAAGGCATTCAGTCTTTCACCATTAAGTATGTTAGCTATAAGCTGTTTTATAGATGCTGTTTTTCAGGTTGAGGAAGTTCCCCTCTATTTTTAGTTTGCTGACAATTTTCATGAATTATCACAAATGTATGTTGAATTTTGTCAAATGCTTTTATGGTGTCAATTGACACAATATTTTTCGTTGGGTTGAGTCTTCCTTGCCGTGCTCGGGTTTTCTCTAGTGGCGAGCCGGGGCTACTCATCGTCGTGGTGCACAGGCTTCTTGTTGCGGTGGCTTCTCTTGTTGCGGAGCACGGACTCGAGGTGCGTGGGCTCAGTAGTTGTGGCTCGCGGGCTCTAGAGTGCAGGCTCAGTAGTTGTGGCGCACAGGCTTAGTTGCTCCGCGGCATGTGGGATCTTCCCAGACCAGGGCTCGAACCCGTGTCCCCTGCATTGGCAGGTGGATTCTTAACCGCTGCGTCACCAGGGAAGCCCATAATTTTTATTCTTTAGCACATCTATATGGTGAAATATAGTGATTGATTTTTTTTATTTTAAATGCTGAACCAACTTTGTATACTTGGAATAAACCCCATTTGGTCATGGTGTATAATTATTTTTTTATGTTGCCAGATTTGACTTGCTAACATTTTGTTGAGGATATTTGCTTCAAAGTTCATGAGAAAATTGGTCTATAATTTTCTTTTTTTGTACTCTCTTTGTCTGATTTTGGTATGAGGATAATACTGGTCTCATAGAATGAGTTGAGAAATATTCCTTCTGGTTTTTTTTGGAAGAATTAAATTGTTTGTTACATTGGTGTTAATTCTTTTAAAATTGCTTGGTAGAATTCTGCAGTGAAATCATCTGGGCTTGGAGATTTCTTTTTAGGGAGCCTTTAAAATTACAAATTCTATTTTTTAAATGGTTATAGGACTATTCAGGTTGTCTGTTTCATCTTGATTGAGTTGTAGTTTGTGATTTTCGACGAATTGTTCTACTTCTAACTTGTCAAATTTATGAGCATAATTGTCTGTAGTATTCCCTTATTTTCCTATAAAGGGATATGCAATAATATCCTGTTTCATTTCTGATATTATTGATTGTACTTTCTCTGTTTTTATCTTTGTCAGTCTTGCTAGAGATTTATCAATTTTATTGATTTATATTTTTTAAGAATCAGCTTTTTATATCATTGACTTTCTCTATGGTTCTGTATTCAATTTTATCAGTTTTCTGTATTTATCTTTGTTATTTCCTTTTGCTTGCTTTGGGCTTGTTTTGTTCTTCATTTTCTAAATGTCATTATGTCCAGAGTTTTTTAGTTTTAAGAAGGAGGACCAGGGAGGAATGGGGCTGCTCCATATCAGTGGAACTTAAAGTCAATTATCTTTTAAAATGATTTAAAAAATAAGAAAAAAAATCTTACATGGTTTCTCATTTACTAACTGTTTCAAATGGTCCAAATTTCTTTGTGTACATTCAGATTTTCATATGAGGTCATTTTCCTTCTGCCTGAAAGGACATCTTTTAACATTCCTTATTGAATAGAGCTGTTGATAATAAATCCTTTCAACTTTTGAATATCTGACAATGTATTTTGCTTTCATTTTATTTTTAATAAATTTTAATTTTAGAATATTTTAGACTTACAGAAAAGTTACAAAGATAGTAAAAAGAGTCCCCAAATACCCCAGACCGTTTCCCCTATTGTTAACATCTTTCATTACTGTGGTATATTTGTCACAAGTAATGAACCAATATTATTAAAGTCCATACGTTTTTCATATATCCTCGACTCGTTTTTACCTAATGTCCTTCTCTTCCAGGATGTCACATTACATTTAATCATGTCTCTTAGGTTCCTCTTGCCTATGACAGTTTCTCAGACTTTCCTTGTTCTTTATGACATTGAAAATTTTGAGATATACTGGTCAGATTTTTTTAGAATGCCTCATAATATGGTATTTTTCGATGTTTTCCTCATGATTAGACTGGAGTTATGGGGTTTGGGGAGGAAGATCACAGAGGTAAAGTGCCATTTTCATCACATCCTATCAAGGCTACATACTGTCAACATGACTTATCACTGTTGATGTTCGGTGTTTATTGGGATTTTCCACTGTAAAGTCATCCCCTTCCCTTCCATACTGTACTCTTTGGAAGGAAGTTGCTATGTGAGGTCCACACTTATGGAGTCCAGAGTTACATTTTACCTCTTTGAGTAGGTGGTCTCCTCAAAAAGTATTCCCCACTTATTTATTTGTCCAATCATTTTATTATATCACATGGATTCATAGATATTTATTTTATTCTTTGGATTATAATCTAATACCATGTTTTTTTGTTTTTTGTTTTTTGTTTTTTTGTGGTACGCGGGCCTCTCACTGTTGTGGCCTCTCCCGTTGCAGAGCACAGGCTTCGGACACGCAGGCTCAGTGGCCATGGCTCACGGGCCCAGCCGCTCCGCGGCATATGGGAGCTTCCCGGACCGGGGCACGAACCCGTGTCCCCTGCATCGGCAGGCGGACTCTCAACCACTGCGCCACCAGGGAAGCCCATAGCGTGTTTTTTTAAATTTTGTTGCTGCCTTCATTTTGAAAGATATTTTTGCCGGATACAGAATCCTAGGTTGACAGGTATTTTCTTTTAGTACTTTAAAGATGTCACATCAGTGTCTTCTTGCTTACATTTTTCCAGTGATAAATCTGCTGTCATTTTTTGTGTTCCTCTGTACATAACGTGTTTTTCTCTGGCTGCTTTTAAGATTTTCTCTTTATCATTGGTTTTAAGCTATTTGACTAGGATGTGCCTTGGTGTAGTTTTCTCCACGTTCCTTCTGCTTGGGATTTGTTGAATTTCTTGGAGTGTAGGTTTATAATTTTCATTACATTAGGAAAGTTTTAGCTATTACTTCTTTAAATTTTTTTTTTTTTTGTCGTCAACTCTATCTTCTCCTTTAGGAACTCCAATTATCCATATATGAGGTGACTTGAAATTGTCCCACAACATATTGATATGCTGCCTATTTATTTTGATTTTTTAAAAAATGTGTTTCACTTTTGATAGTTTCTTTTTTATCTATGCCTTCAAGTTTACTAATTTTTTCTTCTGCAGTGTCTAATCTTCCACTAAGCTCATCTAGTGTATTTTCCATTTACAGACATTCAGTTTGGGACTTTAAAACATATCTTCCATGTCTCTAGCTAACTGAATTTCATATGTTCACAAGTTATAATAACAGGCTTAGTATCCTTCTTTGCTAATTCTAACATCAGCGTCATTTCTGGGTCCCTTTCCATTGACTGATTATTCTCTTCATTGTGGGTCATGTTTTTCTGCCTCTTTGCCTGATAGTCTTTGATCGGATGCCAGGCACTGTGATTTTTACCTTGTTAGGTGCTGAAAATTTTTATTTTACGATACATATTTTTGAGCTTTATACTGGGATGCAGTTATGTGAGTTGGAAGCAGTTGAATTCTTTGAGTCTCACATTTATGTTTTGCTCGGTTGACCCATAGCAGCACTCGTTCTAGGGTTAATAATCCCTCATCACTGAGGGAAGACCTTCCTGAATGCACAACAAATACGCCGACAATTATGAGCTTTGCCAGTCTGGCTGGGGAGGACTGGTTCTGTACCTGGCCCTGTGTGAGCACTAGGCATTGCTTCTTCTAATCCTTTTGAGTGAGTTCTTTCCTGGCCCTTGGGTAGTTTTCTTTTACCCATGCACTGATTATTTCTCAGCTGAATCTTTGAAGAGGACCTTCTACAGATCTCTGGAGTTTTCTTACTGTGCAGTTTATTCCTCTTTGTCCTAGGAACTCTAGCTGCCTTGGTCTTTCTGGACTCTTAGTTCTGTATCCTCAACTCAGAGGATCTCTGAAGCTGTGACTCAGTGTCCCCTCCTGTGTAACGTGCTGCAAACTCTCTCAAGACAATTGTATGGCTCACCTTGTTTGTTTCCTGTTTTTCAGGGATCACATTTCTTCATTGCTTGATGCCTAGTGCCGTGATAACTGCGTTATAGATTTTGTCTGGGTTTTTGGTTGTTTCAGATGAGAGAATAAATCCAATTCTTGTTATTCCATTTTGATTGGAAAATCTGTAGAGTTTTAAAAAACTGTACATGGTCAGATCCTAGACATGGGGATTCTGACTCACTATTACGTCTGAGGTGAGCACTGGGCATTCAAGTTTCCAAGTTGAGAAAACGAAAATCATAACAACGGCAACATTAGCAACAAACTAGCATTGGTGATTCTTATGTACCACCTTCTCCCACCCAACTGAGAACTCTACTATAGATGAGAATAATAGTTATTATTTATTATACTTTTCCCATGAAGTATGCACCATGTTAGCTGTTTTACATGCTTTGTATAATTTCATTTTTGTAATAAACCATCGATCAAGGTGTGCTTAGCAGTGCATCTCAGAAGATGAAACCGAAATTTAAGGAAGGATAGAAGGATAAGAAAGGAGAACAAGGAAAAAAGATCCTAGCCCTTAGTCACTTCAGGCCAGTTTTCTAATCCTGCTGAAGTGTTGCCCTGCAGTCCACATCCTCTCCCATCTACAAAGTGCTCACTCTGATATTTGAACAAAGCAGGCAGATGCTTTCGGAATCATTTTTATTCATTGTGATGATTTACGGGGTTTTACTAATTCTGTCCTTGTGCAATGACTTTGCCGTTTAGAGATATCTTTTCCTTTCTTAGTTATGATATTTTTGTTGTTGTTCTTTCGGTCCTTTTAAAGAAAAATTGAACAATTATTAAACACAAACAAAAGAACATTTACAAAATGTGTAAGACATAAAGAATTTCAGCTCAAGAAAGAGTTGAATGGTTCTCTGCAGATATTTCAGGTGAGACTAAGGTGCTTTGACTGAGCGCGTAGGCCTCAAACTGCACCCCTCCGCTTCAGCCCCTCCCACCTCCGTTTGCTCTAATCTTTATTCTGAGCAAGCTCTCCAAAATGTTTTATTTGGTAAGGTTCAGGGATCAGGAGCCCTTGTGAATGGGGCGCGCTACCTCACACATCCCGGGGAATAGATGCTCTCAAAGGCATCGTTTGGCTGTTTGCAAAAGAAGAAGCACTTTTGGCAATCATGTAGCAAATTGCATAGTTAATAAAAAAGGAAATACCTCAGAGGGAAGAGTGGAGCATATGTTACAGTCTCAGGGAAGCAATATCTCATTTTCTGTGCCAAAAATCAGAAACTGTTTAGGAATTGCATCAGGTAACTTCTCTACGCTGGTGTTCTGGCCAAAAACAAAACTGCCCTTGACCACCACCTCTTTCACAGAAGACAAAACATGGCATCTGTTTTCTTTATTTTTCTCTCCAAAGGAAGTTACCTATAGGCATCATAAGTGGAACTACAGATGTGTTGCTTTGTGGATTACACCTCCTCTCCCAAGCTGGCTGAGTGAATTGTGTTGATTCATACCGTGAAGATCTGTGGTTCCCGTGTGTGGCAGCTGTGACATCCGGGAGATGGTGCCAGGTGGCGATGGGGGATGTCTCAGAGTAAAAATTCACATGTACGCCAAAGCTTGTGCACACACATACTACTGGTTGTCAGATATAGGTAGATGCTTTGGGAATTAAAGATGTGAATCAATTCAGTTTCTGAATTAATGGTTAAGTTTTTACTGTATATATACATTTTCAATCAAGAGACAAAATACTACTATGAAGGGATTTGTGAAGTTTTCTGACTTTAAAAATAGGCTCATTACTCAAAGTTGAGAATTGTTGGACTAGATCATCTCTAACCTTCCTTCTTGTCTAAAATCCCATGATTCTGTAACCTTGGGTGTGTCCTTGGCTATATTCTGGGCTTTTCGTGTTTTTCACCTCCTAGGATTCTATCTCACGTGCCAGAACGTGTGTCTTGATTTTACATTTTGAGCAGAGTATTTCCATGGACTTCAGCTGAAGAGCTCCTCAAAGTTCAATGTGGGTCTTTTGCTCCCCGCTAAGTCTGAACTTTCCGTGCCATTTTTACACCCCTTGGGTATTTCTGTGTTTTTTCACTCATTGCTTTCATAATCTCCTAATTACCTGACTGTAGCATTTAATCCATCCTTCCCTAGTCCCCCAAGTGATCTCTGAACTAAAATGACTGCAGCTACTTCTCCCATCACATAGTAAAACTCCAATTCCCGTAGTGCCAATGATCTCAATTAGCTGGGGGTTAGGAGGAATGCGATCTGATTTAACGCATTCATACAAATTCATACAAGTATGACTGAGAGCCCCATAGAGACTAACTCCCCTCATGCATTTACCTTTGCAAAAGAAAATGCTTATTAATCTCAATTATCCCTTAATTGGTAACTTTCAACAGTGAGGAAAAAAAGATGTGAAAAAGTACGGATACCTAGGAAGAGGAAATAATTTTTTGGGCATGAGCCCACCAGACAGGTGGGCCAGTCTGGGCTAGAGTCTCTTCACAAAGTCAGCATCCCCCCTCCCCTTCTCCCTTCCTCCCCTCCCTCCCTCTCTTCATTCTTCTACTTCAAAACACTGCACGTTTTCACAAGTGCCAATATTTTTCACTGTGGCTTACCTATCAGGGAGGGCAGAGGAAGGAGAGAAAACCTGTAGGTTGTTGACAGCGGCAGATTTTTTATTTTTTTATATAATTTTCCAGTGTGAGTCTGGTACTTTCTTACTGGGAGTGGGGAGCAGAGCAATCATAATGGTGAAGAATTAATATTAAAGCATGGCTGAAGATGGGAGTGTTTTGCAGCATTTATATCCTGACTGTATTCATTTAGAAGTTTTGTGCATTCTAGAGTTTGTTCCTACTCTGTCAGAAATAGTGAGTCAATGGACTTGGTAACAAAGCCTGATTTCTAGAGAGCGTTTATCCCAGAAGAGTGGGAGTGAGGGGCTTGGGAAAGCAGGGGTGGGGACAGTGCAGGGATGGGGACGGGCGCTGTTCAGCAGGGGCTGATCCAGAGAGGTGAAGGGTACCTGGACATCATGAATCCTTCTCTGTAAGAAAACAGGGCTGCAGTTTCCACTGGAGGCTTGGGGCCAGATTCTAGTTCCTGGTGGTCGATGGAGCGTGGCATACCAGAGTCCCTGTGTTATCGGAATAAAGACTTGGAAAACTGCAATGGCCTGTGCTGAGGGGAAAGCAAAGTCTCCATGGTCAGGATGGAGAAGCCGTGAAGGGGGCTGGGACAGGGATGTTGGAAGCCCAAGCATTATCCCTGGACTCCGTATCCCAGGTCAGCCTAATGGTGAACTTGGCCCAGTGCTAAGACCTTGTGCCTGAGGGGCTGGAGAACAGAGGTCTTACCTGTCACAGCTCAGGTTTGGTTTGCTAAAGTTTCCTGATCTCCGCAGAGCTTAGCCTACCTGGGGATCCAGCAGAGCAAGAGGACATTTAGAATACAATTTGGTTAAGTGATACAAAATCAGTATGAACAAGTTCTGGGAGAACTGTGGGAGACCAGAAAAAGATAAAACTAACTCTGTCTTATGTTAGTTGTTGGGAAAGGTTTTTCGGGAGGAAAACCTCTGCCAGGCATTGAGACATTGAAGCTCTAAGCATTTCATAGTAACTTGAATGAATGATGTGGCCAAGCTCTATTCATTTTTAACTTTTTTAACCCCCTAAACTTTAAAAAATTTTGGGCTAATTTTAGGCTCACAGAGAAGTTTCAATAATAGTACAGAGAGTCCTCAGATGCCACTCACCCAGTTTCCCTTAATATTAACATCTTATATAACCATAGTATAACGATCAAAACCAGGAAATTAACATTGGAATCGTGCAGTGAGCCAAACTGCAGACCTTATTAGAATTCTACTAGATTTTCCACAAGTGTCCTTTTCTCTTCCAGGGTCCTATTCAAGATCCCACACTATATCTAGTTGTTATTTCTCTTCAGTTTCCTCCAATCTGAGTGATAGCTCGGCTTTTCCCTTCTCTCACACCCTTGACACTTTGGAAGAGTCCTGATCACTTATTTTATAGAATGTCCCTCAGTTTGGGTTTGTTTGGTGCTTTCTAATGATTAGAATGTTGTGCATTTTCAGAACAAAAATTATGTTGCTGCCCGCTATCGAGGGGTTTCTGATGTCCATGTGTATTGTCACTGGCGATAATCACCTTGATTACTTGGTTCAGGTGGTGTCTGCAGGGGGACTTGCTGTAAAGCTCTGATCTTCCCTTTTGTAATTAATAAATAACTTGGGTAAGATGCTTTGAGATGATGCAAAGTTTCTTCTCAAACTTTCATTCACTAATTTTAGCATCTGTCAGAGATCTTGTCTATGATAATCATGACTGTGTTATTTGCCTAATGGTGATTTTCTATGTCCTTCTTTCCTTCTACATTTATGAATTACAATTCTTCTGTAAGAAAGAGCTGTCCCATCTCCCCCATTTATTTATGCACGTGATTTTTTATGTTAATACAGACACTGTTTTAGTCAGCTCTGTGGCCACACAAATACCATAGACTGGGTGGCTTAAACAACAGAAATGTATTTATCACGGTTCTGGAGGCTGGAAAGTCCAACATCAAGGTGCCAACTGATTCAGTTCCCAGTGAGACCTCTCTTCATGCCTTACAGATGGCTGTGGGGGGAGAGAGAAGAGCTCTTTCCTTCTTATAAGGCCACCAATCCT
The DNA here is from genome assembly GCF_003676395.1 of Aethalodelphis obliquidens. Taxonomy (NCBI): domain Eukaryota; kingdom Metazoa; phylum Chordata; class Mammalia; order Artiodactyla; family Delphinidae; genus Aethalodelphis; species Aethalodelphis obliquidens. Next base: position 35,641,238 of record NW_020837955.1, on the reverse strand, counting down.
GTTGATTAAGACCCCACCCCCCCATGACCTCACTTAACCTTAAAAGGCCTATCTCCAAATACAGTAGCATCGGGGGTCAGGGCTTCGACATTATGAATTCTGAGGGGACACAGTTCAGTCTAGAGCAGACACATATATATTTTACTTCGTGGGTTAAAATCCGATACTATTGTTTTTCATTCTGCTGCTCAAGTTGTTCTAGTTTGGGACATTAGAAGCTCTTTCAGGGTGTCTTCTGTGCTTTTTTGACAGGCCTCCATTTCATTCATTCATTCATTCATTCATACTTTCTTCCTGTCTGGCACCACAAGATATTCTAGGCTCATCTTGTATTTCCCCTGCCCCAACCATGGAATCAATCATTTCTCCAACGAGCTCTTATTTTTTTTAGTGGAGAATAACATTTAGAAACCAGTATTTGAGTGTTAAGTGTGCTTATTGCTACTCGAGTGTCTGCATCTAGGCCCTGTCAATGGACAGAGCCAGGAAATATATGTGTGTGTACTAACCCAGAAGTATACATGCCTCTGTACTTCTGTACCTATCTGTGTCTTTGTATATACAAAATACCATGAGTTCCATGATCTGTTTCTAATTCACTATGCTTCTTACACAAAATGTGTGAGATTCGCCCCCTCCCCAATACCAACCAATTCTCTAACCCTCTGGACACCACTTGTCAATTCAGTTCAATTCTGGCACTCCCTATCTGGAGGTAGCACAGCCCCTTCAGGTGAAGGGCTCAGTCCCATAAGACTGCCCCCCTTCAGACACCAATTACAAGTCTAGGCCTCTGTCATTTCTGACAGACCAGCTATAACTTGGGTGTTCCCACAACCTTCTCTTCAGGTTTTATGTGGTTGTACCATAGTTTATTCGACTACTCTCCTATGTAAGCATTTAGGTCGTTTCCAGTGTTTTGCAATTACAATTGATGCTGCAATAAAGGCCCTTGTGCATACGTTTTGTTATATTGTTAGAAGTGTATCTACAAAGTAGACTTCTAGAAGTGGGATTGCTGGGTGTAAAGGTAAGTGCATGTACAGTTTTGTGAGGTTTTGCCAACTTTCCCTCCAGAAGGGTCATACCAATTTGAATTCCCACCAGAAATGTACAGGGTGCCTATTTTCCCACAGCCCCAAGTATAGAATTTGTTGTCATATTTTGAAAATGTTGCCAGTCTGGTAGGTGAGAAATGGTATCTCAGGAATGTTTTCATTTGGATTTTTCTAAGTATGAGGGAGTTTGGGCACTTTTTCATTTGTTTAAGGGTCATTGTTAGATCTTTTTTGTAAATTGTCTGTTCTGTCTGTTTCCTTTTTTTTCTATTGGGTTTTGTTCCCTGGTGCCACATTTATGAAGTCTTTATATATTAAGGACGTTAGCTCCTTGTCTATGGTATATATTGTGAATATTTTCCCCCAGTTTGTCAGTTGACTTCACATAACAAATGACACCATAAATAATTTTTTTAAATGTTTATGTATTCAAATCTGTCGAGCTTTTCTTTTATTGCCTCTAGGTTTGGATCATAGGTAAAAAGCCTTTTCCTATACCAAGATTAACCCTGTTTAACTTCCAGGTCTGGAAATCAACAGTCTGGATGAGGCCACTGATGAGGCAGTGGGTTGCACCACTCCCCATTTTGTAGGATTCATGCAATAGTCTAGCCAGCTAGGTGAATCACACACCTATTATTAATAACTAATCTTTATAACCGTCTCATACTTGCATACCCCGTGAGCACCTCCATATAAGCTACAGATATCCATTTACCCAGAGGTTCCGAGGCCTGGCATTAAAGCCCTGAGAGATCACAGTCGCTGGAATCAGAAGGCACGTTAAGCTTTTGATATTAAGACTTGTTCCTAGAGAGTAGATACATGTGTTTTCTTCTGTGCAGGTGAGAAACTGAGACAAAGGGAAGATTAGTTGTCTTCAGACAGGGAGAACTAAAAAAAAAACTTTTAAAAAATTTCAGTTTCTGAGTCTGAGGTTATAAGTATGTCTAAGAATATAAGTTGAACTTTTCTTTGTTTAAAAAGAAAAGAAAATTTGATCTCAGTACTTGAAAGCCTCTGTCCTTTAAAGCCCTTCTCAATTGTCTAATCATTTTCTGTTTCCTCCTTCATCCAATTAGGGAACCCAGGCAGCGGCAGAGTTTTGGTGACTTTGAGTGAGAGCATTGTTCAATTAGGTCATTCGTGTAGCTCATTCAGCAAATATTTGTCTGGACTTATCATCTTCCAGGCAATTTTGTGTTAAAAAAATTTTTTTTTAAAACTGATTACCTGCACCTTACCCAAGTCTAGTTAGAATCTCTGCCGTTGGAGCCTAGACATCAATATTACATACTTGCCATCAAAACGTTCTCATATGCAGTTATGGTAGAAAAACTGGCCTGTATCGTATTTCTCAAATTCTAATGTGTCTGCAAATTATGCAGGAATCTTGTCAACATGCAGACTGTGACTCGGTAGGTCTGGGAGGGGGAAGGCCTGAGATTCTGCATTTCTAACTGGCTCCCCATTGAGGCTGATGCTACCTATTCATGGACCATACTTTGAGGAGTAAGGCTAGACCATCCCAGAGAGTAAGTTTGTGGATGTGTTTGTTGGGTAGTTTCAGCTGTTAGGACTGACTGAATGGTTGTCCTGAGGCTGGAGGACCCTTCCCTAGAGCCATGCCTTTTTTTCTGTTTTTTTAAAAATTTTAATCCCAAAAGCTGAGGGAGGCTTTGCCCATGAGGCCTGGGGCTACCACTCCAGTCCCTGAAATCCAGCTCCATAGCAAGGTGTCACTCAGCTGTGTAATCCATACCGTTGCATCCAGCAGGCTCTTTTCAGGAATGATATTGATCCTGTTCCCTCTTGTTCTTTCTCTCTGTGGAGTCTGCACTACGTACTCTGTAATTGCAGGTTGGAAGGGAGCTCTCCAGTCCACCATAGGGAGGGTGGCTAGGACCTCTGGAGGACTCTCCATCGCCCTAACCAGCAATCAAAGCAATGGCGGTTTCATCAACATGAAACAAACCCGGGATAGACCCGCCCCGTTTCATTTTCAGGATGAGACCAATGGCAGCCCCTTCAAACAGCTGGGAGCTGTTCTGCTAGTTTTGATCCCAGATGTGATTAGTGGTTAATGGGCCTTGAAAGACATCTTTATTTATTACCATTGCAGATCACTGTTGCCTTGATATTGATCTTTTCCAATTTTCTATTTTGTCCTTTGAAATGCTCAGAACACAGCAGGGGCAACTTGTTGCCTGCAGCATTCACATAGTTTAAAGCTCATTTCCTCTTGCAATGAATGTAGTGATATTTCATTGTAATTATTATTTGGTTCACTTTGCTTTTAGACCAGAGGTTTGAAAGAAATGAGGACCCATAGTCTTAAAGGCAAGTGGCAGGTAGATGAGAACCTAGTTTGAAAATAAGTTCAAAACTTCTAACGGGGCATCGATGGTGGCTTAATCAGTATATTTACCAAGAGGTTGTAATTCTTGATATCATAACACAGGAAAAAAATGCAATGTAGGATTTGGAAATTTTAGAAAATTGATCATTTTGTTGACCAGAACGTATGTTATCCAAAGTATTTTTAGAAGGTCTAGATTTATGTTCAGAGAAGATGACTTAAATAATATTACAGTTTATGAGAGCTGGGCTAGTGTTTATAGCTTTGGTCCCTTTGCTCAGTTGGAAGCACCCAATGTTACGTACTTTCAAGGTGCTGAGTCGCACCGGGGACATGGAGATGGATGGTACGTCCCTGTGCTCTAGAGGCCCAAAGTCTAGGGGAGGAGGGCAAATAGATAACAGAGAGAGCCATATCTCAGACATAAGTGAGGTTCTAAAGTCAGTCCACAGACAGAAACTCTATAGAGTCAAAACACCATAGAGCCAGTGTCATTTCAACAAATCCATCTCAGCCCACGTGTCCTCTGCCCCGGGATAGAGCACTGCTCTTTCATTTACTCTCCAGATGGAGAAGGTGGCTTGTGTCTGGGTCTTGCGGTTCTAAAAGTATGGGCCTTTAAACGCTAGAATGATTCCCAGAGAAAGAAGATGCCCATAGGACAAGAGGCATGTAGGGACAGCGGACGTGTGTGTCTCCCGCTAGTTCCCTCTGAGACTAGCAGCTGGAATTCCCTGCCCCATCTCGTTGCTCTTTGTCTCGTGAATTCACATATGCACTTTTTGTTTGAGGCTAGGGGCGGGCAGAAGTTATTCGACCTGTGATTCTGCTGGATGAAACCAGGTAGACTTTCCAGGTGCTGGAAGGAAGGTATGCCCAAAGGGTTAGGGGAATTTGGGGGAAGAAGAGATTAATTCCAACCAAGGAGATGGGGGAAATCTTTTTGGAACCATGAGGATGGGAGTCAGACCTTGGAGGACAGGTGCGACTTTGATAGGTAGTGTGTGCGGACCTCGAGACCCAGGTGGAAAAGGCACAGAGGGTGCTGAATCAGGTGTCTGGGATGCAGATGTGTGAACGTGTGGGAACGGGCAGTGGGTGACACTGTGTGCCTTTCACAGTGTGCCTTCCTGGGCCATCTCTACTTTATTCTGGAGGCAGCAGTAGAGTGAGGACACAGAACGGTGAGATCTCTGATGGAAGAGGGCGGGAGTTATGAGGTTCCTGCGGTGGTCGTCTCAGCGGGCCTTCAGTGGAGGCAGGATAAAGATGATTCAGGCAGGGAGTGTTTATGGCACAGAAGGGGCAGTGTGATGCCCGGTGGGGTGGTGGTGGAGAGGTGGGAGGATGGGGGTACTGAGTTTGGAAGGACCTGAATTGAGTGGGGAGCAGAGAGCTGTAACAGAATCTCTGGGGGGCGTAACAGTGGCCATGAATGTTTTGTAAAAAGCACATGCAATGTTATGATATCATTTTGTATTTGGAAAACAAAAAAAAAGATTGTTTTGATGATGTAAACTATAGGAAGCAAAATACTAGAGTCCTTTTGGGGTCAGGGGATGAGGAGGGAGTAGGGCGTGTTTTTCTGGCTGGGCAAGGGGGTTCCTCAGAGGGACAGGGCAAGTCTGAGAGCAAGGGAGTGGGCCAGAGAGAAGTGCTGTGTGACTGTCCCAGAGTCCAGAGAGGCTGAAGAGAAGGGCCACGACATACGTGATCTCTGCATGGCTGAGGTTGGGCCGAGGACCTGTTTGGTAAGGGGGTCCTTAACCTATTTTAGTGCCATGGACCCCGTTGGCAGCCTCAGAACAATGGCGTTAAATGCATGAAACAGTACATAGGCTTATAAGGGAAACTGATTAGACCAAATTAAAATTACCAAAAGAAGGTTAAAAATCACTATATATATATATATATATATATATATATATATATGTACATTTTAAATTAAGACAATGAATCAGAAAAACTAGAGGCAGGTTTACTCATGAATGTAATTTTGGAACAGTGATGAGTGGAAATGAAATTCTGAGATTTGCAACAAATTTGATGGGATAGGAAACATTTTTTTAACATCTAATCTTGCTAAGATGACCATGGTTCGTTGCTACCTTCATAAATACAGAAAATGCCAAATCTCACATAGAGGTCGGTGTCGTTACAGAGGTACTGTTTTTCATCCTAGTGTGTGCACCCTGTGAATTCAGTTAAGATCCCCTGGAATCCCACAGTCAGCTTATGCCTTTCTCTTGACTTTGAGTGTGGGAATGGGGACAGAGGAGCCAGTGGTCACCATCAAGGCTCACAGCGTTCATCAGAGAAACCAGGAAAAGTCACCATCCCCTTTTGGTTGCTCTTAGATGGTGGGAAGATGGGTTCAGCAAAGGTTTGTGTGGGTATGAGAGCGGGCCCTGTAGGGGAGGGCGCTGGGCTGTAAATAGAATCAGTTTGGACAACTCCATGTGCCCCGAATAGCTGGCGGACAAGGAGGGTCTCTAGGTTTGTCCTAATGCATGTAGAGCTTCCTATAAGGATTTATATGTTTAATATAAGGATTCCTATAACACTCGAAGTAGAGGAATTAGTTTTAGTGAAGCAGAGTTTCAGAGAAAAGCGTTGCATCTCTGGGATATCAGATAAATATCTTTCAGGAACGATGTTCTCATTTAGGAAACTCACCCGAAGTCTCTTTTGGGTGCAAAAACAGTGTCCACATCTTGAATGTCCTTAAGAATTCCCTCACTTAATAACCCAGCACCTCATCAAGGGTATGAGAAAATGTCGAGAAGATGCTAATTTTAAAAGTGTTTAGACGATGAAAACGTAATCTCTGCTGTTATGACAAGTGACCACAGTCACCGCTGAGCCCACTTCTGTTGACTTTTCTGTGCAGGCTGGTCCCACGAGGCCCTTATTCCACGTGAGGATGACAGTCGTCATTGTGGCGCTAACCCAGGCCCCAACAGAGGTAGAGCTTGGGGTGACGTGAACTGTTTTCATAGGAGCGAATTCTAAGTGGGTCAGGTGGTCCGACCATGGAAATCAGACTCATCTTGCATTTTCTTTTTCTTGACCACGTAAAGCTCAGCACAAAGCAGTGATGTTTAGCTATGTGGATTTGCTGCAAGTCAAAGGGCATCTGAAAGTATTGTAAATATGACTGAAGATTTTATTTTATTTATTTATTCATTCAGTGTTTTTGTTCAATTTTATTTTATTTATTTATTTCTGTGTGTGTTTACATATTTATTTATTTTAACATCTTTATTAGAGTATAATTGCTTTACAATGTTGTGTTAGTTTCTACTGCATAACAAAGTGAATCAGCTATACATATACATATATCCCCATAACTCCTTCCTCTTGTGTCTCTCTCCCACCCTCCCCAAAGATTTTAGAATGGGACGTGAGAAAAATGTGTCACAATGCTTACAAATAATTGTATCTTTCCCCCTCTGTTGGTCTGGAGAGGAGATGAGACATCTGGATGTGTTGGTGATACACCTTAGCAGATGGCTTCATAAATCAGACTCTCCCCACCTCCATTGTCTGGCCCTTGAAAACAGAGCCCCAAACAATACCAAATTGTAAATCTCTTTTTTTTTTTTTAAACATCTTTATTGGAGTATAATTGCTTTACAATGGTGTGTTAGTTTCTGCTTTATAACAAAGTGAATCAGTTATACATATACATATGTTCCCATACCTCTTCCCTCTTGCGTCTCCCTCCCTCCCACCCTCCCTATCCCACCCCTCTAAGTGGTCACAAACCACTGAGCTGATCTCCCTGTGCTATGCGGCTGCTTCCCACTAGCTATCTATTTTACGTTTGGTAGTGTATATATGTCCATGCCACTCTCTCACTTTGTCCCAGCTTACCCTTCGCCCTCCCCATATCCTCAAGTCCATTCTCTAGTAGGTCTGTGTCTTTATTCCTGTCTTACCCCTAGGTTCTTCATGACCTTTATTATTATTTTTTCTTAGATTCCATATATATGTGTTAGCATACGGTATTTGTAAATCTCTTATGCAGAAATTCCAAGCTCTTTGTGAAACGCACACTTTCTATTGTGTTCTCACTAGCCTTTGAGATTCTCCAGAGCAAAATTATTGGCATTCTTGTTAAGAGCCAGCTGGTACTTCAACTGTTGAGCTGCGTGCCTCTTTCAAATGTTGTCTGTAGGACTTCGTGATGAAACTTACAAAGTTCCCACGCCCAGTTGAGGATGAGTTTCCTAGGGCTGCCACAGCATAGGGCCACAAATCTGGTGGCTTGAAACAACAGAAATTTATTCACTCCCAGTTCCGGAGGCCAGAAGTCTAAAGTCAAGGTGTTGGCAGGGTTGGCTCCTTCTCAGTGTTCTCAGGGAGAAGTTGTTCCATGCCTCCAACCTAGCTTCCGGTGGACCAGCCGTTCCTTTGGCTTGTGGTAACTTAACTCCAGTTTCTGCCTCCATCTCCACATGGCCTTCACCCCCTGCGTCTGTGCATCAAATCTCCCTTTCCTATCTCTTATAGGGACACTAATCCAGGATAATCTCATCTGGAGGTCCTCAGTTGTATCTGCAAAGACTCTTTCCAAATAGGGTCTTATTCACAGGTAGCAGGGGTTAAGACTTGAATATATCTTTTTGTATGATTACGGGAAATGAGGGAAGGCATGTACCTAGTACAGTGCCTGGGACATAGCAGAGGCCCAATTAACAGTAGCTATTCTTATTGTACTTAAGGCCAGACAAAGTGTCGAGCAGCCTGGGTTTGGTCCGTTTCCCTGTCCTACTGTGGAGCCACGGTATGCGAACGTAATCTGACTACCGTTTGGGCAATGCCAGTGGGTTATGGATCCGACAGTTTGGCATCATCTGGATTAAAAGTTGGGCCTCTTTCCCACTCTGTGACTTCTCTCCTGGTGCTCAGGGGTGGAGCCTACCTCCATCCTGCCCTGGACAGAGCCTAACACTGGTGTTGATCCAGACCCAAGTCTGTACCTAGTCATGAGGAAAATGAACCTGTGCTCGAAACACTGCAGGGCAGACAGGTCAGGGGTAGTGTGTCAGAACTCAAATGCTTGGTATTGGCCAACTGTCTATAGTAGCCTGATAGATAAAACACTAAAGGACCCAGTCAACGGTTTAACTTAGGGAATTCCCTGGTGGTCCAGTGGTTAGGACTTGGCATTTTCACTACCGTGGCCCGGGTTCGATCCCTGGTCAGGGAACTAAGATTCTGCAAGCTGTGCAGTGCCACTGGAAAAAAAATTAAAAAACAAAACAAAACAGTTTAACCTATTGAGGTATAGCTCAGGATGAATGGAAGGGCAGAGAGATTCTGCGGCTAATCTCCTGATAGAATCATCAGTAGGATTTTTGCCACCATTACCAGCTGTGGACCCTGGACAAGGGACTTAACCTTTCTGAACCTCAGTTTCCCCACCAGTTAAAGAAGGATAATTGGAGGATATTCCCCATCTGGTGTGTGGCTCACAAATTTAACGAAGGCAAAACACGTGGGCCAAGGCCTGGCACATGACAAGCCTGGCATTGAGGCAGACGTTGTCACTAATATTGTTATCAGGATCACCATTCCCCATGGTGTCAGGACCACAGTTCTATATCTTTGGAGGGACTTTTGCTCACTCTGGTTTTAAAAAGACTCAAGGGAATCCAGGTTTTGTTTCTCAGAGGCTTCTCCCCCAAATCACTTATTTTGTAGGCTGAGCACCTTTTGAACAGATAACTGGGCTTTCTAGATTAGCTTTCAGGCTGGGGTAAATATGATCACTTATAGGGAAGTAGAAATTACAACCAGCAGAGATATTCTCTTTGCTGCCGGGTGGTAATACAGCAGCATTTAACTTTTAAAACTTGGCTTAAGTTTGAGCTTTAAAACACTTGCAAGCGTTATTATTCCTTTCAAAAGGTATGTAAGCACAGAAAACAACAAAACAGTTACTCTTATACCAACATCAAAAGGAAACATTATCCAATTAGCTTCAGATCCCATTACAAAGAAAGAACACAGTATAGACTTTATGCATCCACCCTCTCACGGTCCACACATTATGTAAATGCTGCTTGTTTTTAGTATTAATATCGTTGTTACTATTATTCAGTGCCTCCAGATCACAGTTCTACCCCTTGGGTTTGATGTATATCATTCTTGTATCTGTTTGTGTGTGTTTTTAACTATGTGTGTATATACCTACAAGAGGTAAATATTCATGTGTTTTAAAATTTTATCTGAATGCTGTTGATACATAAATCGAGTTAGTTCATTTTAATTGCTACATGGAATTCTGTTATAGGACTAAAACATAGTTCATTCATCCACACGCTTGTACCCTGCACATGGCGTGTGTGTGAGACTGTCTATACAAGTGGAATTCTTGGACGGTGGAATGTGTAAGGAAGCACATCTTTGACTTTATTAGGTATTGACCAATTATTCTCCAAAATAGATTCGCCACAGTTTGCACCTTTGGATTGGGAGTGTGGTAGCATTCAAAAACCACCTTAAATATTTTTGTCAAATGGATAAAACGAGTTGAGGACACATGGCAGTTAACAGAATTTGAACCAAAACATTACAAATCTTGCATTTTCGACTTTCAGAGAGGCTCTTCATTTATTGTTTTATGCATTGTATGGACGCCCCTATTTTTACACCATAGCTTCAACTTTGCTGGATCCGTAATCCAAATCTGCAATTGCTATGACTTCTGAATATGTTTTTCATTTATTGCTCAGATGCTAAACACCCCACACACTTTAGTAAATTCTTGCAGTGTTTTACTTCAAAGAGAGAAATACGTCATATTATTAAAACAAATCTGAAATGTAGAAAGCATTTAACCCTTTCATAGCAAAACCAGAAGAAAGGGGATGTTACAGAGCACAACTAGATGGAAAACATCAAAGAGGGCCAGATGTTGTTTCTACTTTTAAGGAATTTATAATCTAGTTGTGGGTGACAGATTCAACATAAAATGAACAACAGTTTCATAGCAACGTATTAGCAAGTACATGGAGGACATGTTTTCCATATTTTATGATGGAGGAAATAAGAATAGCTTGGAAGGATCTGATAGCAAATTAATAGCTGTAGAAGGAAACTCACGGAGCTTGATATGCCATTTATTATCTTCGCCTCAGTTGATTAATAGGTCCTGGTGATGTTGAAAGGTTCTAAATCTGTACATTCTCGAAGAAAGGAAATGGCGTTGCTGGTGTTGACCACATTTCAGAGTGACTCTTGCCTTCTTTTTTACTAAGTGGAAGCAATGGGCTGGCCGTGGCCAGAATTTTTAGCTCACCTTTCAACTCTGGGGACAGACTTCCTGCTTGTGAATTTTGCCTGGACATCTGAGTCTAGCCCCAGAACCAAGTTGTAAACATAAAAGAGTATCCTGCCGTTTACATTTTCATCAGTTTGAGACAACCTGTGTCGAGCTCACATGTCACTTAGAATTGAGAAGCAAAGCCACTTTTGCCAGAGGAGCATGGCCAGTGGGCCCAAGGAATGAAGTGAGGCCAGGCTGGCTGCGGCTCCGGGAAGTTTGTTCTTTGGTGATGTCTGTGCTTGGGGAATTTGGGGGAGTGGGAATGTGGCACCAACATGTCACAAGCTGTCTTCCGGAAGGAGAACAAATGTCCTCTTCGGAAAGTTAACATTTCAGGGTGATGGGTGATGAGTTTCATCTCATCTTTTGCTTTCCAGAATTTTCTTTTTGCAGCATCACGCCACTTCTCTCATTGACCCTTTCCATTGTTTTCCTACTATACTTATAACGGGATTTCTGAATGTCAGCACTACTGACATTTGGGGCCAGATAATTTTTTCATAGTGGTGGCTGTCCTGTGCACTGTAGGCTGTTTAGCGATATTCTTGATCTTTTTTTTTTTTTTGCGGTACACGGGCCTCTCACTGTTGTGGCCTCTCCCTTTGTGGAGCACAGGCTCCGGACGCGCAGGCTCAGCGGCCATGGCTCACGGGCCCAGCCGCTCCTAGGCATGTGGGATTTTCCCGGACCGGGGCACGAACCCGTGTCCCCTGCATCGGCAAGCAGACTCTCAACCACTGCGCCACCAGGGAAGCCCGATATTCTTGATCTTTACCTACTAGACGGCGGTGGCACCAACCTCTCTTGCTCCACCCCATGACAATCAAAAATGTCTCCAGTTGTTGCTGAATGTCCCCCGGGGGACAAAATTGCTTCCTGTTGAGAACCACTGACTTAGAGTAACATCTAACTCCTTTGCACGGTCAGCAACGTCTTGGTTCCTCTTTGACGTCTCCTCCAGCTGTCTCTCCTGGCTCAGTACATCCCTCGGTTCTTTAAACCAAGCTAATTCCCTCCTAAGGGGCGCCGTTCAGGGCCAACAGCTCAGCCTGGAAGGCACTTTGCTCAGATCTTTGCACGGCTGTCTGGCTCCTTCTTATCCTTTAGGTCTGAGTCAGAGGCCTTCCCAATCTCACCACCTTAATCACTCTCTCTCTGTTACATCCCTCTGTTTATTTCCTCCATCACGCTTATCCCTACTGGAAGGATCTAGATAGTCCTCTGCTTTCTGGTTGATTATCTGTCTCCTACTAGACTGTGAGCTTCCAGGAACAGAAACCATGTCTATCTTGCTTATTACTATATCCTGGAGTCTAACACCTAGTTGGACTCAATAAATTTTAGTTGAATGGAATTATGAGAAAAGCTTGGCTAAAGAAGTAGACCAGATGACCGCTTCCATACCAGCTGGAGACTCCACTGGCAATGTTGCTGAAAATAGGTTGAATGGGGCAGACTTGCCTGCATGACTTTTGGGAAGTGACTTTAAGTTTTACAAACCTCTAAATTCTAGCAGACTTCCTTTTTTTTTTTTCCTGGTTATATCGCATCGGTTTTTGAGGTCATGCCAGCAGCTCTCTAACAGATTGTTGTCTTGCTGAAGGTCAGAGGTCACCCACAAGGTCTAACTCATAAACTCCACTGGTGAAAGACTGGTGTGGGGACAGGTTCCCATTCCTTCCTAAGCTCACCTCCCACACTGGTTCTTTTCTGCAGATAATTCCCTAAATGAGCTGGAAGCTCATAGTGCAAAGACCAATGGGGCCATTGTAGTCGGCTTTGAACTCTTAGCAGTTCCAACACGGTCAGTGTTTGGAGGCCGTGGAGCAGGCTCTCCCTGTCAGACGGAGAATGCCTCATCAGTTTCAGGCCGAGGTGTAGAAGTAGGGCAAGGAGAGTCACATTAATAAAAGTAGTGAAAATGAAACTTCAGCACGGGGCGGTGAAAGAGCTCAATTTTATTTTGTTTTCACACATTAGGTTCTGCTTATAGCAGACAAGTACCAGTGAAAATGTTCTGAAAAGAGGCTTTGTGTAGGAGCTGGACGTGGCTCCATCAGATTTGTCATTTCAGGAATGTCGCCAGATGTATTGACTTACTAGCAATTGCTTTGGTGCCATCTGGCCTCATGGAGGCCGTGCTTGGGATGGAAAAAGCTGAACAGAAGAAATGAAATTTGTTAATCATGCCATTACCCTTGCTGCTTATTTAAAGAAGGGAAAAAAATGTAACTTCTTGGCAGGGGGTGTGCCATTTGAAAATAAAATATAAGGATTTGGGGGGCAAGAGTTCCAGAATTCCAAAGTCAGCCGTGATGTTTACACAGAGACTTGCAAGCTGACCCCCCTTGCTGTCATATTGTGTGTGTGTGTGTGTATTTTGTTGTTGTTGTTGAATGTAAAACTTCTTTGAGACTCTACTGTTCCGTATGTAAAAAATGTTAACCCCTTAGATCCTGGTCATTTGAGTGAGCTACCTTGTAATACTTCTTGGAATGTCACCAAATAACTAACCCTTTGGCTTTTACCTCATGACAGAGATTTCTGCTTTATCCCAGCTTATACTAAGTAGCTGAGATTGTTGTCACCCAGTACAAACTCTTTTCCTACGTCAAGGGATGCTCCAGGAAAGTCAGATTAAGTTTGCTTTCCATACCCTTGTTCATAATCCTTCTTCCCTTTATAGTTGTGGCTTCATTTCTGAATATAACTTCAATCAGTTTACTCAGTCTGGGGGTGACAAGGCTGTATAAATATCTCAGACATTGGAATTTATATGTTTTTCTGGGGTAAGCGGTAAAAACACTGTTGTATATTCAGAACCAACTACATAATCTGCTGGGTCCAGTGTGAAATGACAACATGGGACCCTCTGTTCAAAAATTATGAAGACTTTCCAGATGGTGACAGCAGAGTGTGTAACCAAGTTGGGGGCCTTCTGAGCGCGAGGCCCTGTGTAGATCACACTTTCATGAAGCCCACCCTGTATATGTTTTCATTACCGACGCTTACCCCTGTATGAGGAAGTTTCCGGGATCCATCCTTACCCCCTGCCATCTGCCCCAACATCCTACTGGCTCACTTAGCCTTCAAAACTCAGCTAAATTGCCTCTTCCCTGGGTCCGTCTCTCTCCCCACTAACCCTATATTCCCTTTTTGTATTGTACATGTAACTTTCAGTTTTTATTCAGTTGACATAAGAAACATTTATTAAGTACTGCTGGGTGCCAGGCACCTGGGATACAGTTGACTTTTTTTTCATGAATTTATTACCTTCCTCATTTTTTTCCTTGACTTCCCTCTTGCCTGCCCATCCTCCTTACGTGCAGACTCAGATAGGGCTGCCTGCCTCAGGAGGAGACAACCTGAGGGCAGGCTGAACCAATATTACAAGGAGATAGCTGAGAAAATAAAGTCAACCCTCAGCATCCTGGTGTGACTTGTGTGTGGGCTGTTAATTAAGTAGGAAGATGATCCATTGAAGGAAATTACAGTGTATTTTCCAGGAATTTTGGACTTGCTAGTTTAATTCTTAAAAACAACCATTATTATCCCCATATTATAAATGAGGAAACCAAGTCTCAGAGGAGTAATTTACTCTTGGTCATATAACTACTAAAATGTAGAGCTAAGATTTGAGTCCCTGTCAAATTGACTCCAGAAGTGCTCTAGCATTTGATCTCAATCCTATGATCTGTCTGATTTGTGAAAAAGAATGGAGTGGAAGAGGCTGTTTCAGGTGCAAGGACAGAGTAGGAAAAGCAACTGGGCAGTCAGGTACGGAAAGGTTTCCTGCTTCACATTTTATCTCACATTTTCTTATATGTATTATCTCCTGTACTTCTTGTACCAATCCTTTGAACTATGTAGGGAAGGTATAGCTTATTGTCTTAACCTACAGCGTGAGTGCACGGCTCAGTTTATTTGGAAGAGTTCCAGTGTCAAGTATTCTGCATTGTCTCCCCAGGCTCACTCATATTTGTGAACGTATCCCTGCTTTTCTTTGAGGAAATATGGTCATCACAGGTATATAGGAAAATTCCATACCTGATGTCCTAGAAAATTCTGGACCAATGCCATTTTTATTGATGAGAAGGCAACATGAGATACAGAAAGAGCCTAGGGCCTGGGAGACAAGAGACCTGGATTTTGTTCCCATCTTTGCTGACTCCTGAGCGTGTGACTTTGGGTAAGACATTTGGCGTCTTTGCCTCAATTTCCTCTCCTGTAAAATGGGCTCTACGATATCTCCTTCTAGCTCTAACGTTTGAACTTCTAAGGAGTACATTGATTGGCTAAAGAAGAACCAGCTAGAAACGTGAGAAGATAAAAACACCTTATCAAGTCTTTTGGTATTCTGGATTCTGTAGGAGAATAGGGTGAGTGATTTGTGCTAGGTAAGTGAGTGGTTTTCCTTCCTCAGTATTTATTTATAAAACTGTCCCTCAGGACTTTCCTGGTGGCACAGTGCTTAAGAATCCACCTTCTAATGCAGCGGATGCAGGTTCAATCCCTGGTCAGGGAACTAAGGTCCCACATGCCTCAGGCAACTAAGCCCACGCACTGCAACTACTGAGCCCACGTGCTCTAAAGCCTGCACGCCACACCTAGAGTGCCTGTGTGCTGCAACTACCGAGCCTGTGAGCTCTGGAGCCCACGTGCCACAACTAGAGAGCCTGAGCACCACAACTACTGAGCCCGTGAGCTCTGGAGCCCGCGTGCCACAACTAGAGAGAAGCCCACGTGCCGCGATGAAGATCCCGCGTGCCGCAACTAAGACCCCACGTGTTGCAACTAAGACCCGACGCAGCCAAAAAAAAAAAACTCGTATTAAAAAACTGCCCCTCTGTCTGATTTGAACCACAGATGTCTTCTGAACCCAGACAGAAATGAAGAGCCATCATCCTGACAGAAGAACCAAACTTTTTTTTTACTGTGGTGCCAGGGGGTGAGGGAGGAACACAGGATATGTGAGTGGAAGCCAGAGGAAGACTGATTTCAACTCAGTAAAAGATGAGATGCCTCCCAGGCAGAAGCCTCTGCTAGTGGGAGTCACCCACCACTACCAAACCCATTACTATTCAGTGGAATTGAAACTGCAGCTCAGACTGGGACTCGAACCCACGGTCTTTTAACTGAGATCACACACCTGGTCTCAGAACTTAATGAAGCTCAGGTTCTTGATGTCTCAGAGAGAATTCCGTGAGAGACAAGTGGTAAGAAGTGGATTTATTAAGAGAGAAACACACTCCACACACAGAGTGTGGGCCATCTCAGAAGGCAAGAGGCCCTAGAATATGGCATGGTTAGTTTTTATGGGCTGGGTAATTTCATAGGCTAATGAGTGGGAAGATTATTCCAATTATTTCCAGGAAGGGGTGGGGATTTCCAGGAACTGGGCCACCACCCACTTTCTGCCCTTTTCTGGTTGGCTTCAGAACTGTCATGGCGCCTGTGGGTGTGGCATTTAGCTAACGTATTACAATGAGCATATGAGGCTCGAGGTCCACTGGAAGTCGAATCTTCTGCCATCTTGGACCTGGTTGGTTCTAACCAGTTTTTGTCATGTCCTATGGCTGTGCCGTTCTTTTAAAGGTTGTGCCCTGCCCCCTTCCCTCCACTTTCAGAAGCAGATGCCCACTTACTGTGGCCTGTGTGTGTTTGTAAGGGGGATGAGTGTGTGTGTGTGTGTGTGTGTGTGTGCTCTAAGCATCAGATAAAGAACTGTTTTTAAGGACTCGAGAAGGTTTGGGAATTGTTTTTAGAGCTTCGAGAAAGCCCTAGAGACAGGAAGTAACCCCCCTCCCCACCCCCCGCTAGGATCTCTAACAATCTCCACGTGTATAAAGGCTCCCTAATATTACAAACTCCAATAAGCAAAGAGCTCCCAATAAGCCCTTCACAACATAAGCACCAACAATAAAGACAAATGCGAAAAAAGTCAGATGCCCGAAGATTCCAGGTAGACTGAAAAACCCCATTCTGCCCAATCGTTCTAGATGTATGATCCTTTCTCTCTCGCTATGTGCTACACCCCAGCTTGTGCTCTCGGTTGCATGGTGAGAACAGTACGGGAGGGGCGGACAGAGGCCTGACCTCTTCAAATCTCTGCACGCCCCCCATCTTGTGGATTCCATGGTTTTTGTCCCTCAGTACTCTGTAGCCGTTTTGGGTATGTCATTCCACTGGGCAGAGGTTCAGCCTCCTGACTCCCCAGCATGGTTCCTCCCAGTGACGCCGGGACATGGCACCCTGGATCGTAGGAAAAAACACGATGGCCTGGGAACTCTGGGCCTTATGTTTCAGGCCCAATAAAACAGAAAATCCTCTTTATGTGTTTACACTCTGAGTAATTACATTTCAGGTGCTTCTACTGGAGTGCTAATGGTTAGGAAAAAAAGTCCTCATTTGGGGCAAGAGGTCAGATGACTTTTGCTGGCTGGAGTGTGAAATTCAGTCACATGGAAATGCCCAGCGCGGTGGGAAATGATTACCGTAAAGGTCTTGGGTAGAGTCGAATCTCCGTGAATGGGAGGGCTCGGGCACGGGGACTGCCGCATGACCTGGCCTTCCGAGGGTCAACCAGGAAGCCCTCAAAACTTTCAGTCCTGCTGGAAAATTGTTTTACGATCGTCCAATCTCTTTCCTGATGGCACAGTGTAATGAACATAATGAAATTTTTTAAAATGTGACCTGCCTTTAACCTCACGGACTTCAGCTCCTGTTGTGTAAGTGTAGACAGCGTAGGACATGAACTAGAAAGACCTGGAAGTTGCTTTTTTTGAATCAAACCTTGCTACCCCTCTCGTGTGGAGCTAAGTGGTCAGTCTCTGGATAAGCGACTTTGAATCCTGGCTTTTCCTCTTGCTGACTGCATGTCTTTGGCAAATTATTTGCAACCTCTTTAAGCTTCAGTTTTCTCATTTGTAAAATGTCTCTAATAATCCTGCCAGCCTCATAGGGTGACGGGGAGGATTAAATCCAGGCATGCCATTGTCTGTGCTACGTCCGGTGCTGGGCATGGGCTAAGTACTCAAAAATGTTCATGTTTTTGTTACCAGCCTGGCGCTGTTTGTCAACCCCTCCTTTTTTTTTTTTTTTTTTCCCCGTACGTGGGCCTCTCACTGTTGTGGCCTCTCCCGTTGCGGAGCACAGGCTCCGGACGCGCAGGCTCAGCGGCCATGGCTCACGGGCCCAGCTGCTCCGCGGCATGTGGGATCTTCCCGGACCGGGGCACGAACCCGCGTCCCCTGCATCGGCAGGTGGACTCTCAACCACTGCGCCACCAGGGAAGCCCCAGCCCCTCTTTTAAAATGAAAGCAGTATATAGGCAGAAAGTTTTGTAAATGGAGAATTGTGTCGGTTGGGTTTAGGACCTTATTCAAGCCCTCTTAATGCTGCTCCTCCAGACCCACGAGGTCCAGAGAAGGGCTCTGGGGATGGTACTTAACGACTTCAGATAAGTCTCCAGTATGTAAATCTGGGCTTCCGAGAAGCACCTAAAACTTGAGGACATCACATGACCTTTATCTAAATCTCTTAGGTTTGCAAATGGAGCTTTGATTTCACAAGAAGGCTTTCTGGAACTTCCTGCTCCTGGTCCGGGTAGCACCGTGAGAACAGCCTTCCCTGTGTGTTCTGGCAGCGGTTGGCCGGAACAGGGAAGCAGAGTGATGTGCGGAGCTCAAGAATAATATAAAAAGCGTGAAGTGATACTTTACGAATCTCAAAATTTTTTGTTTGGGTTCATTTCAAATTTGAGCCCAGAATCATGGGGCTGGTTCTCCTTCTGTTCACAGGGAGGGCTGTGCTTCTTATAGCGGGGAGATATGCAACCCTTTGTTTCACCTGTTTCCCCTACTCTTCCCCACAACGGTGATTTGAACTGTCCTTTCCTTTTTCTCATTTTTTCCAAGTAAAATCCCTGTGTTTCCCAGTCCTTTTAGGACTTCATTGAGTGTTTTCAAGGAGACCTGTGTAGAACCCAGTCATGAAGTTGGGCTTAGAAGTCGACTGACTCCATATTTTATACTTTACTTCCATGGCATGAACCAGGGACAGCACTGACCTTTAAGATAAGTAGATTTGTGGTCCAGCAGGTTATTAATTTTTTATAAGGAAATCTGCTAGGTGAAACTAACTCTTTATTTCCTTTGGAGTGGAGCAAAGAACTACTTTGTTCTTTGATTCCTACTTGGAATGTTCCAGCTTTATTCCTGATACAATGCCTTTTTCCTGATACTTAAAAAAAAAAAAAAAAAGCCATCTTCCAACTCTCCTAATCAAGTTTATTTGAAAGAAATATCTATGGGAAATCTAAAGATGTCATGTTTTATCACGTGGGCCTTATCTAAGTTTGGCTGATGGGACAGTTAGGAAATGTTTTCTGGGGTCTGAAGATATGATTTCACTGATACATATTCAGTTCAAATATATAATGAAACAATGATAAAGTGAAATCTAAATTAGATTTTCACTCCTGGTGGATAGCACCTTAAAAAGCTTTTCTGATAAAGTTCAATTGAGTCATATTCTTTCAGATACTATCACCTTCACTGAATGTTCCGGGCTTTCTAAGCATTGGAACATTGGGTGCATCCCTTGGTGATAAGAGAAGAATGTGCCCTTTAACATTTATTCAATACAGATGTCTTGAGCACCTACCGTGTGCTGTGAGGAGTGTTTCCTCTGTTTCCTCTGTCTAGAATGCTCTCCTTTAACTACTTAGAATTCTTAAATTCTAAAAGCTTTTCTTCCTGTCTCTTAAGGCCCAGGGTATAAACATCACTTTCTCTGAGAAAATGTCACGTTCCTTTCCTGCTTGTTTCTTTGAGATGGTTTGTACCTCAGGCTTTAGTACAGGATTCCTAGTTTGTGAGGTGCTCCCCAGAATTGGGGACTTTTTCAGAGCAGGAAACTTTTTCTCCTTCTTCTTTGTCTTCATTTTGGACTTTTTCTGCGCTCAGAAAATGTTTATTTAATGAACGTTGAGTGATCTTCAAAATAGGTGTTGAATAAATGGATTTTCACCTCTTAAAAGGACGGATGATCTTAATGACTGGGAAGACAAAGGCTCCCACCAGCCCGGGCGCTTCAGCTGCCTCTGGGGAGGGGCTTTGTCCACAGAGCTCATGGGTCTGGGGGGCAGCAAATCAACCACTGTGTGACTTGACGTACATACGGCCACGGCGAGTGGCGGTCTGCCTGCTGTAACTCTTCATGTCGTCCAGTTTGGCTGAAAGAATTAGTGGTTGAGTTTATTTTCGTATTGGGTGGTCACAACACAGATCGCCATGATCCGTAAAGCTCCCCCCCCATGAAATCAATGAGAGCCCAGTAGTGGTGTGAATTATGGACCTAGAAGTGGTTCCTACATTTGCTAAGCCGTTCCTTGTCCAGCGAACAATGCTTAAGTTAATTTGTCACCTTTCTTTCTGAATTATCCTGGATTCTTAGTAAGTAGGATCGGAAGGAATGACATTTTACCATATTGCCAAACAAGCAAATGAACAAAACCAGTAGTCACGGGGTGAGGAGGGTAAAAAAATATCATTATTTTAAAAAAAAAAAAAAAAAAAGAAAAGACGAACCTCTAGATTTTTTATTTTTTGTTTGTTTTGCGGGCCTCTCCCGCTGCGGAGCACAGGCTCCGGACGCGCAGGCTCAGCGGCCACGGCTCACGGGCCCAGCTGCTCCGCGGCATGTGGGATCCCCCTAGACCGGGGCACGAACCCGCAACCCCTGCATCGGCAGGCAGACTCTCAACCACTGTGCCACCAGGGAAGCCCTCTTTTTCAAGTTAAAATTTTATTTTGACTTTTTTCTCTGTTTACATTATATTCAAGAAAGAATGAGAAAGAAGGACTATATAGCCTCCTCAAGGTGCTGTGTTGACCACCTCTGAGATTAAAGCTCCCCTCCACCCTAACCCCCCAGACCTATTTTTCTAAGCCTGCCGGGAAATTTCTCAGACACCCTACCTGATGGCTGCCTGGCCCTTAGACTGTCCTGTTACTGGACTGACAGGCTGATTGAAACCTTACCCAGACACCCTCTGTGGTCAGTTGTGGCCTTGATGGTGGGCTTTTAGAAAAGGCGTAAACTGGCCTTTCACTCTTTGCAGCAGCCATATTGGCTCATAGGCTTCAGGACAGAAGCCACATCCTCTGGTGGTGTCTGTGGGAACTCCAGAGACAATCAAGGGCATCCGGCAAAGCGGTCACGTCCTTCAGGACTTTCCTGGGCCAGCCAGATGAGGGCCCATGCATCTCTCTTCTCTGCTGAGGTCAGCCCTGCATCGTCAGCACTTTCAGGCTTGGTGGATAGTGGTCCAGGTTTTCTGCACACAGACCTCAGCCCAGAGGCTGCCCTGAGCCAGCACCACAGCTGAAGGAGCTTCGCCTTCATCTGACAAAGCAGAGTGAAATCTATAGAGATCTCAGATGATACTGTACAAGCATATATATCTGATTTTAATAATTGTAAATATCTTTGTTATATACATGTATGTAGTGTGTATAGAGTACTTCTATATGGCTTCTGTGTAAGATTTCATTTAAAGATATAATTCTTTACCTTTAGCAAAAATTCAAAACCACTGCTATAGTTAAAAGTGCATTTTCTTTATTCATCCAGCCGTCCATCCAGCCAGCCAGCCAGCCAATAAACACCTTTAGCGCTTCTAAGGTGCCAGGCTAGATTCTAGGGGTGTCCCAAATATAAACTCATTTAATCTTCACGATCATCCCAAACGGTAGGTACTACCATTGTCTCCATTTTGTGAATGAGGAAACAGAGGTACAGAGGACGTAGAATGCTGCAGCCCAAGTTGTCTGGCTGGGTCTGCTCTCTCAACCGCCTAGACTTTGCAGCCCTTCCCCAAGACAGACCCTGCAGGCTACTTTCCCTCCACAGGCTTGGAGCCCTGGGACGAATGGCCCCATCCCTCTGCTCTGCTGTCAGGGGCAGTTCCACTCCGTCATCGCCAAGGTCCCGTTTAGTACTGATGTCTGAGCCTCTTAAGTGAGAGGACTGACTGGTCACATGACTTACTGTGCATTTGACACTGTGGCAACCAGCAAGAACGTCCCAAGGGCAGGGATTCTGAGACCCGCAGCAGATGTGGGTCTCAGGCCTCAGGCTGGACTCTAAACAGCCCTGACAAAAGCCAAGCGGCTATTAGATGGTAATGAATGTGGGCCACTGTGGACCATTAGCAACCTGGACCAGATGTGACTCAGCTCTTAGAAACAGAAGGTCTGCATTCTATTGCCCATCAGTTGGGACGGGAGAGACAGCAACAGTTATACTTTATCTTAACTGCAGCTGAAAACAGTCATGCTTCCACTGAACTGACACTGATATTGGGCAACCCTTAGAAATCAGAAGTGATTTACTAACTGCTAAGTAGCCGGTTGTGGTCCTAAGTTGCCTAAGATTTTATTAAAAATTATAAAAGATTTTATGAACATAATGAAATAGAGAATAAGCAGAGAATCAATAAATGTGTTGGCTCTTTTTTTCCTATAGAAGGGATCACTTATATTGTTATAGTCTGCTGCCATACTGGGGGGAAAAATTATCCTTTTAAGAGAGCAAAAAGGTTTTAAGTGACTATATCTTTAAAGGCTCTAGTGAAAAGAGATGTCTTAAAATGACTTCTGTGCATTAATCCAAGTTTTTGTGATGCTGCTGTAGTACAAAGTGTGGCTTTTAACGTAGAAAAGTAGTGCCATTTTCTGTGTGACTCCCAGAAAGTTCGCAAGCTGTACTCCAGTGTGATGTTGGGAAGAGGGTTGCAGGGAGAGATGGAGGGAAATCTGAGGAAGAAAGAAAGTTGATGTTTCCTCTTTGGGCTAAAATCTCCCTTGTGGCTCGGTGGTGGGCCTGGGGCCGGGCCTGCTTCCACAAGCATCTCTCAAATGGCTTTGGAGATTTTATGCAGCCCTGATCTGACTCCCGGAGGAAGGCGTGGGACGGAGCCCTGCAGGGCTGGCCTGCATAAAACAGGGACTGGTGGTCTTATGCATGGGGCTGGGGTGGAAGAGGCCCCCACGTGGAGAAGGCTTCACATCTGGGGGATTTGTGATAATATCCCCGTTCATCTGGCAGGTGCTCCAGTGTCACTCAAGCGCTGAGCCTTGGAGCTGGATACTGGGAGCAAACCCTGCACAATTACAATAGAATATGAAACGTGCCACAGAGGGCTATGGTAACCGGAGGGCAGAGACTGACTGGGATTTGGAGAGCCAGGAAATTGTTCACAGACGGGGGTGTGGGACATTTGAGCTGGACCTGAGGGGTGAGCAGTGGTTTGAAGGATATGGGGGTAGTTAGGAAAAGGCATTCCATCTCCAAGCCTAAGCACTGAAGACTGATTTCTTGCAGAGAAATGGGGGCAATGGCCATTTGATCCTGCAGGATCAAAAGTGTTTAGGTCTGGGGAATGCAGTTAGACTAAGGGAACTCTGTCATTCCTCAATTATCCTTGCCCCCTCCTTAGTCCCTCCCCCAACTTCCCTTGTTCCAAAAGAACTTATTGAGGGGCTTCTCTGAGCCACAGCTGGTAGCCCAAATCCTCCTTCACTCCACTGTGCCTGCCTCCCAGGATTCCGTCTGTGGGAGATCCCTTGCCACACTCTGTCGTGGTTGGCCTGTTTGGCCAAAAGCATATGGCAGAAGCAGGAGGATGTCACTTCTGAGACTAGGTTATAAAAAGATCGGGTTCCATCATGGGTGTGTCCTCACGCTCCGGGTCACTTGCTCTGGGGGAGCTAGCTGCAACCTAATGGGCATCCAGCTTAGCTGCTCTAGATTCCTGACCCAGAGAAATCTGGTCGAATAAACGCTTATTATTTTAAATCTGTAAAATTGGGGGCTAATATTTTATATGGTAATAGATAACTAGTACAAAGGCTACCTTCTTTCATCTTCATTCACTTTCCTATTCCTACTCACTAAAGTTGACATTAGCTAATCAGGGAATATGGCTGCTTGAAGTATTGGTCTTAGATTCGGGCAAGAGGTACCTTGAACCAGGCCCCATGCTTTAGTGGGCCCAGTCATGTCTCTTTCCTTGGGCCAAGGATCTGCAGGGGCAGGAGGACTGCAGCCTTCACTGCCTGACGTCCACATAGCAACTGTCCAGGTACCTGGGACTCTCTGTCCAAAGGGACCCAAACCTGCTTCCAGGACCTAGAGGCATCGTCCCTGGGCTTGACCTCACAAGGGTGAACTATGCTACTGGAGATAAATCCGGGTCTGTGGGCATCAAAGGGATGACTGATCTTGAGGATGTGGATAGATCTTGGATGTGTGGGCCACACAGCCACATGTGCACATCCACGCACGTGTGTGTGCACGCATGCGCACATACACATATGTACTAATTTTTTCTTTAAACTTTTAACTGATGTCCACGTGGGTGCTCACAGGGACCCCATGGTGTGCAACGGTGAGGGATTAAGAAGCGAAGAGCGCCAGGCTGCAGTCTGGGTATGGTTCTTCTTCAACATTCTCACGAGAAACCCTGAGAATTCTTAATTTTTTTTTCTTTTTGAGATTTCTAAATTTGAACCTGGCCTTTCAAGTCATTAGGAAGGCATATTTGTCAAGGTAGGAGGACAGAATGGACTTTTTTTTTTTAACAGTTTGTGATTGTAATATATAACTTTAAAATATTTAGATTTATGGTATTTATTCTTGTTCTGGGCCCTACAAATGTTAGAGTCAGTCATGGCCGCTTGATCTCAAAAGGGATTTGTAGACAACAGTTCTTTGGAACTAGAGTTGGTCAACCTACAGATAAGAAACACTTTTCTACCTCTTAGAATCTGGGATAAAATGGAAATAAATAAAATTTATGTGTTTAATCTTCAACTCTATCTATATATATTCTAAATAGGTAAATATCTATCTATCTATCATCCGTTCACCCAGTCATCCATCTGTCTACCTACCTACCTACCTATCTAAAAATACCTTTCTCTTTTAGGACATTTTTTTCCCTCTAAGAAACTTCTCTGCTCTCTACAACACTTCTTATTTCCCTTGGGGCCACCTCACCTATTTCCTTCAGGGCATTCTTCTTAGGCATTACTTTTAAACACTGGGCTGGCTGGCCAAGCCGTTGGATGCACACTGGTGAATTTGTGGGATTATTGGATTTCTGAACTCAGTACCTCTGCTGTTCCCAATTAGAAGTAAACTTCTGACTCCTCCACCATTTTTCATGCTAGAAAAATGCTTCCTCCCCGACTTGCTCTTTCTTTGTGTCCTATTACATACAGCTTCTCCATTCTAGTCCAGGAGATGACGCATTTTAGTGGTAGAAGAAGTAATGGAGGTCTATATTTCTCTATCTTTTGTTGACTTGTGAAGCTCTTTGTCTCAATTATTTGTATGTGGGTATTCTAACCATTGGGGGAAAGATATAGAATCATTTTCTGTTCCAGCTGGAACTGGGACCTTAAACATAAACCGTATTGCATTTGAAAATGGCCCTCTAGTTTTATCACGCTCACAGGAATCTTATCGCATTCTTGTGTTCTAATGAAATCCAAAAGAGACTGGCTGGCCATTAGTAAAATCAGTGACTATTAAACAATGCTCAGGTTACCTGACCCATATCTTTCCTTCCCTAAAGTATGCGATAGCACCATTTTAGTAAATATGATACAGGAAAGCAATTTTTCAAGTTATTTCCGGATATCTAATAGCATTTAATAATCTACAAGTTGAGGAATATTTTGGAGTTACTTTCTCAGTCAGTGTCTATGTGTGTGTGTGCATGTGTGTGTGCACATGCACGCATGCACATGCGTATTCATTTTTTCTTTAAACTGATTTTTATTCTGCAGTTGTCCCACATGCCTTCTGGCCAAGTCAGAACGGGTTTGTCTATGAGAAACGTTGGTTCCCGAAGCATTGCAGCATCAAACAGTCAGCATAGACGGGGTGTTCCAAGTTATCAGTGTAACTGTAAAAGACACGTTTATTTAATCCTGACTCATAGGACTTAGGCCATCAAGACCCTCCTTCTCCTTTGCCAGCAAAGTAATTGCTACCACATTGAACTCTATGAACGTGGTACCATTTCCCTGCAATTGTGGTTAACTAAGGAGAAATCCTGAGACACATAAACCTTGGTCTCTATGAGACATATACGTATGTCATTGAAATATGAGAGCTCGCCTTTACAATGGTATCCTTTTAGAGAGCCAGAGCTATCCAAGGCTCCTTGGAATGGTTCTTAAAAGACTTTGGCAGTGCTGTGAGCTTTTCTTTTGCTTGTCTTGTTTTTTTTTTGGGGGGGGGGGGGGCTACAGATTAGGGAAAGAGAGAGGCAAATGGGTGGGGGAGGGTATTTATGTTTTTTTGTCATTAATCTGGCATTATTCGGTAGAAGCCATTTAGGCCCATTTTTAGGCAGGGGCCTTAGCGTCTGACCACATTTGAAACATTCACCCTGTAAATGTTCCAATTTTCGGATGGGCTTCCAAAGGGAACATCTCCAAAGCGTGGTGACTGACGAAATCACCGATGGAGATTAAAGCTTCCATCCTCTGTTGACACCTGAGCACATCATCAGAGTGAATACTGAACTGTCAGCAGATGTCAAGGAATTATTTACCGGAGATCCAGTGAAACCGCGGGGGCTAGACACACAATCGTCCATAAAAAACACATCATTTAAAAACCGGCTTCTAACCTAACAGCTTCAGTCTGGCCGTCCCTCGGCAGCCATCTTGGATTTATAGGAACAATCAGCGGGTCGGTCCGTGTCTGTCCTCACGCGCAGGCGCAGCGTCTTCTCCAGCGGATGCCGATGGAGAACCATTTCCACAAGTTCGCTGTTCGTTTGAGTTTGCAGAAGAACCATTAAATTCAGGAAGTAAACAGACGCCAGGGAGAGCACTTCTGCTCCAACATACACATGTGTGGGACATCACATCTGTGTGATCATATTTTTATTTCAGAAATTTAGGAAGTACACTAATCATAACTGAGCCCTTCTGCAACGCCTCAAGAGTTTTCCAGTCAACGTGCACCAGTCCTGCAATGCCCAGCTAAGTGGGCAAGGTCTGTCATCCTTTTAAATGTGCAGGTTAGGAAATGGAAATAGTCAGGAGTTACCTGCTGGATAAAGGGAGAGAGCAGCTTTATGAAAAGAGCATGTCAGAGTGTCTGGGTCCAGGTGTGAGAAGCTGTCCTTGACTCCTCCCTGTTTTAAATATTTACTGAGCGCCTTCTACGTGCCAGCCGCTGGGATGAGCAAAACAGGAAGACTCCTGCTTTTACAAACTTCCCATTCTAGTGGGAGTGACAGACTTCAAATAAACAATCACACAAACATATAATTACAAACTGTTGATAACTGCTACTGCAGTGAAGGACAGGATGCTCTAAGGGAACGAAACTAGGGGACCTCATTTATTTATTTACTTTTTATTTTATATTGGAGTATAGTTGATTAACGATGTTGTGATTGTTTCAGGTGTACAGCAAAGTGATTCAGTTATACATATATATGTATCTATTCTTTTTCAAATTCTTTTCCCATTTAGGTTGTCACATAATATTGAGCAGAGTTCTCTGTGCTAGGGGACTGCATTGAGATTGTCAGAGTTGGGGGGCACCAAGGGATGTCCCCCTCCCAGGAAGTGATGTTTAAATTGAGAATTGAAGCCACAGTTGTCCAGGGAAGAGAGAAGGAAGAACTTTCTAGGCTTGAGGGAAGGGTATGTGCAGAGGTCATGGTATAGGAAAGAGCTTGATCTGTTGAAGGTCTTGGCTGGATCCAGATGGAGAGATGCAGAGGGAAGGTGGAGGAACCAGAGAGAGAGAGTGTGAGAGGCCAGGATAACAGGTCAATTGGAAGCAATGAGCCTGTCTCAAGGAGAGAGCTCCGTTTCCCACCTCCACAAGGAAAAGAATGGGACCTCCTTTCGGTTCCCGTGGAGTTTCTGATTCAACTCTGGAAAATAAAATATCTTTAAGGCAATTTAATAAAAGTATCCCCCTCTGTACTGCATCCAAACAGGAATTCGAAACCTATTGCTGATATAAATCACTTCCCAGAGTGTGTGGGTGGGAAACTTCTGTCTTATTGTTTCAGTAATCCTGTGTCTACTGTTTATTGTACAGAAATAAATCCCCAAAAGAACAAAGTTCATGTTAGAGTTGATCCTCTGGGGAGAGTTGCAACACATCTCTTCAGTTTCGTTTTCATATACTTCCTCATGTCAATAAATCTCTGTCATGTCAATAAATCTCTATCCATGTTCCTGTAGTTATTTTGAAATATACAGATTTTAGAAAAAAAATAGTTCTTCTTATTCAAGTCCTTGAGATCAAGCTCTTTCCTATACCATGACCTCTGCACATACCCTTCCCTCAAGCCTAGAAAGTTCTTCCTTCTCTCTTCCCTGGACAACTGTGGCTTCAGTTCTCAATTTAAATGTCACTTCCTGGGAGGGGGACATCCCTTGGTGCCCCCCAACTCTGACAATGCTGTTCTCAAACTTTTCAGACAGAAGTCTTCGTTGAGACTGTTATCAAAGAGACGCCAACTGAGAAACTAGGAATACAATGCAGCTTCACATACATCTCTTCCACCTCTTCCCAGGTACACTGGGAGCTTGGACAGATCACCCCAGAAGAAGAAATCACTGTGAAATTAAGACTGAAGCAGCAGTCTGATCCTGAGTCTCCGAGTTTTCTACTATGTGATGGGATAAAAATCTTTTTTACTCTGCCAAACTTCCTTCCAAAATGCTTTTTAAAGGTATACAAAATTGTCTGTGAAGAACTCCTTTCCATTGGTCCATTGGACGAGTATGTAGTGAATGTTTGTTATGTGCCATGGACTGGATCAGATTTTCTAAGGGACTCGCCCTCCCCAAGAAAAGATTCCACCGTGTCTTTACAGAGCTTACAGTCTAATGAGGATATAAAACCCAAGTTCTTCCACCCCAAAGTAGGCATCACATTGATAGTTCCAACTGAAAAGGCAACCAGAATTCAAAGGATGTGGCAATACCTTGGGCAAGGAGATCTGGAAATGGGGGTTGCAGGGGAGGGGAGGAAGGGTCAGGTGTGGATATCAGGTGAGCAGTCACAGAGAGATAAGAAGGAGGGGATGGACAGTGGTTGGGGGAGAGGAATACAGAAGCCATGATGAAGGGTGATGCTTGGGGGAAACCACGGTCTTATTTCATGGGGATGATCTGAGGCCATATTTTATTTGGAAAATGACTTCTTGAGATGAGTGGTTGACTCCTGTAGATGCAGTGAATGGACTGCTATGGATGAGAAATTTGCAGATGACCAATAGATGATCCAGATGGGGGAGGGAGGGAGCGATACCTTAGGGGCCATGTTCTTGTTGGTTTCGCACACATCTACTGACTTTTTTTTCTAACTTAAAGTCATGGATATGGAATATAGGAATGGGGAAATACAAAAAAACTATGAAGGGCAAGAACAGTTCATAATCCTGCTGTTCTGAGATGACTTCTTTTAGCATAACATTTGAGTATATTTATTTACCCAAAGCTACACACATAATTTTTGGAAAGAAAGTGTTTGTAGTACTAGAAAAGTTCTTTTTTTTTTTTTTTTTTTTACTTACTTATGTATTGTAAGCATTGTTTTATAGCCCAAAATGGTCTCTGAGAGTATTATTTTAATGGCTATAGATGGCTTTCCATTCTATGGAAAGGATGTGCTACAGTTTCCTTAGTCATTCTCATTTTGTTAGGCATTATATGTTACTCTCAAGTTTTTGCTAAAATGAGTAACTGAGTGATAAACACTCTGGAACATAATATTTGTTGTCATCTCTTGTTATTTCCTTAGGATAACTTTCTAGATGCGTAATTACTGGGTGAAGCAGCAAAAACATGTTCTAGGCTTTTGGTGCACCATATCAAATTGTCAGGGCCCACCATGGACCTCTTTGTTCCTAGATAGGAGCAAACATTTCATCTGGTGAACTTGCTTCTGCCACTGGGATGCCATTTTTGTGTCTTTCTTCCAATTTTCCAAACCAAGAATGGATTCCCATGCCCAAAAGTGTGGGTCCCTTTGTACAGTTAACAGATCACAGAAGAGAACGATCTGGCATGATGGATAAAGTAAATGTGGTCTATGCACACATGGAATATTATTCAGCTATAAAAAGGAATCAGATTCTGACACCTGCTACAACATGGATGAACTTGGAAATTATTCTGAGTAAAAGAAGCCAGACATAAAGGGTCACACATTTCATGATTCCATTTATATGAAGTATCCAGAATTGGCAAATCTATAGGGAGACAGAGAGTTGGTTAGTGGTTGCTAGGGGCTATGGGGATCGGGTGGGGGGCAGAATGGGCAGTGACTGCCTAATGAGTATGGAGTTTCTTTTAGGGATGGCAAACATGTTCTGCAACTGGGTGGAGGTGATGGTGGCACAGCATTGTGAATGTACTAAATGCTGCTGAATTGTATGTTTAAGAATGGTTACGATGATAAATTTCATGTTATGTGCATTTTACCTCAATGAAAAAAAAAACATGCCTGGTATGTATAATAGCTCAGTAAACCAGATAAGAGAAATTACTCAGGATCACAGGGACCCTCTTCATCTATTTCAGCATATCTGGTTCAGGCCATCTGAGAAGCAAAGCACATTCCTTTTGGAAAGATAAGAAACTAGATCAAAGCTTTGATTTCAGTAGATGACAATTACTTTTCTAATAACTGTCCAGGTAAATTTAGATATAGCGCATGTCTCATAGCATTTAATTTTTCTTTAGAGAGGCTTCCTGATAGGGCAAGATCTAGTTTTCACAAAATAATATAAAATGAAATTAAAAAGACAGCTGGAAGTGTCAGCATTTTAATATGGTGGTGGGTGCCTTTTAATGTAAAGATTACCCCCAGAGCCCATGTTACCGACTAGCTTGGAGAAGTTCATCTTTATAAAACCTCTCCCTGGCTCTTTAATTACTCATTTTGTGAGGGAATGAGTTATTGACTATAAAGTTGGCCAGAGAAAGTCTCCGGGAGTTAAAACCTGAACGTAAATTAATAATTAGCTCACCTGGCCTCAATTTTCAGAAGTAAAATATGTTCCCATATCTAGGTAAAAGTTGCCCAATAGCTAGCTCATTGGAAGTCTCCTCTTTTTAAGGAAATGGCATTAAATCTCTTTCTCTCACTATCTCTGAGATTTAAGATTTTTAAATGACAGTTTTGGCTTTGGTTATGCATTAGAATTAGTGTTTCTGAAAGTTTAAAGATATTGATATAAAATAAAAATAGTCTTTTGTCTGAAAAATGAAGAGTACCTTTAGAAATTTCCATTAGAAGATAGCAACACTGGAAATGAAATTTCCGTCAGTCTTATTAACAAAACCTAGGGGACTTGTGAAAGGTATTTTAATAGAAAAACCTAGCTCAAGAGACTTACAATTAAACCCTAAAGATGAGAAAAAATTAACTTCTTCATCTTTATAGTTATTAGATTTGTGATGGAGGAAACCCTGTGTCAAAGATGAGCCCTCCCGGGCTTCCCTGGTGGCGCAGTGGTTGAGAGTCCGCCTGCCGATGCAGGGGACACGGGTTCGTGCCCCGGTCCGGGAAGATCTCACATGCCGCGGAGCGGCTGGGCCCGTGAGCCATGGCCGCTGAGCCTGCGCGTCCAGAGCCTGTGCTCCGCAACGGGAGAGGCCACAGCAGTGAGAGGCCCGCGTACCAAAAAAAAAAAAAAAAAAAAAAGATGAGCCCTCCCAAATAGTGACTCATTAATTAACTCATTCATTCATTCATTCAATAAGCATTTACTGTGAAGTGGCTACCTGCCTTGCATCATGCTAAGCTCCATTGATACAAAGACTATATGAGACAGTTTTTGACATCAGGGTACTTATTGCTGATTCAAGACACATAGATTAGTGATACTGATACAAAGTGGATAGGAAGACGCCACGTAATTAGTGCAACAAATTCTACACAAAAGGAAAATATGCTTACTTGCTGGGGAGACTTGAGATTTCACAGAGAAAATGACTGCGGCACTGGCCCTTGACAGGTAGATGGCCTTTCCACAGGCAAAGTTGAGAGAGGGCATTTTGTGGGGGGTAAATAGCAAAGTATGCAGGTAGCAAGGTGAGTAGGCAGAGAGATTATGGTCTGTTTGAGGCACGATGGCTGCTCTCATTTGGCTCAAGTGGAGTTCTTGAAATAGTGGAGTGGGATCTGATACTGGGTAGGTAGAGGTACAGTGGTACATGGGAACAGAAAGGCAGGTGGGCCTGGACCATGAATGGTCATGAGACAGAAATTGAAACTGAGCATTGCTTTGGAAGTGGCCTCTCAGATTGGGCATTCTGGTCTTTTTCCCTTGTGTGGTCTGCTGAGGACACTAATTGTTCCCTTGATCAAGCCACTTTGCTGTACTTGCCTCTCCTTCCCTCTAACAAAAGCCTGTACATGGAGGGAGAAGTACGACATGTCCTAAGAGCCCTTAGAAATCTTGGACTTAAAAGGCACTTTTTTTATTTAAAAATGAAACAAAGCACTTCTTATTTTATTGGGGGCTGTGATGCTGTGGTGAGCTGAAAGAAGTAAACTATTCTCTAGCAGTGAATTCCCCTCCAGTGTTTGATGATTTCAAGTCAGGCTGAGGAGAGCTACGTTGACACCCAGGAAATTTCATCTCACACACCTTTTTGGGGGGAGGATGTTACCCGTATTACTCAAACTGGCCAGGGTGGTGAAGATGTTCATTGGATCCTACAGCGGGTCCTGGGGTGGAGGGAAGAGGGCTTCTCGAGTGAGAAGGAAAGAGCAGTCAGAAGACGTGCTGAAGGCCACGGTGAGCCTGGGAAGGGAGGAGCGTTGCCACAAGTGGTGGCAGCAGGCAGACCAGGAAAGCAGGCAGCCGTCAAGACTGGGGCACTGTCCTCTGTTTCCAGAAAGGGTTTTATATGAGTCTTTAGAGGCAGCAGTGTAAATATTGTCAGTAACTGCCAATGAGGGACACGTGAAGATCCAGATTTAAGTTTTAGTTTGCCTGGGCCCATATAGGATTACTAGGTAGGTCCTTTTAAAACTTCATTCAAAAATTCTCATTTGCCATCCGTCCCTCCATCCATCCCTCCATGCTTCCCTCCATCAACCCCTCCATCCTTCCCTCCATCCATCCCTCCATCCTTCCCTCCATCCATCCCTCCATCCATCCCTCCATCCTTCCCTCCATCCATCCCTCCATCCATCCCTCCCTCCATCCTTCCCTCCATCAACCCCTCCATCCACCCCTCCATCCATCCCTCCATCCATCCCTCCATCCTTCCCTCCATCCCTCCATCTACCCTTCCATCTATCCCTTCATCCATCCATCCACCCATCCACTTGTTCATCCATCCATCCATCCATCTCTGAACACAGTATGCAATAATGCCCTCCTCAGATCAAGGTATCACCATATGCTTGCTTATTGTCCTTTACCCACCTCCCACACACCCCTTAGCCTAACTTCCATGGGAGTACACATTGTCTCTGTCTTGTTCACCACTGTATCTCCCATACCTAGGAAACTACCTGGCACAGAGTAAGTGCTAAATAAATATTTATAAACTAAATGTATTAACTCGTTATCATTCTTTAATTCACTCATCCAACATTATGTACCTACTGTGTTCTAGGCTTCATGATGTATTCTGGGCATACAATGAACAAAAGACATGTCCTTTGCACCCAAGAAACTAGCATTGGGAAACAGGTAAAAAGAACACAGTAAAACATATATTTGATAATAGTGTTATAGATAGAAGACAGGAAACCGCATTTATTAAGTAGCCTGTATGCACTCGTTACTGTGCTTGTTGTTTTCCATGTGATGTATTTTTCTTATATCACCTTTGCAAGGCATAATCTCCATCCGACTGATGAAGAAACTGAGGCTCTGAGAGATAAAGTCACTTAGTTATTGCTAATAAAATGCTTAAAAATTTTTTTAAAATTTTATATTGGAGTATAGTTGATTAACAGTGTTGTGTTAGTTTCAGGTGTACAGAAAAAGTGCTTTGAGAGTACAGAGAGGGTGTGGTTTATTCTGTTGGTGAAGGGATATAGAACTAGTTAAGGAAGACCCTGCAAAGTAGGTGACAACTGCACTGAGACTTGAAGAAATAAGCAAGATTGCACCCGGTGGAAAGAGGGGAGCTGGGGGAAGAGAGGCTTTCTGGTACTTCTTCCTAGCAGAGACACGAAAGAGCAACTCCCCTTTCAAATAGGAAAGTCAGTAAAATATGTGGATCATCAATAAATATGGCCCATGAACCAGTGCACCTGGAAACGAAAAATAGGATGCCTGTTCCCTGCACACCTGACGTTCTGTTTCCATGGTGGTGTTTGTCTCCCACGAAACCAAGAAAAGCTTGACTTGCTGTTTGCCTTCTTTTTAAGGACAGTAGTGATCACGGGGAAGGGAAGAGCCATTTGTCTTCCTAGAAACAGATTATGGTCTTAAATTTAGCAGGCTGAGTCAACATTCTCAAGTGCTGATGGCTACCATCAACACACTCCATTTTCTTTAAAGAAATCATTATCTTTCAGAATAGAAGGATTCACAAAACGTTCTTAATTCATTCGTTTCTAGTTGTTCCATCCTGCCTTAGATGGTAGCCTGTGTTTGGTATTTAGGCATAAAATATGGCATTCAAACAATCTTTTCCCTCCCCCACCACCTCTAAATTATATGGGTCATTGCCTTGCCCTCAACTCCAATTTGACAATCCCACTCTGGTGTGAGATGAAACTAACAGTATCAGGTTCCTTTGCCCTAAACAGTTAATTCATCTCACATGGTTGAGCGGTTCATTCCCAGGAAATGCCTGCCCAGGCTCTGAACAGGGTCAACCCCGACTGTCGCTGGGGGTGAGGGCTCGGGGTGGCAGCAGATGCCCCCTACTTCCTGCTTCTTCCTCTCCAGAGAACCCCAAATATTCTGATAATTCAAAATAAACATCTGTTTCATGTGTTCATCTTCCATAATTCAAATACCTGACGTGCTATACTGTATTTAATTAAAACTGTGAAGCTAATATTAAAAATCTGCAGAGGCTTGAAGAAGTTATATGTGCTGGATGATTCCCCCAGATTTAAAAGAGCTGAATCCATGTATTGATAGAATTAAAGAAAACTGCATTGTCACTGTCAGATTGAAAACCACAATCCCCCAAACAAAGCCATCTTCATGGCCCCCTCTCCAGACTCCAGCCTTGTGTATAAACGGAGGTCCTCAGATATCTCTGCCAGGATCCTGGCAGTGGCTCAAATTTTACAGTTGTTTTACCGAGGTGTCCATTGGTATCAGGCCCTCTTGCTTTTGATCATTCTGACTTGCTTTCTCCTTCTGAACTGTGTTTCTGTGACCAATTTACAGGACTGCGTATTCAATTTCAGCTGCCCCGTGGTAGCTGACGTGGACAGCACAGCCCAGGCACTCGCTCTCCCCAGCCATCTAGCTGGCTTTTCTGCCATCCGCTGGCATCCTGAGTCATTCATAGGCTCGCTGATTACAGGCAGCTGAAGGTCCAGATAGAGGGTCCCTGGCGGTCTTTCACAAGCGCCTGTCTATTCACTTCCCAGGAAACCCCTCAGACTTACCCCAGTGTCATTCTCTGGTTGTTTGTCCCAAACAAAGAGAAACGGGTTGGTAATACTCGAAGAATATCTGACCAAGGGAGCCGGCCAGCCTTGGATCAGTCCTACGATAAGCTCTCTCGTTGCCCATCAATTTTCTGGGTAATTGGATCAAGAAAATTGACTATTTTTCTTTTAGAATCAGCGGGAGTTTTGTAACTTGACAAGTGATAAATATGTATATTTTTCTCTCTGATAAAGACGACTTTGCCAGGAGAGAAACTCCTGAGAATCAGTAATGCATTTATTCCTGGTTAACAGTGGGGGGTTAGAAATGCTTTCAGGACCCATCGACTATTTCAAACTTTAAAATCTGTAAAAACTCAACCCAACTGCCAACATCTGTGTCAAACTCAACATGAAACTGCAAAAAGCCTTTTCCAAGAAGACTCCTACACGTGCCCTCTTCTTATGACCTGTACCCCCAAAGAAGGTTTTATGGCTTTGCAATGGTTTGTCTCCCATTCACAGTCTGGGTCTCACCCCATTCCAGTTCCTCTCCACCTTCCTCTTATAAACCTCTGAATGGCAATAGGAGGCAAAGTAGATTTCTGCTGCTTTCTCCAGCTGTCTTTTTCCACTGTCAGGGTTTGCAGCTCAGAGCAAGAGAGGGGGAAAGGGTATCAATGTCTGTGTCCCCTCCCTGCTTCCCTCCAAGCTGCTGCCTGGGAGAGCATAAAGCCATAATAAAGACACTACTAACGTTTAGCCCATTTGACTGAACGAGTCCAAAGGGATGCAGATACCCGAGGACTTTATTTAAAAGTCTGCCACCAGGGCAAGGGCTTCAGGCCAGGCTGGCTCTTTTCTTGTCTGTTGTTCAGGTCCTGCAGAGAGGGCATTGAGCTGCCGGGACCTTTGTCTCAGTGAACCTAAATATCCCTCCCACAACATCATGCAGAGCAGATGCCTGAGCATTTCAAAGACAGAGGGGCCTGCAAAGGGCGTTGGGGGTCCCGCCACTTCAGAGAGAGGAGAGAGGGAGCTGACGCTGGGAACAATGGGAGCCCGGGGCTTTGTAACTCAGAACCCTGTGCCCCTGTCAACTCTCCTCCTCTGACCTTCCCAAACTGGACCAAACAATGGAATTGTGGGAATGCCAAAGTCTAAGCAGCTTTGCCAGGGCTTTTGCATTTCTGCTTGAAGTCTTGTTTCCAGATGGAAGAGAGTCGTTGAAGCGAGGGAGGGGGTGTCTTCATGTAGATTAATCCACGTTAGGCTGCATGAAATGGGGCGATGGCTTTGTCAGGGTGGTCATGATCCTAAGAGTTTCTGATTTTCTTTTAAAGACTGGGGAGATCACTGCCTATACCTGATGGCCCCAGCGGGCTAGGAAAGACATTGCTTTGAAGCCGACTTAAGTCTGTAGATCAAAAATACTTTCAGTCATCACTCGGTGTTGGCAAAATTTAAGGAGTATTGTGTAGCCCCCAAATCATTTTTATTAAAGAGCTGACACTCAAACTTCTCCCGACCAAAGTATTCGGGAGGGTAGAGGAATCCTACTGGGTTATCAGTGTTTGATTTTCAGTGAGTTTAGCTTTTCTCCCTTCACATCCATTTCTAATTTCAGAAATGTAGAGAACTGAAGCTTCAGATTAATTCCATTCATGCATTATACCGGTTAGTGAAGGAAGAGCTGCAGAGGTCTAATTTTATTTGGAGAAGTAGACCCCAAAACTTTAAAGGTCTCTGCTTGCACAAAAGTACCCAACCACAGGGGAAATTGGGATGAAACATACAGCCCTGCTTCTGATGTATTTCCATTGCTTTTTGGTTTGGATTGAACAGAAAACCCAGAGCAAACAGTCTTTCTAAGGATATAAACTCCCATTTTTCAGTTTTTTTCTGAGCTAGAGAAATACCCAAATTTTCCAACCTCAGAAGAGTATTCTGATTTCAGATCTGCCCAAAATGTGCTTGAGGACTATGAATGTCTTATCTTACAGGGTTTTGCAACTGCTGGTGATTATAAGTCTATTTCAGAGATCTCCATGGGGATCACACTGATTGTGGGTTACCTATAGCAAAATGTTTAATCCCAGTTGACGTAGTTTTCTGCTTCTGGTGGCACGTGTCAGTCAGTGCATGCCCCGAGACTCGAGAAAGAAATTTCTCTCTACTGATAGCCTGAACCTGGTGGGGATCAGAGGCTAAATCATGTAGAAATAAACCAGCGAGTACACTCTGCCCACTCCCATCATTGATCTTTTTTGATACTCTGCTGTTCTTAATGTCTTTCTGTTCTAATTCCTTAGCTATCTTATTAAAATTTGATTTAAAATTCCATTTGCATTTTCTGAAAGAAGGTAGCTGTGTTTTGAAGGCAAATTGGAAAACAAACCCAGTTGGATCTTTGGTTGAATGTATTTGCCAGTGGTGAGACATAATCACCGAAAACAAAACAAACCGAAACCCAAAACCCACACTGGGAACTGTACTTGAAGGCGTACGGGCCAAGTCGGAGTTGGTGGCAGAGAGAGCTTTCAGCTTCCTGATGTGTTTTGTTCGACCTGCAGTATGATTTCAACATTGAATGCTTGTCGTGGAACGTGGACTTATAGAAGTGAATGTTCCTCCTTCTTGCCTTACACTCGGTCCTCATCACTCATTGCTGTCGCTGGTCTGACTTCCAAAGGCATCTGAGATTCTGCCAGGTATGATTCCAGGCACTGGGTCTATCCACTTGTGGACAGGACAGGGAAGTCCTGCCCTCATGACGCTTTTGTTCGAGGAGGGGAGACTGAAATAAAACAACCCCCAAAATAATTTCCAAGATCATTTTTGATAGTGATGTGTGTCCTGTAGAAAATGGTAGATAGTAACATGGCAGAGGGTGACAGAGGAGGAACATTACACAGCATGGTAGGGAAGTTTACTGAGAGGGTGACATTGAGCTGAGCCCTGTGACACTTTGAGGGAGTGGCAGCCCAGGCACAGGGAATAAGAGGTGCAAAGTTAGGAGGCTGGAATGAGGTTGCAGAGGTCCAGTGTGGTGGAGCGGAAAGAGTGAGGGGTGATGGGGGCATGACAGTGGAGCAGCGGTCTCCGCAGGTGAAGTCAAGTTGTGGAAGCCATTATCGACAAAACAGACGTAGAGTTACAGAGGTAGATAACAAACTTATGGTTATTGGGGGGCAAGGTGCGGGGGATAAACTGGGATGTTGGGATTGACATATACACTCTACTATGTATAAAATAGGTAATTAATAAAGACCTACTATATAGCACAGGGAACTCTACTCAATGCTCTGTAATGGCCTATATGGGAAAAGAATCTAAAAAAAGTGGACATATGTATATGTATAACTGATTCACTGTGCTGTACACCTGACACTAACACAGCATTGTAAATCAACTATACTCCAATAAAAAGGAAAAAAAGAAAAAAAAAAAGTTGTGGAAGCCATTGGCGGAGCCTGGGATTGGCTGTGGGTGTGGTACCCAAGCTGGACGAGGTGCCCGTTGAGATCCCTTCCAGATGCGATTCTGAAACTCTGCTTGGTGCCCCCATGGGCTGTATGGAGACTGGTCACCAAGCTTTGCCATCAGATGAGAGTTCAGGTCTTCTAACAGAGTTCTCGTGAGATGTGCAGAAGTACCGCAGCTGCGAGCAAGCGCTCCAGCCCTATTTTGCAGAGAAAAGAGGGGATGGTGAGGTTAAATGAATCGGCCACAGTGACTCAACAAGGCATGAGCAACACCTGAAATAAAGCCCCACTGTGCTGCCTCCTTTTGCTCTAAGCTCCGTACCACAATTTCTCCCCTGTATCACCTCATTATTATTCACTTATGTGGGTGTGATCTGAAAGGGAGCATTGTTTCAGAATCAATAGGGGCTGAGTTCGCGTAGTACAGAGAGTGTCTGAGCTTCAAGTACCTCCTTATCGCCAGCACACAGCAGAGGACAGGTCCAAATAAAACACATTATCTGGCCCTGTTGAGTGTCCAAGCCCAGCAGCTGTATTAATGGAACTCTTTATATCCATTCCCTTTATGAACCGACTTTTCTCACTTTCATTTCTCTGGGAACTTCTAAATAGAGCTCTTGCTGAAGAATGACAAGGGTGTTTGAGTTGGAGAGTTGAACAGAAACCATTTGCTCAATGGAGCTCAAACTTGTAAAATGGAGAAGAAAATACGTAAGGGAAGACCACCCCCATTCTAGGATGGCAGGGAGGGATTAAATTACCTGCTTTGTGGCATTCCATGTCATGTTTAAATTTCTAGTGCTAGACTGATACACTTAGCATTGACCTCATACGTTTTTCTCTGAATCTACATGTCTGCAATTAGACACTTAAAAAAAATGTTAACACGTTTTTGCACTTAGAATCCTAGTAATTCTCCATTGGGTTTAGCCTGTGTATAGATATGATACTATAGTCATTTGGAAAAGATTTAGATTATCAGTATTATGCCATTATTGAAAACTTCTAGTAAAACTCTTTCTCGTTACCTTCTACCTTCTATTACTGAGTAGATTATTGTTATGACTGCCTGGTGGGCACTTGCAGGAAGAGTGGTGGTTTCAAATAGTACCGATCCTATCAAATTCAAATTCAGTGTGTTTAGAAATTTTTTTTGGGGGGGCTTCCCTGGTGGCACAGTGGTTGAGAGTCCGCCTGCCGATGCAGGGGACGCGGGTTCGTGCCCGGTCCGGGAAGATCCCACATGCCGTGGAGTGGCTGGGCCCGTGAGCCATGGCCGCTGAGCCTGCGCGTCTGGAGCCTGTGCTCCGCAACGGGAGAGGCCACAGCGGTGAGAGGCCCGCGTACCGCAAAAAAAAAAAAAAAAAAAAAAAAAAAAAGAAGAAAATTTTTTTTTTTATCCCATCTTATAGACCCATAGGCCTGATCCTCCCTGGAAGTGTGTTTTGCTTGGTTGACATACTGTTTAAATATTTTCTGAGTCGGTATAAAAGAATGTTTTAAAAATAAAAATCTGTATTTCTAGCTTATCTGGAAAAGTTCTATCAACACTGGGTCCACCCAGGGCCTGGTTAGGTGCTTGCCCTGATTTCACAGTTGCCATCACTCCCTGTTACTGCCTGCCCCTGAGGCTGAATGTCAGTCTGTAATGTATCATTATACTCTTTTTTTTTTTTTTTAAGAGTAGAGAACTATTTCTCTGTATTTGTGTCTTTATCAAAAATGGAAATATAGGGACTTCCCTGGCGGTGTAGTGGTTAGGACTCCACGCTTCCACGGAAGGGGGCACGGGTTCGACCCCTGATTGGGGAACTAAGAATCCACCTGCTGGCATGGAGTGGCCAGGAGAGGCAGGGATAAAAAAGAAAGAGAAAATTACCCAGGTGACTGTCTGCTTCACAAAATGTGGAGTGCTTTGTGTTTCATATGTTGGTAGATGCCTGATGGCCAGGCTTACTTAGGGGTTTGCTGGGCCCCTAAACTCATTTGCAGTTTTCACCCTCACACTTGCATTTCCTCCACAAGGAGAAGGCAAACTTCCCTACCTTTTCCTTGAGTTCTCAGCTTAAATGTCACCTCTCCATCCCCACCTTTCCTGATTCCTGTGTTAGATTAGGTGGCCCTGCTCTGTGAGGCTGGTACTTTCCCCATCACAACGCTTGCCAGGCTTTCTTGTAATGACATTTAAACATCATCCTTTAACTCTAAGTTCTATGAGGTCATTGTCAGAAGCCCAATTCTAGGACATAGTAGGTGTGCAATAAATATTTTTTTAAAAAGAATGAATGATGTCACTGTAATCTGGATTTTGAATAAAAATAAAATATAATCTCATTTCACTTGAGTCCTTGTAACAAGCTTTTAAATCTATTCATTATAGTTTCAACATAGAGCGACTGCTTCTGAGAAGAGGATTTTTTCCTCTTTTAAATCTAGAGCAGAAATGGATTTAAACAATTGTTATAGAAATAACACTGTTCATGCAATAAGTAGTCATTGAACACCTACTATGTGCCTCCTGCTACTCTCATTGTTGAAGATGCATTGGTCTCTTATGAAGCTTTTACTCTTGTAGGGTTGCGGGATGTGCCAACGATAAACATGTAAATACAGATGAGATAAGCTCAGCTATTGATAAACACTGCAAAGAAGTTAA
Source organism: Aethalodelphis obliquidens (assembly GCF_003676395.1). Lineage (NCBI taxonomy): Eukaryota > Metazoa > Chordata > Mammalia > Artiodactyla > Delphinidae > Aethalodelphis > Aethalodelphis obliquidens. The sequence continues at coordinate 35,599,702 of NW_020837955.1, read as the reverse complement.
AACAGGAAAGTGGACTAGAGAATGACTGAGGCGGGACAGGTGGAGAAAAGAGGCTCCTGTAGCTGACGTTGTCAGGGAATGCCTTTTCCTTGACCCGCTATTTAAACTGAGATTTGAATGATAAGAAAATGCCACCTTTAGGAAGACTTGGGAGAAGAGTGCTCCAGTTACAGCAAGGAGCGAGCGCAAAGGCCCTGGGATGGGAGCAAGCTTTGTGTGTTTGAGGGACAAAGATGGAGCTAATGAGGCTGGAGCTTGAGTGAGGAGCCTGGTATGAGATGAGGTCAGAAAAATGGCAAAATCTTACAGGCCACACGAGAGCATGGATTTTTATTCCAAGGAATGCTGTGCCTTTCACAGACATACAGACTCCAGATTTCTCTTGGCAGATAGAATAATGACCTAGAGAAATTGTGGGCTTGAGAATGAAACAGACCTTGGTTTGAATCTCTTCTCCACCTTCTACCAAGCATGACCTTCAGCAGGTCTTTCCTTTCTCTGAGCTCAGATTCCAGCTGTGAAAAATAGGATTAATGCTTTCAGTGTGATTGATTCATGCCTTTGTCCATTCATCCCAGAAATACTTCTTGGGCTTCTATTGTGTGTCAGGCCCTGGAGGTGGATCCTGTTTTGCAGATGGAAATACTGAGGTTCTGAAGAACAGTTAAGTGACTTGCCTGAGCTGAGCAGATATCAAGGGGCTGGGGCAGGACTGGAATGTGGTCTTCACGGTCTAAATCCTGAGCTTATCCTACCTACTTGATTCCTCCCAGGGTCCTTCCTACCCCCAGATGCTCTCCTTCTTCCCAAACCTATGACCCTAGGAGAATACTTGACAGTGACACATCTTAAAAAATACATTTTGATTGTAGGGGTGGGAGCTAATCTCAGCAGTTGACACCACTGTTTGACTTGAATCAATGACTTACCTTTAGTAGTGATATTGGGACACTTCAAACATCATCCAGTAGGTAAGAATTTTTGTTGTTGTTCAGGAAGCTTTTCTCTAGGAATCAAATACTGCTTTCACCCAAACAGGAGGGAACTGGTCTTATTCATAGCTACTATTGCTCTTGAAAGTTTTATTGTTAGTATATATATTTTAAAACTTAAAATAAATGAAGCAGATTCTTCAACATGTGTAGTGGGGATCTGGGGAGTGGCGTGGGGTGGTGGCTCCTAGGGGAAACGTTCACGCCTCCCTCCCATCCCTAGGTCACCAGGCACCAGCTCTTTCCCATTTCCTCCTTGTCTTCTGGCTGACCCTCCCTGTCTTTTAGGAGGCTAACCTACTCCCTGGCTAGGAAATATTGGGTTTTGCAAGGTTGCACCAGACCCCCCATTTTTTTCTTTTAGAGTGAGGTGCTGGTCCCAAAGGATTTTTATTCACTTTATTTTAAATTTTTATTGGAGTATAGTTGATTTACAACTGATTCACTTTGCTGTACACCTGAAACTAACAGAACATTGTAAATCAACTGTGCACCAGAGGCCCTTCTATCTCCTTACTGTCTCTTCCTGGAGCACCTCATTCATACCCACAGCTACCATGACCACCACTGAGTAGGGCACTCACCACCTTCTTCCTATCAGACGTTGTCTTTCAGCTGAATGTCTGATGGTGTACTTGCTATTTTCTCTTGGATCTCTTGAAGGAAGCTCAAACACAACACGTCCAGACAGATTTTCACTCCCCAGACCTGTTGTTTTCCTAGTGTTTTCTATCTCAGTGAGTATTACCACCATCTATTCCATTACACAAGCCAGGAAATGGGGAGTTAACTCTTCATCTCCACCCCAGATCGAGTTCAGCCCCATTTTATCTCCTAAATAGTTCTGGTAATTCTACCACTACCACACTAGTCCAGGCTGCTCTAGGAACCCCCTTCCCCCGCTACCCACTCACCACAAGGCAGCCAGACTGGTCCTTTCAAATGGCAAAGCTGGTCACGTGACCCCATGGCTTAAAATTCTCCAGTGTTTTTTTTTAATTTAGAATAAAGATGGAATTCCTTGACTTTACCTACAGGGCCTTGTTGAGTCTGGCCCTTTCTATCCTCTGTACTCTTATCTTAAACTAGATTTGTCTATGCTCTCTCCCCTGCAGCAAGCTGATCTTCTTTCTGCCCATTATGCCATAGCCTCTTTTCACACTCTTCCCTCAGTCTGGAACCCTCTTTCACTCCTTCTTTGCTTGGTTGAGTCTCATTCACCCTGTAGTTCCCAATTTCTTATCACTGCTCAGGCACGGATTTCCTGGCCGGGTTGAATTCCTTCCTAACAGTTTCTGTGTTGCTGTACTGCCACTTTGCAGCCCTTTTTATACTTACAATTTCATTTTTACTTCTTTATTTTTAATTTTTATTGGGGTATAGTTGGTATATACTTACAATTTTAAAGTTTTATTCATGTGATTATTAATCTCTCTCCTCCACGAGCCTGTGAATTTCATGAGTACCGGGACCCTGCCTACTTTTGTCCCTACCCCAAGTACAGTAATTGACATTGTAGATTCAGTAGAGGTTTCTTTACCATGAACTGTCAGTGGATACTAATACCCCCTACAAGTTTTGAGGGTATAGTAGTGTCAATCCCAGACAGCTGGGTTGCAGTAATTGACCTGAATTGCCATTACTACCATCACTACTACCACCATCACCACCACGACCACCACCACCACCACCACACCACATCACCACCACCATCATCGCTGTCATTATCATCATGGTACTCTTAGCCCTGGTGTCAAAGTTAGTCAGTTATTATTCTCCTACTATGGGACATAACCAGTTGTTCACTGGTTTCCTGGGAACATCTAGAGTTCTGATGAAGGTGCCTCAGATATTTATATTATGTTGTTTGTTAGTTACCTTCTTAAATAATAAAAATAGTGCTTTTCCTTCAGGCCTTAGAGAGCTTAGGTCTTCAGATTGGAAAACACACAAATTCTCCCAAAGGTAAGAACTGGGATCTCGGTGGCTGGGATCTCACAGGAAGAGTGTTGGGCGCGGCTGTGGCTCCGTCTCTGGGCTGCGCGTGGAGTGGGAGGGCTCTCTTCATGCAAGCGCTTCCTCATGGAGGGGTTGGAGCTGCGGCAGACGCAGGCCTGGGCAGCCCCTTCTCTGCTGCCTCCTTCTCTTCCTGAGGGCTCCCTGGTACTCCTGCCATCTGATGCTACCCAGCCGTGTGGCTGACAGGGTCTTGGTGCTCCGGCCAGGTGTCAGGCATGAGCCTCTGAGGTGGGAGAGCCAAGTCCAGGACATTGGTCCACCAGAGATATCCTGGCTCCACGTAATATCATACGGTGAAAGTTCTCCCAGAGATTTCTGTCTCAATGCTAAAACACAGCTACATTCAACAACCAGCACACTACAGTGCTGGACACGCTATGCCAAACAACTAGCAAGACAGGAACACAACCCTACCCATTAGCAGAGAGGCTGCCTAAAATCAGAATAAGGTCACAGACACCCCAAAAGACACCACCAGATGCACTCCTGTCCCCGAGAAAGGCAAAATCCAGCCTCATCCACCAGAACACAGGCACTAGTCCCCTCCACCAGGAAGCCTACACAACCCACTGAACCAACCTTAGCCACTGGGGACAGACACCAAAAACAACGGGAACTACGAACCTGCAGCCTGTGAAAAGGAGACCCCAAATACAGTAAGTTAAGCAAAATGAGAAGACAGAGAAACACAGCAGATGAAGGAGCAAGGTAAAAACCCACCAGACCAAACAAATGAAGAGGAAACAGGCAGTCTACCTGAAAAAGAATTCAGAGTAATGATAGTAAAGATGATCCAAAAATCTTGGAAATAGAACGGAGAAAATAAAAGAAGCATTTAACAAGGACCTAGAAGAACTAAAGAGCAAACAAACAATGATGAACAATACAATAAAAGAAATTAAAAATTCTCTAGAAGGAATCAATAGCAGAATAACTGAGGCAGAAAAACGGATAAGCGACCTGGAAGATAAAAGAGTGGAAATGAGCACTGCAGAGCAGAATAAAGAAAAAAGAATGAAAAGAATTGAGGACACTCTTAGAGACCTCTGGGACAACATTAAACGCACCAACATTCGAATTATAGGGGTCCCAGAAGAAAAAGAGAAGAAGAAAGGGAATGAGAAAGTATTTGAAGAGATTATAGTTGAAAACTTCCCTAACATGGGAAAGGAAATAGTCAATCAAGTCCAGGAAGCACAGAGAGTCCATACAAGATAAATCCAAGGAGAAACAAGGCAAGACACATATGAATCAAACTATCAAAAATTAAATACAAAGAAAAAATATTAAAAGCAGCAAGGGAAAAACAACAAATAACATAAAAGGGAATCCCCATAAGGTTAACAGCTGATCTTTCCACAGAAACTCTGCAAGCCAGAAGGGAGTGGCAGGACATATTTAAAGTGATGAAAGGGAAAAACCTACAACCAAGATTACTCGACCCAGCAAGGATCTCATTCAGATTCGACGGAGAAATTAAAACCTTTACAGACAAGCAAAAGCTAAGAGAATTCAGCACCACCAAACCAGCTTTACAACAAATGCTAAAGGAACTTCTCTAGGCAGGAAACACAGGAGAAGGAAAAGACTTACAATAACAAATCCAAAACAATTAAGAAAATGGTAATAGGAACATACATATCGATAATTACCTTAAATGTACATGGATTAAATGCTCCCACCAAAAGACACAGACTGGCTGAATGGATACAAAAACAAGACCCGTATATATGCCGTCTACAAGAGGCCCACTTCAGACCTAGGGACACAGTCAGACTGAAAGTGAGGGGATGGAAAAAGATATTCCATGCAAATGGAAATCAAAAGAAAGCTGGAGTAGCAATTCTCATATCAGACAAAATAGACTTTAAAATAAAGACTGTTACAAGAGGCAAAGAAGGACACTACATATTGATCAAGGGTTCAATCCAAGAAGAAGATATAACAATTGTACATATTTATGCACCCAACATAGGAGCACCTCAATACATAAGGCAAATGCTAACAGCCGTAAAAGGGAAAATCAACAGTAACACAATCATAGTAGGGGACTTTAACACCCCGCTTTCATCAATCGACAGATCATCCCAAATGAAAACAAATAAGGAAACACAAGCTTTAAATGATACATTAAACAAGATGGACTTAATTGATATTTATAGGACGGACATTCCATCCAAAAGCAACAGAATACACTTTCTTCCCAAGTGCACATGGAACATTCTGCAAGACAGATCATATCTTGGGTCACAAATCAAGCCTTGGTAAATTTAAGAAAATTGAAATCGTATCAAGTTATCTTTTCCGACCACAAAGCTATGAGACTAGATATCAATTACAGGAAAATATCTGTAAAAAATACAAACACATGGAGGCTAAACAATACACTACTAAATACCCAAGAGATCACTAGGAAATCAAAGAGGAAATCAAAAAATACCGAGAAACAAATGACAACGAAAACACGACGACCCAAAACCTATGGGATGCAGCAAAAGCTGTTCTAAGAGGGAAGTTGATAGCAATGCAATCCTACCTCCAGAAACAAGAAACATCTCAAATAAACAACCTAACCTTATACCTAAAGCAATTAGAGAAACAAGAACAAAAAATCCCCAAAGTTAGCAGAAGGAAAGAAATCGTAAAGATCAGATCAGAAATAAATGAAAAAGAATTGAAGGAAAGGATAGCAAAGATCAATGAAACTAAAAGCTGGTACTTTGAGAAGATAAACAAAATTGATAAACCATTAGCCGGACTCATCAAGAAAAAAAGGGAGAAGACTCACATCAGTGGAATTAGAAATGAAAAAGGAGAAGTAGCAACTGACACTTTAGAAATACAAAGGATCATGAGAGATTACTACAAAAACTATATGCCAAAAAAATGGACAATCTGGAAGAAATGGACAAATTCTTAGAAAAGCACAACCTTCTCAGACTGAACCAGGAAAAAATAGGAAATATAAACCAACCAATCACAAGCACTGAAATTGAGACTGTGATTAAAAATCTTCCAACGAACAAAAGCCCAGGACCAGATAGCTTCACAGGCAAATTTTATCACACATTTAGAGAAGAGCTAACACCTGTCCTTCTCAAACTCTTCCAAAATATAGCAGAGGGAGGAATACTCCCAAACTCATTCTACAAGGTCACCATCACCCTGATACCAAAACAAGACAAAGATGTCGCAAAGAAAGAAAACTACAGGCCAATATCACTGATGAACATAGATGCAAAAATCCTCAACAAAATACTAGCAAACAGAATCCAACAGCACATTAAAAGGATCATACACCATGATCAAGTGGGATTTTTCCCAGGGATGCGAGGATTCTTCAATATACACAAATCAATCAATGCAATAAACCATATTAACACATTGAAGGAGAAAAACCATATGATCATCTCGATAGATGCAGAAAACCTTTCGACAAAATTCAACACCCATTTATGATAAAAACCCTCCAGAAAGTAGGCATAGAGGGAACTTACCTCAACATAATAAAGGCTATATATAACAAACCCACAGCCAACTTTGGTTCTCAATGGTGAAAAACTGAAAGCATTTCCTCTAAGATCAGGAACAAGACACTCTCACCACTATTATTCACCATAGTTTTGGAAGTTTTAGCCTCAGCAATCAGAGAAGAAAAAGAAATAAAAGGAATCCAAATCGGAAAAGAAGAAGTAAAGCTGTCACTGTTTGCAGATGACATGATACCATACATAGAGAATCCTAAAGATACTACCAGAAAACTACTAGAGCTAATCAATGAATTTGGTAAAGTCGCAGGATACAAAATTAATACACAGAAATCTCTTGCATTCCTATACACTAATGATGAAAAATCTGAAAGAGAAATTAAGGAAACACTCCCATTTACCACTCCAACAAAAAGAATAAAATACCTAGGAATAAACCTACCTAAGGAGAAAAAAGACTTGTATGCAGAAAACTATAAGACACTGATGAAAGAAATTAAAGATGATACCAGCAGATGGAGAGATATACCATGTTCTTGGATTGGAAGAATCAACATTGTGAAAATGACTGTACTACCCAAAATGATCTACAGATTCAATGCAATCCCTATCAAACTACCAATGGCATTTTTCACAGAACTAGAACAAAAAATTGCACAATTTGTATGGAAACACAAAAGACCCCGAATAGCCAAAGCAATCTTGAGAAAGAAAAACGAAGCTGGAGGAATCAGTCTCCCTGACTTCTGACTATACTACAAAGCTACAGTAATCAAGACAGTATGGTACTAGCACAAAAACAGAAATATAGATCAATGGAACAGGATAGAAAGGCCAGAGATAAACTCACGCACATATGGTCACCTTATCTTTGATAAAGGAGGCAAGAATACACAATGGAGAAGACAGCCTCTTCAATAAGTGGTGCTGGGAAAACTGGACAGCAACATATAAAAAAATGAAATTGGAACACTCCCTAACACCATACACAAAAACAAGCTCAAAATGGATTAAAGACCTAAATGTAAGGCCAGACACTATAAAACTCTTAGAGGAAAACATAGGCAGAACACTCTATGACAATAATCACAGCAAGATCCTTTTTACCCACCTCCTAGAGAAGTGGAAAGAAAAACAAAAATAAACAAATGGGACTTAATGAAACTTAAAATCTTTTGCACAGCAAAGGAAACCATAAAGAAGATGAAAAGACAGCTCTCAGAATGGGAGAAAATATTTGCAAACAAAGCAACCTACAAAGGATTAATCTCAAAATATACAAGCAGTTCATGCAGCTCAATATCAAAAAAAAAAATCAACCCAATCCAAAAATGGGTAGAAGACCTAAATAGACATTTCTCCAAAGAAGATATACAGATGGCCAACAAACACATGAAAGGATGCTCAACATCACTAATCATTAGAGAAATGCAAATTGAAACCACAATGAGGTATCACCTCACACCAGTCAGAATGGCCATCATCAAAAAATCTACAAGCAATAAATGCTGGAGAGGAGGTGTGGAGAAAAGGGAACCTTCTTGGATTGTTGGTGGGAATGTAAATTGATACAGCCACTATGGAGAACAGTATAGAGGTTCCTTAAAAAACTAAAAATAGAACTACCATATGACCCAGCAATCCCACTACTGGGCATATACCCTGAGAAAACCATAACTCAAAAAGAGTCATGTACCATAAAATTCATTGCAGAAGTTTTTACAATAGCCAGGACATGGAAACAACCTAAGTGTCCATCGACAGTTGAATGGATAAAGAAGATGTGGCACATGTATACAATGGAATATTACTCAGCCGTAAAAAGAAACGAAATTGAGTTATTTGTAGTGAGGTGGATGGACCTAGAGACTGTCATACAGAGTGAAGTAAGTCAGAAAGAGAAAAACAAATACCGTATGCTAACACACATATATGGAATCTAAAAAAAACAAACAAAAAACGGTTCTGAAGAACCCAGGGGCAGGACAGGAATAAAGACGCAGACGTAGAGAAAGGATTTGAGGACACGGGGAAGGGGAAGGGTAAGCTGGGACGAAGTGAGAGAGTGGATGGACTTATATATACTACCAAATGTAAAATAGATAGCTAGTGGGAAGCAGCCGCATAAAACAGGGAGATCAGCTTGGTGCTTTGTGACCACCTAGAGGGGTGGGATAGGGAGGGTGGGAGGGAGTCGCAAGAGGGAGGAGATATGGGGATATATGCATATATATAGCTGATTCACTTTGTTATAAAGCAGAAACTAACACCATTTTAAAGCAATTATACTCCAATAAAGATGTTAAAAAAAACAGAAAAGAATTGGGATCTGATTTATTCATGTAACAAATATTTATTGAGTGCCTAATGTGTATAAGGTACTCTGTTAGGGGCTTAGAATACCAGGCCCTCAGGGAAAGTATGGTAGAGGAAAATAGGCAATAAACAAATAAATTAAAATATATATATTAGGGTTATAAACACTATCCTGAAAACAAAATGATGTAGTAGAGCCTGAGGGGCTATTTTAGATTGCATAGTGTGGTAGCTTATTTTGCAATGTAACAATCAGCCTTAAAATCTCAGTGGCTTATTTCAACAACAAGGATTTATTTTTAGGTTCCTCCTTTGTTGGTGGGCTCTTCATTCACCTGGGACGGGTGATTATCTAGGCACATTCTTTTCAGCAGAGGAAGTGGGTGAGTGGAAGCATATAATAGGTCTTACGGCCTCAGCTCAGACCTGGCCCACTGTCACTTACACCCACATTTTAGGACCAAAGCAAATCATGTGACCGATGTCAGTGGAGAAAAGTTGCCCTGCCTACAGTGAGTAGTGCTGAAAACACACCCGGCAGGAGTATGGACGTATAATCCTCTTACTGGGAAAAGAGAGCTGGGAACCATAATTCAGTCTACCCTAGAGCTCAGGAACCCTCAGCGGAGGCACCATGCCAGCTGAGACGTACACAAGAGGAGGAGCCAGCCCTGCGATTGTCCTGAGAAAGAGTTCCAAACAGAGGGCCCAGTGCGGAGGAGGTCCCAGGGCAGGAACAGGCTTGGGGGATTGGATGAAACAGGAAAGAATCAAGTGTGGCCGAAGAGGTGGCAGGAGGGAGATTCGCAGGGTTGGCAGGTGCCTGATCACAGGTGGCCTTGCAGGTCACAGTGAGGGTTTGGGTTCTGCAATGAGAAGAATGGGTGTGACAAGGGTACTTATGTTTTCAAAAGAAAACTCTGGCCATATTTGGTGCCTCATATCTGGCAGGTAGGCAAGTAAGGCAGGTCAGCTTTGAAAACCTTTACGAAGGATGACCTGAAATCCCAGAGGCTTTTTCTCAAGGGATTTAAAAGCTACCCTAGGAAACTGCAGGATCATGTAGCCCAAGCTCTGGTCCTTCCCGCTGGAGCTGGGCATGGACCCTCTGTTTCTTGGGGGTGCGCCTCCCCAGGGAGCCAGTTGACTTGTCCGGGAGAAAGAGAGTTCATGGTGGGCCCCAGATATGTACACCACTCTGACACAACCTCCTAATCCAGAGCAGAAGCCTCAATAAGGAATCACTTTAGAAGAAAGGCTGTGCTTTAATTTATTGTTTTTTTTCCCTAAAGTTTAAACATTCTCTGCACTTGAGTGGCTGTTGCTTATGCATCTGACTTATTTAGGCAATTTGCTATTGTGTGTGTGGTCCAATCCAGCCTGTTTCAGTAAAGTGTATGTTAGATGCTTGGAAATTGTCCAACGGGCATTTTGTACGTGTGTGTGTGGTGCAGTGGAGGCAGTGGGGGAGAAAAGATGGCAAGGAAATTTTTGACTAGCAACCCAAGCATGATGTTCGCAGATGAATAGTATACATTTAATTTGAAGAATGAATTCTTTTTTTTTTTAATTTTGGCTATTGTCAGTCATATTGCAAGCACACTGGCGTGGTTTAAATTAGCGTTGTGGAAGCAATATACTGCAGAGGAGTGCGTGACTCAATTATTAAGAGCAATCCATGAGGACCAAGCACGAAACCGTCTCAGCAAATAGAGAAACTTTATATGGAGGTTTTCGCCAGCTGTGTCCCTGGTCATCGAGCACAACATGTAACTGTTTGCCCAGGGACTATTTGGGGAAAAGCAGTCATTTCATGAAGGGTACAGATTAGGTTTGAAATTTTGTTTGGATCATTTGCCAAGAAATTGGCGTCCAAAAAATTAAATATGAAAAATGTTAAGGGAATTGGAAACTAAGGCAGGGAACTCCGCTCAGCAAATTTTAACTTTTACTAACCTGTTAGAAAAGAATATTGCTGAGTAATTCTGTCATGTTTATCATTTGTTCCTAGTCTATCATTTCTGTAAGGCTCTGATGGGGAAGTAGGAATCTCAGGAGCTTTAAGAGTGGAAGGACTGGGCTTCCCTGGTGCCGCAGTGGTTGAGAGTCCGCCTGCCGATGCAGGGGATACGGGTTCATGCCCCGGTCTGGGAAGATCCCACATGCCACGGAGAGGCTGGGCCCGTGAGCCATGGCTGCTGAGCCTGCACGTCCGGAGCCTGTGCTCCGCAATGGGAGAGGCCACAACAGTGAGAGGCCTGCGTACCGCAAAAAAAACCCAACAACAAAAAAGAGTGGAAGGACTAAGATGAAACCTTGCCTTCATGACTTACGGACAGTGTGAGCTTGGGCAAGTTATCTCGCTTTGTGCCTACATTCACTCATTTGTAAAGTGGGAGGGGCCGTGCACACCTTCCAGGCTTAGGAGAAGAATAAATGAGCTCATGTTTGCAAAAAGCCTTTTTAAACTTGCAAGTATGCACAAATATGCATTACAGCTTTTACTGATGGTCATGACCAGTTGAGGGTCACTATTGAGCACTGCAGATATGAAGAATTTGGAAATAAGAAAATAAGAATCTTAACATTTTTGAAAATTCCTAGGGCTATTTAATTGAACAATCAAAAGAAAAAGCCAGGGCAAGTGTTTCAGCTCCGACTCTGGGGGAGTGGACTTGCAAGATGGTGGGAAGCAGATTGTGACCAAAGGCAAAGAAAAATAAAATGAGAACAAATCTGCAACAGGTTTCAGTCTGATGTTTTTCTGAACCTCACAAGCCAATAGAGGACTTGGAGCCCCTCATCTTGTTCTCATTTCCACCTATGATGGGCCCATCAGCTTGGGATGATAAAGAGCTCCCCCTACAGAGAGAGAAGCATCTGATGATTCAGAGCAGCTACAGGTGAGGGGGGTGGGAGGGGGCTTGGGGACCAAGGGCAGGTGTGAGGTCTCTAGGATAGACACCTCCCATCTCAAACAAACAGGGGCCCAGCAAGGCTCCTACCATGACATAATCACTCAGGATCTGTTTATTGCACTGACGAACAAATGGACTAATGGAGACAAAAGCAGGAGATGGGGGCTTAAAATCAGATTCTGCTCATTCTTGAAGTCCCACCTGAAGTTCCACCTTGTCTGTGTGGTCTTTTCACCAGGTAGATATCCTTTTCACCCTCGTTCTTACCGTTTCTACCATTGGGGAGAATGCTTCGGGCCTTTCTTTGCTTGTCTCATCCAGTCTGTTTTTAAAATAGGAGGTTCTTTTCTGGGATGTTTGCCATTACTAGGAGCTGCCCTTTGCACTGAAGACCCAAAGAAGAAAGGGTGTCCTCTATTATCATTGAGTCTACTGCCTGGAAGGGATGATTGATATAAAAGCCAATAACCAACATTTCTCCAAAGAAAATATACAAATGGTCAACAAGCACATGGAAAGATGCTCCACATCTTTAGTCACTAAGGAATTGCAGGTCAAAACCACCATGAGAGGGCTTCCCTGGTGGCACATTGGTTACGAATCTGCCTGCCAATGCAGGAAACACGGGTTCGAGCCCTGGTCCGGGAAGATCCCACATGCCGTGGAGCAACTAAGCTCATGCACCACAACTACTGAGCCTGCGCTGTAGAGCCCGTGAGCCACAGCTACTGAGCCCGTGTGCCACAATTACTGAGCCTGCGCTCTAGAGCCCATGCTCCACCACAAGAGAAGCCGCCGCAATGAGAAGCCCACGCACCGCAAGGAAGAGTAGCCCCCGCTCTCCGCAACTAGAGAAAGCCTGTGCACAGCAACGAAGACCCAGTGCAGCCAAAAATAAATAAATAAAATAAATAATTTTTTTAAAAGCATTTAAAAATATATATCTTTAAAAAAAAACCCAAAAACCCACCGTGAGATACCACTTTATACCCACCAGGATGGCTATAATTCAACAAACATAAAATAACAAGTGTTGGTGAGGATATGGAGAAATTGGAACCCTTATGTAATGCCAGTGGGAATGTAAAATAGTGCAGCCACTATGGCAACCAGTTTGGAGGTTCCTCAAAAAGTTAAACATAGGGCTTCCCTGGTGGCGCAGTGGTTGAGAGTCCGCCTGCCGATGCAGGGGACGCGGGTTCGTGCCCTGGTCCGGGAAGATCCCACATGCCACGGAGAGGCTGGGCCCGTGAGCCATGGGTGCTGAGACTGCGCGTCCGGAGGCTGTGCTCCGCAACGGGAGAGGCCACAACAGTGAGAGGCCCGCGTACCACAAAAAGAAAAGAAAAAAAAATTAAAAAGTTAAACATAGAATTAGCAGATGACCTAGCAATTCCACTTCTAAGTATGTACAATAAAGAATTGAAAACAGGTGTTCAAATGAAAACTTACACATGAATGTTCACAGGAGCACTATTTACAATAGCCAAAAAATGGAAACATCCCAAATGCCTATCAGCTGATGAATGGATAAAAAAGAGTGGTATGTATCCATACAATGGAATATAAGTCAGTCATAAAAAGGAATGGAGTACTGATACTAAGTACAACATGGATAAACCTCAAAAACATTCGGTTAGGTGAAGATTTAAGACACGAAAGCTACCTACTTAATAATTCCATTTACATGAAATATCAAGACTGGGTAAATCCACAGAGACAGAATGATTAGTGGTCACCGGGGCCGAGGGGAGGAAAGAATGGGGAGTGACTGCTCCATGGGCACAGGGTTTCCTTTTGGAGTGATGAAAATGTCTAGAATTAGTGCTGACGAATGCACAATATTGTGAATGTACTCAGTGCCGCCGAATTATATACTTTAAATGGTTAATTTTATGTGATGTGAATTTTACCCCAATAAAAATAAATTAGTTAAACAGAACTCCAGTAACTATTCATGGCTTAATGAGAGCTGTAAGAGATGTGTGGTCATTGCACGGTGGGAACATGTGTGGAGAAAGACTGCCTCTGTCTGGGGGTGTTGAATGGGAAAGATTTTTGTGGACGGAGGTGGCCTCATCCGGGCAGCATCTTGCAGAGGAAGGGAGTATGTTCCAGGTAGAGGGAGCGATGCAGGTAAGATATGGAAGTCTGAACAAGCGTGGTTTGTTTTGGGGACATGAATCTTCTTGCAGGGTTAGTGAGTAGGACAGGCTTGAAATAGTGTAATAGAAAGAAAAAGCAAACAAACACTTATTGAGCACTTACTATGTGCCAGGCAGCAAAGCTAAGGGCTTTGCATCCGTTAGGTCATTTAATCCTCCCAACAACTCTGATATTTTTTTTCAGTCTTATCTGTGATGAAACTGTGTGTGAGAGGAAGTAATTTGCCCAGTGTTGTACAGAAGCTTCACCTGTACAATTACTCAAAGAGAGCACACACAGAGTCAGGAGTTTGTAAGAGGAGTGTGATGCCCCATCCCTCCTAGTTGATGCCGCTTGATTAGATGTTCAAGGGTGGATTCAGGGATGGCAGGAGAAGCTTTGATCTTGGAACCAAACATAAACGCACATTTGTGTAATAGCCAGCATTCTCTAGTGAAACAAGACCAATAGGATAGATATATATATGTGAAGAAATTTAGTATAAGGCTCATGAAATTATGGAAATTATGAGAAATCCCATGATCTGCCATCCCCAGCTGGAGACCCAGGAAGTGCGGAGGTGTAATTAAGTCTGAGTCCCGAGGCCTGCGAGCCAAGATCACCAGGGCAGGCGAAGACCCGTGCTGCAGCTCGGGCAACCAGGCAGGAAGGACAAAATTCTGTCTCCCGCCTCCTTTCTGTTCTATTAAGCCCCTCAGCAGATTGCATTATGCCCACCCACATGGGGAAGGCAGATTGCTTTCCTGAGTCCACTGATTCAAGCGCTAATTTTATCCAGAAACACCCTGTGACACATCCAGAAATAATGTTTAGCCAAATATCTGGTTACCCCATGATCCAGTCAAGTTGACACATAAAATTAACCATCACATGCGTGTTATTGATCTCTTGTGTGTTGGGTTCTGGAAGAGAGTTGTGAGATAGTGTTGCTTTTTATTAGTTTTAAAAATAGTTAAAATATATTTAAGCGGATCTAGACCAGACTTTTGTGGGTCACCTGGGTTCAACAGAACACAGTTTGAAAACCACTGCTTGCATTATCAGAAGCCATTTGGCCCTGTTCGGTCATATCATGTGTGCCTCTTGTGCCTTGGAGTGGATTACTATCTTCCTGTGGCCCACTTTTTTACATGTTACATGTAACATGTGGTCAAAAAAGTGTCCAGTCATTGGCAGGATTGATAGAACTGCTGTGATTGAGACTTGATGAATGATCATTTGTCCAGTAGATTATATATTTCTGTAAAGTCTCTGTATGGGCAATTTAATTTTTGACCTTTGTAACTGCTGGAAAATTCTTGAGAGTTCTCCTACATCCCTTATCTTTTAAAAAATAAACATCTTATTTTAGAATAATTTTAGATTTACAGAAACATTGCAAAGATAGTTGTGTGTGTGTGTGTGTGTGTGTGTGTGTGTGTGTGTGTACACACGCCACACGCAGTCTCCTCTACAATTCACATGTCACATTGGTGTGGTACATTTGTCACAATGAATGAATCAACACAGATACAACGTTATAAAACAGGTCTTTTATTTTATTCAGGTTTTCTTTGTTTTTATCGAATGTCCTGTTTCCATTCCAGAATCCCATCTGGGATACCACATTACAACTAGTTGTCATGTCCCCTTAGGCTCCCCTTGGCTGTGACAGTTTCTCAGATGTTCCTTCTTTTTGATGAGCTTGACAGTTTTGAGGGGTACTGGTCAGGTGTTTTGTAGAATGTCCCTCAACTGGGATTTTTCTGGTGTTTTTCTCATGGTAAGACTGGGGTCATGGGCTTTGGGAGGTAAAGTGTCATTTTTATCACATCTTATCGCGGTACGTACTCTGAACATGACATCACTGTGGATGCTAAACTTGACCACCTGGCTGAGGTCGTGTTTGCCAGGCTTCTCTGCTGAAAAGTTACTCTTTCCCCCTTTCCACCTTGTACTCTCAGGAAGGAAGTCACTATGTGCATCTGCTCTGAAGGAGTGAAAAGTTACTCTCCACCTCCTAGAGCTTTATACCATCTTCTACTTTCTCTCCTTTCTGTTCTCAGTGAAGGAGTATAAAGTGGGACTTATCTACATGGGGATGACTGTATTTCCCTCCAGGCTTACAATAAGCCGAGGGTTCTTAAAAGAGGTCCTGCTGACATCTGAGGGAAGATAATTCCTTGTGGCACCATTTGCTCCATAGGGTGTTTACCAGTCTCCCTGACCTCTTTGCACTAGATACTAGCAACAAACCACTTCCAACCACCAAAAATGTTTCCACACATTTCCAAATGTCTCCTGGGGGCAAGATTCCCTCCATTCCTTGTCCTGGTTGAGAACTACTGCCTTATAGCAGATCAATACTCTGATAGCACTAAGAAAGATCATTCTATTCATAGAAAAAAGAAAAAAATATAGTAATATAAAATAGTATTCCTTCTCCAGCTGCAGAACTATTATACCCCAGTAAGAATGCCCCCATGCGTAGGTTTAACTTAGAGAACTCAGGAAATATATGCATTTACTCAGTGCCAAAGTGCTGCCTAGATCCAGGGGCAGAATGTGGAACACAGAGTGAATGGCTGCGCTCTACGCATGCAATTCCCATAGAATGCAGCATGGATGGTGCCCACTGGAGTTGTGCAAGTGAGTGACCCTGAATTTACAGATCCTGAAGAGATTCCTAGCATATGTCCCCCTTTGTGTTTGTCAGGATGGACAAGGTTACGCTGTGGTAACAAACATCCTGAAAAATCTCAGTGGCTTGAAGCATCCAAGATTTATTTTTCATTCATGTCACGTGTCCTGTGAGGGTCAGAGATGACCCTGCTCTTTGGAGTCTACTCAGGAACCCAGGATACTGGGGGCTGTATCTTGACATATACTTTCTCAATCTTCATGGCAGAGAGAAGTGAGCACTGCCATGTGTCACACAGGCAATCATCTGTTTCTGGAAGTGATGTTCATCATTTCTGCATAATTTTCATCGGCCAGACCAAGTCACAAGGCCATGCCCAACTTCAAGAAGGCAGGAAAGGCCTTGTACCTGGAAGAGACAAGTGAGAATATTTGTGGACAGTCCTAAGGACCACCACAGCCTTGAGATACAAAACATGGTGCGATTATGGCTAAACTGTTTATTGAAGAATCAATATATAAACGATTCATCGGTACCTTTCTACTTTGATGACAGGGCCTCAAAAATATTTGTTGAATAAAATTAATATCTCAAAACATCCATATTTTTTTTCAGGCAGAGAAAGTTGCACAGGGAGTCATTTGTATAGTAGATGTTCCAACCAAGTCTAAACCAAGATATAGGGTTTGGTTGTGTCTGAACTGTGCCTTGTCCATGTCTCTTCCCAGGAACTTACTATCTATAATAACTTAATGTCTATCTACGTTACAGAGGGCTGTGGGATCAGAGTTTTCCGTGAAGATTTTTGTATATATGTCTCTGGGAGATTGTAGTGATCTGTCCCCTATTTCCCAGCCTGCCTCCACGGACCCAGAGGTCCGAGCCCTGGGGAGAGAGAAAGCTGTAAAGGAAGAACCGAAGGAGCTAGTTTGACTTTGAAAGACTCTGGATAGAAGTTGTGTAGTGTGGGTGCCCTTATGATGATGGAGCGTCATGGAGCAGGGAAGAGGAGATGCCTCCTCACCTCCACTTACATACAGTGGAGACTCATCAGAGTGGGCATGGCATCGCCCTGGCAGTGAAGGAGGAAGAGTGATGTGCCTTCCTCAGGTGGCTTAGTGGGCAGTGGGGACCAATAAGGAGGCTGGAGTGGGGAAACAGGTGAGTTGCTCCTGTAGTCTCCCAGCAGTAAGACCAAGGCAGAGGGCTGACCTCTTGCAGATAAGCAGCTGAAGTTTTAGAACCAGAAGGGCCTGGGTGTTAATTTAATATAATCTCCTTCATATCCAAAGGCTTGTGAAGCCTGGGGAAAATTCCAGTTATGTGAGGATTTAAGAAAGATTTTAAAGATCTGTGAAATTGCAGCCTCAGAAAAGATTATGGACCTTTGATTTAGATGTTGGTTCTCCTTGAGCAGAATAGCTTTTGTCTGTGGTAAATCCCAGTGTTAACAGTAATATTAACAGTTATGTTAAAAAATGAATATTGAATAGTTTGGTTTGATTACTATTTTCTGAAAGTATTGCCGTGTGTGTGTGTGTAGAAACACAGAACTACCAATGAGATATATGTGTATTGCAGTATATATGTATGAAATTACTTATTATGGACATGTCTTAGCTTATATATGTTTGCTTAACGTGTACCTTCTACTTAGAATTCTTTAAGGTCATAAGTGCCCTGCTGTTTGGAAAAGTGTGGTTTGGGTCAAGCAGCTCCCTTGGCTATTGTCAAGCAATGAAGTGGGATCACATATTCCCTGGGAATGGTAAAACATTCCCTTTTCACCTATGAGGTTTCCAAGGCTAATGTATTGTTTATGATGATTTGATGTTCATGTGGTAAAGTTTATTTTTGTTAATTGCCTATGAGTCAACAACTATACTACGCTTTTCCAGGAGAAAGCAGCCCACTCTCTAGTGTACACACTTTCAAGTTTCTTTAAGAAGGAAGAGCCTAGAGAAGCATCTTTGAAGTCATCAACCTCCAGAAGAGAGACTGATGCAGGTCCCTAGAACCATCATCGTTGACGTGCGTAACAAGGCAAAACTAAAAATTGAGACCTAACAAACCTAGAGACGATGGGCTGGAGGAGGAAGGTGAGGACAGAGGCAGATGAAGGCGTGCCATGGCACTTCTTTGTTCAGGAGAAAATGTAAATATTAATAAGTTTAAGAAACGGATGGGGGAAAATATGGTGGTGAATCTTAATAAATTAGGAGCAACTATCAGAAAACAAAAATGGATTGTGTAACTTTCAAACAGTCAAAGAGTTTGATCTATCTAATGGAAGGTAGGAAAGGAGAAGAAAAAAAAAAGAAAGTACAGTATTAGTGATAAAAATAAATTAGATGGCAGGAATAAATCCTGAATGTAGCAGTAATTACTGTAAATGGGAACTCACCAATCAAAAGACAGAAGTACTCAGATTGTAAACAGAACATAAAATCTGGCAATATTTTTCAACAAAAGAGTAGCAAAAGAAAAGAATTTGGTTAGACTAATAACAAAAAGATGAAAAAAATATATATCCTAGACAAATGTGAACCAAAAGAAAGTTGGAAGAGTAATATTCATATCTGATAAAATAGAATTAAAGGCAAAAACTACTAAGGGCAAAGAGGGATGTGACATACTTATAAATGTAACAATAGGTTAAGAATGTATAGTCATAATGAACAAAATCCACCTGACAACATCAACTTGAAATATATAAAATGACAACTGATAGAACTATGGAAAGGAATAGATAAGTCAACAACTGTGGATAGTAATTTGATTTTTATTTTATTTTTTTATATATAAATTTATTTATTCATTTATTTTTGGCTGCGCTGGGTCTTTGTTGCTGTGTGCAGGCTCTCTCTAGTTGTGGCAAGTGGGGGCCACTCCTTGCTGCCATGCGTGGGCCTCTCACCACGGTGGCCTCTCCCGTTGCATAGCATGGGCCCCAGGCACGTGGGCTTCAGTAGTAGTGGCACACGGGTTCAGTAGTTGTGACTTACGGGCTCTACAGCGCAGGCTCAGTAGTTGTGGTGCACGGGCTTAGTTGCTCTGAGGCATGTGGGACCCTCCCGGACCAGAGCTTGAACCCATGTCCCCTGCATTGGCAGGCAGACTCCCAACACTGTGCCACCAGGGAAGTCCTGGATAGTAATTTTAAAACAGCACTGCAAAATTGATGGGTTAAGCAAACCAAATATAAGCAAAGATATAAAAGGTCTGAATAATACATTAAGGTGAGAAACTAATAGATATGTGTAGAATTCTGTATCCAACAAATAGTAAAGGCACATGTTTTCTTGAGACTGGATCATTTATAAAAAAATGACAGTTTACCACCAAGGAAGTTTCTGATTCCAAAGAAGCCTATTCAATGCAGAATATGTTGTTTAATCAAAATGCAGTAAAATGAGAAATAAATGTCAAAAGAAAGCTAAAAATAGCTCATATCTGGAATCTAACTCAGAAGTCATAAGGGAAGTTACAAATACTTAGAACTAAATAGAAATTTAAAAACTGCTTATCAAAATTTGTTAGATAGCTAAAGTAGTACTTAGAGGAAAATATAGCTTTAGATATATTTATTTGAAAACAAGAAAGACTGAAAACAAATTATCTAAGAGTCAAGAGAAGTTGGAAAAAGAACAAAAACAAAGAAATGAGAGAGAGAGCTATAAGAAATTTAAAGGATACTAAAAATAATAGAGAAGATTAAATGAAACCAAAATCTGGCACTTTGAAAATACCACAATAGAGGTATTGGGCTGGACTGATCAGGATAAGGAGAGAATAAGCAAATAGCAAAATTACAGAATGAAAAACAATGAAATAAAGTAGACACAGCTGAGAGAAAATATGAAAAAATATTATGAACAACTATCAATAGATTTGAAAACTACATGAAAAATACACATTTACGGACAAATATAAAATACTAAAATAGTGAGAGAAACTAAAAATATCAAATAGACCAATAATCAATAATGAAATTAAAATTATATTCAGGCTCTTTTCTCTCACAAAAGCTCCAGATCCAGTGTTTTCTTAGTAAGTTCTACCAAAATTAAAAAAAAAAAAAGATAGACTACTCTGAGAAACAGGAAAAGCATAAAAGCAATAGAAATAATTTTATGAGACTAGCATATTATTGATTCCAAATTCTGTCAGGGTCAATACACAAGGTCATTTGGCTTTTAAACATACATGTAAAAATGCAAAATGAAATATTAGCTACAAAATAAAAGGGTAAAAGTAGCAGATGACCATGGAGAGTTTAGCCCAGAAAAGCAAAGATGGTTCAACCTCAGAAAATGCACTGCTACATTGATCCAAGGGAGAAAAACCACTTGATCATCTCAGATATAAAAAGGCAGCTTAATAAAGTTCAACATCAATTTGTAATAAAAATCTCTTGCAAATTATGTCTAGAAGGGAACTTCCTTAATGTGGTAAAGATTTATGCCTCCGACCTACAGCAGACAACATACTTCAGGGAAACTGTGGACCCATCCCCTCTAAGATTAGAAACATATGCTGCTGCTGTTTAACACAGTGCCAAAGGTCCTGGCTAACTCTATATGATAAAACCAAACCAAAACAAAACAATGTCAAGTCTAATAATCGGGAGGGAGGGTATTAAATCGTCATTTGCTGATGATATGATCTAAATAGAAATCTACAAGAATCAACAGAAAAAGATTAGAATAGAGTTGAGGAAATTTGCAAGACACAGATAAACTATTCCCGTTTCAGTTGACAAAATTTGTGATCGATTTATTGGCTAATGCAAGGGTTGGCAGGATATGGGATATGAGGAACCCTCCTGTCCTACTGGTGGTAATGGGAACTGGTCAGCTACCCAGGAGAGCGACTGGGCAGGGCTTACTTAAAAAGTGTGTGTGTGGATGCAGGACTCAGAATCCCACTTGTGGGTGATCTCAGAAAAAATCTTTGCATGAATCCAGAGGAAGACATAGACGCAAATGTTTGATACTTAGTGTTTGTGTCATCCTGTGTGTCAGTTAGAGGGGAAATAGTTCAGTACAGCATGGTGAGTGGATAATGAAACACCATGCAGCAGTTACAGGGCACAAAATCGAAGTACTCATAGCAACAGGGATCGAGCTTGAAAACACAGTGCTCAACTGAAAAAGGAAAAAAATGTGGTTCGTAGCCCAATGCCATTTATGTAAATTAAAAACTGCATATACACAAAATAAACAATTTTACAGAGATACCTACAAATTTGTGGATACATATAAAATGCATTCGAACTGTTGCCTGTGAGGGGCAATGGGAGTGGGAACTTTTTTAAAAAGGAAGTCAATAAGTAAATAAAATAAGAGAGCAGTCTTGCCTGGATCAATGAAGAAAATAGGCCATGAATGAGACATAAGATAAATTCAACCATCTGTCTCTGAAATCCAGAGCGCCAAGCAGAATAACTCTACGTGTACACATTTCTGCCCATGTGTATTTTCTTTGTTTCCTTGTTTGCCACTAAACATGGACAACTTAATATGAGAAGTTTTTAAACTAAGTCACCATTGAAAGAAAGAACTAAATTTCTGGCTCCTGAAATTTGGAGGAAACAAGTGGTCTCCATCCTTAATTTAGAGAGGTTCAGCCTAGTGTTCATCACTTGTTCCTAGCACCTGGTTTTACTTGGTCTCCCGTTGTAGCCTAGGGAAGAATTCCAGGGAGACCCTCTGTTTTCAAAATCAAGGCTTTAGAGCAGGCACCTCTTCCTGACCCCCTACTTTGCCTACATAGGCTTTCTAATTGATTGATGCTTTCCCTACCATCAAGCTGCCTCAGTTATATTAGCAGCTTTATCGTCTGATATCTGACCCCCTGGCAATCCCACCAGGCGAATGTAGGTTGTTACAGGCAACCAGGTCCTCAGACAATGTCCAGGTTTCCCAGATAACAACTTCTCAAGATTTATTTTTTTTATTAAGAGTCTGTTAGGTTCCCTAAATTTTATTTGTAACACAGTACAAGGAAGATTAATTGAATGTCAGGGATTTTGCCTTCTGAGGTGACCTTTATCCTCTCCTAAAGTAAAAAATAAACAATTATGGGGCCCCTGATAGACCAGCTCAACTAACTCCTGCCTTCAGCTTAGGTTACAACTATCCTGGTGTATTGGTCCTATTTTCAGAAAACTCTTGGACGTAATATTGAGGGAATTCGCCTTTATAGTAATCCCACATCCTCCACGAGGCTGGTTTCAGCTTCAGTTATTATTTTGTTCTATGAAGACAGAGCATCTGGAAAATATGCTTTGTTCAATAAATGTTGATGAATATAAGCCTATTAATAGTTCCCCAAGCAGTCTTTACTTCTCTCCCTAATGATTTTTTGTTACAGTAATATTTCTAATGGTGATAATACCATGGAAGGTTGTAATTCTAGGTATTTAGCAGATTTCCTACTAGTAACCAATTTCATTATTATGGGCCTATGTGGAATTTGTCACAATATACAGTTTATCTGAAGAACCCAATGTTCTTCCTACAGATTTGGTGTTGACTTAGTCTCCGTCATTCAAGTAAGATTAGTAGATGTTGTTTCTCAACAAACTACCAGTCTCTTGAGTAGTAGAAACATTTCATTAATGTAGAATACTCCATTTATTAAAAGTATTAAATTTTGCTACTTTTCAGTATGACAAGTTCAGGGGTGACAGAGGTCAGGGCCTTTAGTAAGCACACCTGTGCTGCATGGACTCTGGGTAGAATAATTGGGAATCTTGACAGTCTCCAGTTCCCTTGATCATGAGCACATCTCTGTATCTAATTAAACTTATAGAAACATACCTGTATTTGGAAGGCAACTTTACCTCTAATTAGTTGGATGGCCTTGAATACATTAATTCACCTCCCTAAGCCTCAGTTTCCTCACTTGTGAGATGAGAATTCCTTCATTCGTTTAGCAAGTACTTCTTAAATACCCACTATCTATGAAGCACAAGGTTATGTTTCTTGTGGAGCTCACATTCTGGTTGAAATTTAAAGCACAGACAAAAAAGAAACAAAAAATAAAATAGTGACATAGTGCAATTATAATAATACAGTTAACCCTTGAGCAATGTGGGGGTTAGGGGCACCGACCTGCAGCATAGTCGAAAATCCTCGTCCAACTTTTGATTCCCCAAAACTTAGCTACTAATAGCCTATTGTTGACTGAAAGCCTTACTGATAATATAAACAGTTGATTAAAACATATTTTGTATGCTATGTGTATTATATACTCTATCCTTTCAATAATGTAAGCTAGAGAAAAGAAAATGTTATTAAGAAAAACAGAAGGAAGAGAAAATGCATTTATATACTATACTGTATTTATTGATACTGTAAGTTTATGTTGTCTCTTTACAGGATGAATCATCTGTCAGTACTTACATCAATACTGCTTTATAATATACAACACACTGTAGATGTTATACATATCACTAACACTAGATATCAAAAATGAAAAGGTGATGTGACAGAGAAATTCATATTTACAGATAAAACAATTCATGCATTGATAATGAAGAAGCATCAATATGATTACTGTATTGCACAGTAGCCTAGTGTAATCGATACAATTGCTTCAAGGTAGCCTAGCCTGTACACTAATGAATGAATCACTATACAATTTTTAAGACATACAGTATTAAAGTCATATTCATGATATAGTATTGGAAGCATTTTTACATTTAAAAACCCACTTACCTGTGATCATAGACTGATAAGCACTTTCTCCAATTATTTTTATTATTTTTTAACACCTTTATTGGAGTATAATTGCTTTACAATGGTGTGTTAGTTTCTGCTTTATAACAAAGTGAATCAGCTATACATATACATATATCCCCATATCTCCTCCCTCTTGCGACTCCCTCCCACCCTCCCTATCCCACCCTTCTAGGTGGTCACAAAGCACCAAGCTGATCTCCCTGTGCTATGCAGCTGCTTCCGACTAGCTATCTATTTTACGTTTGGTAGTGTATATATGTCCATGCCACACTCTTATTTCATCACAACTTACCCTTTGCATCCCCATATTCTCAAGTCCATTTTCTACGTCTGCGTCTTTATTCCTGTCCTGCCCCTAGGTTCTTCAAAACCATTTTTTTTTTTTTTAGATTCCATATATATGTGTTAGCATACGGTATTTGTTTTTCTCTTTCTGACTTACTTCACTCTGTATGACAGACTCTAGGTCCATCCACCTCACTACAAATAACTCAATTTCGTTTCTTTTTATGGCTGAGTAATATTCCATTGTATAGACGTGCCACATCTTCTTTATCCATTCATCTGTCGATGGACACTTCAGTTGCTTCTGTGTCCTGGCTATTGTAAATACTTCTGCAATGAACATTGTGGTACATGACTATTTTTGAGTTATGGTTTTCTCAGGGTATATGCCCAGTAGTGGGATTGCTGGGTCGTATGGTAGTTCTATTTTTAGTTTTTTAAGGAACCTCCACACTGTTCTCCATAGTGGCTGTATCAATTTACATTCCCACCAACAATCTAAGAAGGTTCCCTTTTCTCCACACCTCCTCACCAGCATTTATTGTTTGTAGATTTTTTGATGATGACCATTCTGACTGGTGTGAGGTGATACCTCACTGTGGTTTTGATTTGCATTTCTCTAATGATTAGTGATGTTGAGCATCCTTTCATGTGTTTGCTGGCCATCTGTATGTCTTCTTTGGAGAAATCTCTGTTTAGGTCTTCTGCCCCTTTTTGGATTGGGTTGTTTGTTTTCTTGATATTGAGCTGCATGAGCTGCTTGTATATTTTGCAGATTAATCCTTTCTCAATTGCTTCACTTGCAAATATTTTCTCCCATTCTGAGGGTTGTCTTTTGGTCTTGTTTATATTTGTTCTTGTTTGCTGTGCAAAAGCTTTTAAGTTTCATTAAGTCCCATTTGTTTATTTTTGTTTTTCTTTCCATTTCTCTAGGAAGTGGGTCAAAAAGGATCTTGCTGTGATTTATGTCATAGAGTGTTCTGCCTATGTTTTCCTCTAAGAGTTTTATAGTGTCTGGCCTTACATTCAGGTCTTTAATCCATTTTGAGCTTGTTTTTGTGTATGGTGTTAGGGAGTGTTCCAATTTCATTTTTTTATATGTTGCTGTCCAGTTTTCCCAGCACCACTTATTGAAGAGGCTGTGTTCTCCATTGTGTATTCTAGCCTCCTTTATCAAAGATAAGGTGACCATATGTGCGTGAGTTTATCTCTGGCCTTTCTATCCTGTTCCATTGATCTATATTTCTGTTTTTGTGCTAGTACCATACTGTCTTGATTACTGTAGCTTTGTAGTATAGTCAGAAGTCAGGGAGACTGATTCCTCCAGCTTCGTTTTTCTTTCTCAAGATTGCTTTGGCTATTCGGGGTCTTCTGTGTTTCCATATAAATTGTGCAATTTTTTGTTCTAGTTCTGTGAAAAATGCCATTGGTAGTTTGATAGGGATTGCATTGAATCTGTAGATCATTTTGGGTAGTACAGTCATTTTCACAATGTTGATTCTTCCAATCCAAGAACATGGTATATCTCTCCATCTGCTGGTATCATCTTTAATTTCTTTCATCAGTGTCTTATAGTTTTCTGCATACAGGTCTTTCTTCTCCTTAGGTAGGTTTATTCCTAGGTATTTTATTCTTTTTGTTTCAGTGGTAAATGGGAGTGTTTCCTTAATTTCTCTTTCATATTTTTCATCATTAGTGTATAGGAATGCAAGAGATTTCTGTGTATTAATTTTGTATCCTGCAACTTTACCAAATTCATTGATTAGCTCTAGTAGTTTTCTGGTAGTATCTTTAGGATTCTCTATGTATAGTATCATGTCATCTGCAAACAGTGACAGCTTTACTTCTTCTTTTCCGATTTGGATTCCTTTTATTTCTTTTTCTTCTCTGATTGCTGAGGCTAAAACTTCCAAAACTATAGTGAATAATAGTGGCGAGAGTGGCCATCCTTGTCTTGTTCCTGATCTTAGAGGAAATGCTTTCAGTTTTTCAACATTGAGAACCAATGTGGGCTGTGGGTTTGTCATATATAGCCTTTATTATGTTGAGGTAAGTTCCCTCTATGCCTACTTTCTGGAGGGTTTTTATCATAAATGGGTGTTGAATTTTGTCAAAAGTTTTTCTGCATCTATTGAGATGATCATATGGTTTTTCTCCTTCAATGTGTTAATATGGTTTATCGCATTGATTGATTTGCGTATATTGAAGAATCCTTGCATTCCTGAGATAAACCCCACTTGATCATGGTGTATGATCCTTTTAATATGCTGTTGGATTCTGTTTGCTAGTATTTTGTTGAGGATTTTTGCATCTATGTTCATCAGTGATATTGGCCTGTAGTTTTCTTTCTTTGCGACATCTTTGTCTGGTTTTGGTATCAGGGTGATGGTGACCTTGTAGAATGAGTTTGGGAGTGTTCCTCCCTCTGCTATATTTTGGAAGAAGATGAGAAGGACAGGTGTTAGCTCTTCTCTAAATGTGTGATAAATTTTGCCTGTGAAGCCATCTGGTCCTGGGCTTTTGTTTGTTGGAAGATTTTTAATCACAGTCTCAATTTCAGTGCTTGTGATTGGTTGGTTTATATTTCCTATTTTTTCCTGGTTCAGTCTCAGAAGGTTGTGCTTTTCTAAGAATTTGTCCATTTCTTCCAGATTGTCCATTTTTTTGGCATATAGTTTTTGTAGTAATCTCTCATGATCCTTTGTATTTCTAAAGTGTCAGTTGCTACTTCTCCTTTTTCATTTCTAATTCCACTGATGTGAGTCTTCTCCCTTTTTTTCTTGATGAGTCCGGCTAATGGTTTATCAATTTTGTTTATCTTCTCAAAGTACCAGCTTTTACTTTCATTGATCTTTGCTATCCTTTCCTTTATTTCTTTTTCATTTATTCCTGATCTGATCTTTATGATTTCTTTCCTTCTGCTAACCTTGTTTTTTTTTGTTCTTGTTTCTCTAATTGCTTTAGGTGTAAGGTTAGGTTGTTTATTTGAGATGTTTCTTGTTTCTGGAGGTAGGATTGTATTGCTATCAACTTCCCTCTTAGAACAGCTTTTGCTGCATCCCATAGGTTTTGGGTCGTCGTGTTTTCGTTGTCATTTGTTTCTCGGTATTTTTTGATTTCCTCTTTGATTTCCTAGTGATCTCTTGGGTATTTAGTAGTGTATTGTTTAGCCTCCATGTGTTTGTATTTTTTACAGATATTTTCCTGTAATTGATATCTAGTCTCATAGCGTTGTGGTCGGAAAAGATAACTTGATACGATTTCAATTTTCTTAAATTTACCAAGGCTTGATTTGTGACCCAAGATATGATCTGTCTTGGAGAATGTTCCATGTGCACTTGAGAAAAGTGTATTCTGTTGCTTTTGGATGGAATGTCCGTCCCATAGATATCAATTAAGTCCATCTTGTTTAATGTATCATTTAGAGCTTGTGTTTCCTTATTTGTTTTCATTTGGGATGATCTGTCGATTGATGAAAGCGGGGTGTTAAAGTCCCCTACTATGATTGTGTTACTGTTGATTTCCCCTTTTATGGCTGTTAACATTTGCCTTATGTATTGAGGTGCTCCTATGTTGGGTGCATAAATATGTACAATTGTTATATCTTCTTCTTAGATTGAACCCTTGATCAATATGTAGTGTCCTTCTTTGCCTCTTGTAACAGTCTTTATTTTAAAGTCTATTTTGTCTGATATGAGAATTGCTACTCCAGCTTTCTTTTGATTTCCATTTGCATGGAATATCTTTTTCCATCCCCTCACTTTCAGTCTGACTGTGTCCCTGGGTCTGAAGTGGGTCCCTTGTAGACAGCATATATACGGGTCTTGTTTTTGTATCCATTCAGCCAGTGTGTGTCTGGTTTTCTTTTAAACACATTTTTTCAAATTAATTAATTTATTTTTGGCTGTGTTAAGCTTCGTTTCTGTGCAAAAGCTTTCTCTAGCTGCGGCAAGCAGGGGCCACTCTTCATCGCGGTGCGTGGGCCTCTCACTATCGCAGCCTCTCTTGTTGTGGAGCACAGGCTCCAGACACGCAGGCTCAGTAGTTGTGGCTCACGGGCCTAGTTGCTCCGCAGCATGTGGGATCTTCTCAGACCAGGGCTCGAACCCGTGTCCCCTGCATTGGCAGGCAGATTCTCAACCACTGCGCCACCAGGGAAGCCCCAGTCTGTGTCTTTTAGTGGGAGCATTTAATCCATTTACATTTAAGGTAATTATCAATTTGTATGTTCCTATTACCATTTTCTTAATTGTTTTGGATTTGTTATTGTAAGTCTTTTCCTTCTCCTGTGTTTCCTGCCTAGAGAAGTTCCTTTAGCATTTGTTGTAAAGCTGGTTTGGTGGTGCTGAATTCTCTTAGCTTTTGCTTGTCTGTAAAGGTTTTAATTTCTCCGTCGAATCTGAATGAGATCCTTGCTGGGTCGAGTAATCTTGGTTGTAGGTTTTTCCCTTTCATCACTTTAAATATGTCCTGCCACTCCCTTCTGGCTTGCAGAGTTTCTGTGGAAAGATCAGCTGTTAACCTTATGGGGATTCCCTTTTATGTTATTTGTTGTTTTTCCCTTGCTGCTTTTAATATTTTTTCTTTGTATTTAATTTTTGATAGTTTGATTCATATGTGTCTTGCCTTGTTTCTCCTTGGATTTATCTTGTATGGACTCTCTGTGCTTCCTGGACTTGATTGACTATTTCCTTTCCCATGTTAGGGAAGTTTTCAACTATAATCTCTTCAAATACTTTCTCATTCCCTTTCTTCTTCTCTTCTTCTTCTGAGACCCCTATAATTCGAATGTTGGTGCGTTTAATGTTGTCCCAGAGGTCTCTAAGAGTGTCCTCAATTCTTTTCATTCTTTTTTCTTTATTCTGCTCTGCAGTGCTCATTTCCACTCTTTTATCTTCCAGGTCGCTTATCCGTTTTTCTGCCTCAGTTATTCTGCTATTGATTCCTTCTAGAGAATTTTTAATTTCTTTTATTGTATTGTTCATCGTTTGTTTGCTCTTTAGTTCTTCTAGGTCCTTGTTAAATGCTTCTTTTATTTTCTCCGTTCTATTTCCAAGATTTTTGGATCATCTTTACTATCATTACTCTGAATTCTTTTTCAGGTAGACTGCCTGTTTCCTCTTCATTTGTTTCGTCTGGTGGGTTTTTACTTTGCTCCTTCATCTGCTGTGTGTTTCTCTGTCTTCTCATTTTGCTTAACTTACTGTATTTGGGATCTCCTTTTCACAGGCTGCAGGTTCGTAGTTCCCATTGTTTTTGGTGTGTGCCCCCAGTGGCTACGGTTGGTTCAGTGGGTTGTGTAGGCTTCCTGGTGGAGGGGACTGGTGCCTGTGTTCTGGTGGATGAGGCTGGATCTTGCCTTCTAGGGGGCAGGAGTGCATCTGGTGGTGTCTTTTGGGGTGTCTGTGACCTTATTCTGATTTTAGGCAGCCTCTCTGCTAATGGGTGGGGTTGTGTTCCTGTCTTGCTAGTTGTTTGGCTTAGGGTGTCCAGCACTGTAGTGTGCTGGTTGTTGAGTGGAGCTGGGTCTTAGTGTTGAGATGGAGATGTCTGGGAGAGCTTTCGCCATTTGATATTATGTGGAGCTGGGAGGTCTCTGGTGGACCATTGTCCTGAACTCAGCTCTCCCACCTCAGAGACACAGGCCTGATACATGGCTGGAGCACCAAGACCCTGTCAGCCACACGGCTCAGAATAAAAGGGAGAAAAAAAGAAAAAGAAAGAAAAAATAAAAATGTTATTAGAATAAAATTTTTTTTAATTATTAAAAATACAAAAATTTTTAAAGTAGTTAAAAAAGAAAGAAGAGAGCAACCAAAGCAAATAATAAATCCACCAATGATGACAAGCAGTAAAAACTATACTAAAAAGTAACAAAAACAAAGAAACAAACAAAATAAACGGACAAATAGAACCCTAGGACAAATGGTAAAACAAAGCTATACAGAAAAATTCACGCAAAGAAACATACACACTCACCAAAAGAGAAAAAGGAAATATATATATATGTATATATATTAAAAAAAAAAAGAGGAAGAGAGCAACCAAATCAATAAACAAATCTACCAATGATAGTAAACTCTAAACACTAAACTAAGACAGACGTAAAACCAGAAACAAATTAGAAGCAGAAAGCAAACCCCAAGTCTACAGTTGCTCCCAAAGTCCACTGCCTCAATTTTGGGATGTTTCGTTGTCTCTTCAGGTATTCCACAGGTGCAGGGTACATCAAGTTGTTTGTGGAGATTTAATCCGCTGCTCCTGAGGCTGTTGGGAGAGATTTCCCTTTTCTCTTCTTTGTTCTCACAGCTCCTGGGGTTCAGCTTTGGATTTGGCCCCGCCCCTGCATGTAGGTCGCCGGAGGGCGTCTGTTCTTCGCTCAGAGAGGACGGGGTTAAAGGAGAGGCTGATTCGGGGGCTCTGACTCACTCAGGCTGGGGGAACGGAGGAGTACGGAATGCGGGACGAGCCTCCGGCGGCAGAGGCCGGCGTGACGTTGCACCAGCCTGAGGCGTGCTGTGTGTTCTCCAGGGGAAGTTGTCCCTGGATCACAGGACCCTGGCAGTGACGGGCTGCACAGGCTCCTGGGGGGTGTGGACAGTGACCTGTGCTCGCACACAGGCTTCTTGGTGGCGGCAGCAGCAGCCTTAGCGTCCCACGGCCGTCTCTGGGGTCCACGCTGATAGCCGCAGCTCGCGCCCATCTCTGGAGCTTGTTTAGGCAGTGTTCTGAATCCTCTCTCCTCGTGTACCCCGAAACAATGGTCTCGTGCCTCTTAGTCAGGTCCAGAGTTTTTCCCGGACTCCCTCCCGGCTAGCTGTGGCGCACTAGCCCCCTTCAGGCTGTGTTCACGCAGCCAACCCCAGTCCTCTCCTTGGGATCCGACCTCCGAAGCCCGAGCCTCAGCTCCCAGCCCCGCCCGCCCCGGCAGGTGAGCAGACAAGCTTCTCGGGCTGGTGAGTGCCGGTCGGCACCGATCCTCTGTGCGGGAATCTCTCTGCTTTGCCCTCTGCACCCCTGTTGCTGCACTCTCCTCCGTGGCTCCGAAGCTTCCCCCCCGCCACTGCCCACACCCCCGTCTCCACCAGTGAAGGGGCTTCCTAGTGTATGGAAACTTTTCTTTCTTCACAACTCCCTCCCACTGGTGCAGGTCCTGTCCCTATTCTTTTGTCTCTGTTTTTTTTGTTTTTTCTTTTGCCCCACCCAGGTACGTGGGGAGTTTCTTGCCTTTTGGGAAGTCTGAGGTCTTCTGCCAGTGTTCAGTAGGTGTTCTGTAGGAGTTGTTCCACGTGTAGATGTATTTCTGATGTATTTGCGGGGAGGAAGATGATCTGCACGTCTCACTCTTCCGCCACCTTGACGGTCCCTCTGCACTTTCTCCAATTATGAGAGAGGCATACTGTATGATGATGTAGGTCTTTGAAGGCAAAGTTATAAAATAGTAAGAAAACTAACACGTTAATTTTATATTAGGTACCAATCATGCCTATGTAAGGATAGACTAATCTTTCTATATATATTTTATGCATTCATGACATAACTAATTTTTCTTAATTTTTTTTAATATTTTAGGCAACGAGGTTTGTCTGAAAGTTTTTTTCAAGTTGTCACAAATCTCCAAAAAGTTTTCCAATACACTTATTGAAAAAAGTTCACATATGAGTAGATTCGCCCAGTTTAAACCCATGTTGTTCAAGGGTCAACTGTACTTACCTTAGAGCTGTTGTATGACTTGACATGTTACAAGGATTAAATGAGGAAAGACCTGTGTAGCTCCTGGTGTGTAATATGTGCCATTCAGTCGTAGTTAGCTGAGTTGAAGAACTGTAGTTAAAGGCTGTTGCTTTTTCTGTCCTCTTTGAGAGACCAGTGGGTGTGGTGGTAAAGATGCAGTAAATAATCTTGAAGTGGTGCTGGAGTGCCCAGGGAAACTTTTTCATAGAAAAAATGTTGGGGGAGAAGCGCTAGTGCCCCTTGGCTTCCTAAGGCAGAGTGTGGGAATGCATGTGGAGGTGGGTACAAACACCGGTGCGTGTGGCAGATCTCCCACCTGGCACCTCCCCTCCCACTCCACGCACTTCACTTTACCCGGAGAAGACACTGGAATTATTTCCCAGCAAGCATCAGAACAGACCTTGGCTCTGGTTTGAGGTCACTTATGATTAAGCTGCCGCACACACGCGTGCAGGCAGCTGGGTGGGTGGGAGGGAGGGAGAGCAGGCAGCCTCCCTAGGCTGGTGTTCTTCCCCTCTTGTCTTCCCCTATACACTCATTGAGGATCTTGTAATTCTCTTTATCATGGCCCAGCCTCTGTTTCCTTGGGCCAAATAAGGGATGTCTTGGGGCCTCTCCAACTGAGGCACATTTGAAATGCAAGGTGGTTCTCGTCTTCTTCATCTCCGTAGGACTCAAGCTTGGGGAGGGAAGAAGCTATTCTGATGGTTGGGATTGAACCGACCCTGGCCATTCACAGTGGCCTGGACCCTCTTTCCGGAGCCCTGAATGTTCCCCGCATTGTACAGAAGACTGACTCAGGCTCCCCAGCTTCATAAAACCACTTAATATATAGTCACTTGATAGACTGAGAATATCTCTGGCGCTATACTTTGTGGTCCTTTTGGAAGGGACTGTGAAACATAATTGAAAGGCACATAGGAGGAAGGAAAAGAGAAGTGGAGTGGCTGAACAAGTCAGCAGAAATCGAGTTTGGGTTTGTGAGCTACACAGTGGAGTGAAAGCCAAGTCATTGGAAATGAATCAGAATGAGCCAACACATTTTTATATTATCCTTATTTAAATATTTGTTACATCCATTACAGCACTGAGGCCTGTTGACCTTTCCTTGGGGACGCTGATTCCCAGGTTGTTGCCTTTCGTTTCCCTAAAGCAAGTAATCAGTTGAACTCCCTGGCGTTGCCCTTGACCATGAGGCCTGCAGCGTAGAGATGTGGGGAAAGTAATGCCTTCTCCGGCTGCCCATCTGTGCCTGAACTGGCTAAGTCTATGAGTCTTGGAGGCCCAGCAAGCCAACACAAACACGCTGATTGCCCTGAAATGGTCAAAAGGAGTTTGGTCGGGTTACAGAGAATCCAATTCTTGCTCCTGGAAAACACAGCCAGGTCGGACAGTTCAGATATGTCACAAGAGACTAGAAGTGAGCGTCCCTTTTTAAAAGACAAAACAAAACACTGACTTTCTTGTAGGAACTTGACGTGATACAGTTTTGAAAATATTCTGCGCAAAGATTTTCATGTTGGATATCCTGACCAGTACCTGGTAAGGTAAATTCATTAACCGGATTGTATTTCAAGCCCAAAGAGGAATGTCCTAAGTGAACATGATTTAACAGCCCAGGACCACGTGGATTTCTTGAAGCAGCTGTGTCAGATATTCAAGTCAAGCTGGGGCATGAGTGACCTCTATCATCTAAAGGAGCGTTCAGTCCTTGTAAGTTTATCCTCCAATTTTTAAAAAATAGTGTTTGCTGACATACAGCCTTCATTAAGCTGCCAGAGACTTAAGATAATAGCAGGAAGTTCTGCACAGATAAACCCAGTATGGTAGTCAGGGAAGAATGGGACTTAGTCAATTAAAATCATTAATGGATATTTGAAATGCCTTTATAATGGGGCGCCAATGCAGTCCACACATTCAAATAAAGGAGAAAACATCTTATCTCGTCCCACGGTTCTTCTTGGGGCCAAAAGATTCTCCCTTGAACTTACTCTGTTTACAGATGGCAAGGAACGAGGTTTATTTGAACCGGTTTTGTTTTGAGTTTGTGTGGGTTTTTCCTCTCAACTGCAGAATGTATTCTTTGAGTTCCTGCATCTCTGAGCCTGGTTTTTCTTTTTTGTAGCAGCGCCAGAGTTTATCACCACTCACTTCTGGATAGTGTTAATGCAGCAGTCACTTCCTGTCTGCAAAACAATCGTAACATTCACCAGAGTTCTGGGTGTTAAGGCCACGTGGGGGATTGTTACCTGAAATGGCTAAAAAAAAAAAAAGTTTTTAAGAAGTTAGTGCAAGATGCTGACACTGTTTATAGAGAAATATTGTTCTAGGTTCAACACGTTGCAGTCAAACACATGGGAAGAATAAAACAGACCTGTGAACAGACCAGAGGGGGTCCCCTTTGTTAGTGTTTACCTAAGAGTGCATTATGTAGCCATCGCTCTCTGCCTCTTTGCAGCGAGAGTTAGTCTGTAAGTAGTGGGAATTCCAAGGAAGGGAGTCTGTTCATGTAGAGCGGGGGTTCTCATACTTCAGCAAACATCAGAATCACTGACAGAAGTGATGAAAACATGCATTGGGGGACCCCATCCCCAGCGTCTCCGAATCAGTCAGGCATGGGGCGGGCGGTCCTGAGAATGTGCATTTCTAACAAGCTCCCAGGTGATACTGATGCCCCTGGTCTAGGGAGCACATTTAGAGACCCGCTGACACCGGTGAGGTCAAAGGGGCTGAAATTCCATGCTGGACTTAATGCTTCAATTCTCTTGTCCTGTTTAAAGGAGATAACATGTCGTGAAAGATAGTTTTGTTGTTGCTTTAAAGGTGAATGCAGGCATTCCTGGCTTCATGGAATAGATGCATTTGAATGAAGCAATGTGCAAACAAATGTACGGATGAACAAAGTACAAATGAATCCTATTTGCTTGTTGATCTTGTCTATCAAGTCAGGGACAGATTCCTTTACTTTATTTTATTTATTTTTTAACATCTTTATTGGGGTATAGTAGCTTTACAATGGTGTGTTAGCTTCTGCTTTATAACAAAGTGAATCAGTTATACATATACATATGTTCCCATATCTCTTCCCTCTTGCGTCTCCCTCCCTCCCACCCTCCCTATCCCACCCCTCCAGGCGGTCACAAAGCACCGAGCTGATCTCCCTATGCTATGCGGCTGCTAGGGACAGATTCCTTTAAAGTGGAATTCCCTGGGAGCACTAAGTAGGAGCACTTCGTTAAGGAAGAGGCTCAATGTCATGCGCATGGCATCCTGGGTGTAGGACCCTGGGGTTGGTACTGTGCCTTTTTCTTAATTCTGCAAGCTCTCCACCCAGCGTCTTTGCACCTTATTATTCTACCTCAGCCTTCAGCACGCCCCTCAACAATAGAAATTTCTCCTCTTCCTGTAGATTGACTGATTATATATGACACACTCTTAGAATTTAGCTCCCCTCTTGTCACCTGAGCTTTTTAATATCTGATGTTAGTAGACATTTCCTGTCTGACTTCATTTGTAGAAATTGGCGCCTGAATCTTTCACCATACCCCGAGAACGCCTTCAGTTGAAGTCTCCAGGTTATGGAAAATAAACCCCACACACAAAATGAAATCAAATGAAATCAAGGTGAAACGTGTTGGCTTTTCCATTCTGTAGT
Source organism: Aethalodelphis obliquidens (assembly GCF_003676395.1). Taxonomy (NCBI): domain Eukaryota; kingdom Metazoa; phylum Chordata; class Mammalia; order Artiodactyla; family Delphinidae; genus Aethalodelphis; species Aethalodelphis obliquidens. The sequence goes on along the minus strand of NW_020837955.1, from coordinate 35,563,761 downwards.
ATTTTAATGTGGGAACAAGTAATAAAATCATGTGGTGGTGAACGCGGCAGAGAATTTCACTGCTTGACTGTCGTTCTCAATGGAAATTCAGGAGTTACTGGGGACCAGTGGAAACAGGAGTGAGCTGTGCTTCCCAAACTGGGGGTGGCACTCAGGAATTATTTCTTTGGAAAAGTTTTAAAGGAATTTGCAGAATGTAAATGATTCATTATCTTCATGATCTAAAGCATGTCAGCCAGTGTCAGGAATACATATCCTATTCTGAGATCGTAGTTCAATATTGGACTGAGCTACAGATAATCACACGTATCACTGCCTGAGGCTTAGAAACTGGAAGGGAAGAGGAGAGGTAGATTTAGTTGGGGCTAACTCTTCCTGTGCAAGGGGGAAAAAAAAAAGAAAGAACAGGCTTTTCCATCACTTCAGAGTTACCTCTTCAGCCTCTAAGACTTATCAGTCTTTGGAAGCCGTTGGCACTTCTAAAGAAGTCGGGGGATAGTCTTTGCTTCCTTCCATTACTGTTTCCTTTTTTATCTCCTTTTCATCCCTGCCTCTTCTCCGCTCTGTCCCTTTTATAGCAGGGCTGCCATGGAACTGGCCTTCTGGCTTCTTTTCCCTTCCCTGCAGGGAACCACATGTGACAATCCTTGCTCATTGCTGCAATCCACCTGCTCTGAATAGTCTCACCCATAACACCTTGGGCTCCCCATGCTTCCTCGTAAATGTGCTCAAAAGGATAATTGTGGTTTCTCAGTTACAAGCTCGATATGAGGTGACAGTTTAGTGGTCAGTCCAGCTGCACTGGGAGTTAAAATTATCTATGCTTGTCTGCACTCTGCTTACTGAACTGTACGGTTCTACCTTTTTCCGGCTGATTTAGCCTTCCCTCCCCTGTGGAGTGTACAGCCTGAATCCTTTTGCCTGCTCAGAAATTGGCTCCTGGGGTCTTTAGGAGTTTGTCAGACCACGGGGATAAGGAAGAGGTCTGGCATGTGCAGACTTCTCTCTTTGATGAGCTGCAAGAAACCACTGTTTTTAAAGTGGCAGGGCTTCCCTGGTGGCGCAGTGGTTGAGAGTCCTCCTGCTGATGCAGGGGACATGGGTTCGTGCCCCGGTCCGGGAAGATCCCACATGCCACGGAGTGGCTGGGCCCGTGAGCCATGGCCGCTGAGCCTGCGCGTCCGGAGCCTGTGCTCCGCAACGGGAGAAGCCACAACAGTGAGAGGCCCACGTACCGCTAAATAAATTAATTAATTTAAAAAAATAAAAATAAACTGGCAAAATAACTAGTTGTTCCCCCCTTAGGAGGAAAAGGATTTCTAAATTATATTCTTTTCTCTGTGCTGGTTCCTTCCCTATTTTACCTCTGAACTTTGCTCGAGGTCAATTTTCCATCTTTGAAGGGGGCTTGTTGTGTAGTCATCATCTAGTTAAGAAGAAGTGGAAATATCTTGAAGGGGTCCATGGATCCCTGGGACATTAGGAACTTTGTGGTTTCACTGCCCTTTGGATTCCAAGAGAGGGCGTGCTTAGGATCAAAGCGCACTTTTCTGTCAAAGACTCATCGAGGAGGAATATTTTCAGAAGTTAGACAAGTCCAACGTTTAAGCGCCTTCATCGCATGCCATCCGAATGGTTTTCCCTTATCTTCCTCATTCATCTGTTTCGGCTGCATTTTCCTTCTGGAAATCCAGTGTGCATTTTCATCAGGAAAAGAAAAGGGGCATAAGAAGCAGCCCATCGATTAAGGCTGCATCGACATTAGCTCCCTGGGTAGGGGAAACCTTTGTGATATTACAGAGTGTATTTTCTCTATGGATTCATCAGAGCTTTGTGTGCGATATTCTGGAGTCTATAGATGAAATACTTCCAAATGTTTTTCAAGGCAGCAGTCCTCCAGTATTTTCTCACTTTCTCAAGTAAAGAAATCAAATCGCCTCATATAATGTTCATTCCTTTAGTCATAAAACATACTGTAAGCTCAATAGTGTGCTAGAGACAGAAATGAGTCAGACAGCTTCTACTCCCCAAGGAATGTGCTTTCTAGTGCTGCAGATGGAAGGAGGTACAGGGTACAGTGGGAGTACTAGAAAAAAAGGGACAGATTGAATTCCAAGTGGAAAAGTTGAGTGGAAAGTTTCCTAGAGAAGATGACCCAGGAGCTGTGTTATGAACGATGAGGAACTGTTGACCTGGAGACAAGGAGAGGAGTGGCATCCGGGCGGGTGCGGGGAGGGGGGGCGCGCGGGAGGGACAGGATGAGCAAATGCCTGGAATCATGAGTCCAGCTGGTGTGAGCAGGACGGCCCAGGATGCCATACGCATGAATCTTTCTTGCTATTTAAGTTTGGGCAGCTTAAGTCATGAGCAATTTTGTGTGCACTTAAGGGCAGATCTTCCTCCCAGTAGAGATTTGTATCCTCTTTCTCGTAATGAAACCCAGAGTGTCTTTTGGGCTCATCTGTAAACTAGAGAAAACACAAAGTCAGGATGCACTTCATCCCCCTCCTTCACGCACCCTGGAACTCCAAAATATAAATTGCACTCGGTCGGATTCTCTGTGCTTCCAACACTGCCGGTGTGTGGGGTGAGAACCGTGTGGAACTGAGAGCAGTGGCTGCACTTATGATGAAAGCTGATGACCTCCTAGTAGCCTTGATCTCAGCGTGCCTTGACAGAGCCCAAGTCTGTCTGTCTCTACACAATTAGGACCTGGCCCCAATTCTAGCGGATTTAATAGCTCCTCATTTATTTTTCCAGTCTTCATCAACATGCTTCTAAGTAATTGTCTTCACATCCCATTACCATTTTCTAGAATCTTCCCTGCAGAGGAGAACCAACACACCAACCTGCCACTCTGGTTAAACGTTGGCAGATGCCTTGTGAAGTTTTATAAAACATACATTAAGCAATTCAACTGAAAGCCTGTCATAACAAGCCATTTGATTTTCATGAACTATCTGCACTGAAGGGGTTTTGTCATATTTACACTATGTCTTTCACTAACTAGTTTCCTTTTAAGCTAAAAAAGAAACAAAGAAAAAGAAGAAGAAGAGAAAAAAAAAGAAAAAGAGAAAAAGAAAAAAAAAGGAGTTACTTTTCAGGATAAAGACAGAAATTCCCTTGCTTGCAAAGTTTTCCTGAAACCACATGATCTACACCATATTCAAGGGACACGTGAAAGACCCAAACCCTTCTCTGCCCCTCAGGAGTACCCTCTCTTTTTGTACAACAAGGTGGTAGTAAGTCAATAAGTAAGTAAATTTTTTAAAAAAGAGTAACCACTTTTATGGAGGTTGAAGATTGGCCAAAACATGGAACCCAGCAAGAGATGAAACGGTCGGTGCTGCCACATGTTGGTCTCCTGTCAGTATGGGTTTGATATGACACTGTAATTTACTGCCCATTATAAAAAGAAGTCATTTGGGCTTCCCTGGTGGCGCAGTGGTTGAGAGTCCGCCTGCCGATGCAGGGGACACGGGTTCGTGCCCCGGTCCGGGAGGATCCCACATGCCGCGGAGCGGCTGGGCCCGGGAGCCATGGCCACTGAGCCTGCACGTCCGGAGCCTGTGCTCCGCAACGGGAGAGGTCACAACAGTGAGAGGCCCACGTACCGCAAAAAAAAAAAAAAA